>NC_141669.1:63882500-64197500 GCF_028749965.1 Puma concolor
TGCTTAAGGCGGAATTAAGATGGAGTAATGGGTTGAGTAATAAGATCCACTTGCACCGACCTTATTTCTTGTCTTAGAGATGAGACAGAAGTTGCTGAATTAGAGGACATAGATGCTATGCTGGGGAGAGGCCAAGATTTGTACCTCATAAAACTAAATGCCTTCCCCCTTACTCCCTCTCTCCCTCTTCCTTCCTTCCTTCCTTCCTTCCTTCCTTCCTTCCTTCCTTCCTTCCACCTACCTAATCATTTACCACAGTACCATTTACATGCTACAAGAAATCTGATGGAATTTAATCTCCAACATGGTACTAGACCGGAAGTATAGCTGCAAAACAGAAAGGGGACAGTGGGGAGGGGGGTTGATATTTTATAACCCACAAAACAGTCAGGCCTGCTCTGGACGGAGGATAATGCAAACTAGCTTTGCTGGAAATGAGCTGCAAAATACCTTCATTTTCTACTACAGTGAAACCCTGATAAAATCACAACTGTTAAGGTCATACAGTATATCAGGTGGAATCACAGTCTTTAGAACTCCATTATTAATGCAGACAACCTCACAATCAAAGAGGATGAGAGCACAGTTTCCAGATGCCAATGATTTGATCCTATCTTATTTGGCTGTTTACATTTAAATAATGTGACTGTATAAATTTAAATAATATGAACCACCAACAGATGGATCCCAGTGAAAAACTGCGCCTTCTCTGAGACCCTGAATGTACACTATACAGTGCTTTACAATTTATTTGAGCTGAGCTCATATGAAAAAAAAACGGGGTGGGGGATAAAAAGAGAGAAAGAGACTCATTTCTTCTGCCATTATGGAAATAAAAGGACTACCGCTTTGGTTGGTGGCTGACTGTGCCAAGGAAACATGCAGTCCTCTAACCTCCGGTACAATGTACCCATAAGGTACCAAGCATCAAAGCATATTAAAAGATATTAACTGCATATTTGCTTATGAACAAGATAAAAAGCTGTAGGGCCTCCAGGTTCTCAAGCTGTGAGTGGAACAGCTTTGCAATTTGCCTGCAAAACTGCATTTTGATCTTAATGAATATAAAATGGCTGCCATTAAAAGTAAAACAGATTATTTCGGGTCTTCCAGGGCCTATAGCTCTTTGCCGGCCTTGGAGGGCCACTATGATCTTTCATTAAAATCTCACAGCAGGGCTCCCTCACCAGCAAATCAAGCCTTGCAGTCTAGGAGATTGGCTACATTTAAAAGTAATTTTCAGAAATCTACACAGATTTTCAATTTGGTAATGAAAGCCATAAGAGAATGCAGGCGGCATTTTGTCGAATATTGTTACTGATCCAGCGCTCACATTCGTTAGAAATTAAACTGCCCCGTAACTATCACACTGATGGCAGCTTGCCATTTCGGCTGCTCTAATCTCCGTTTGTTAATGAGTAGCATGTGCTAATTGTTGTCATTCTTACCGCGCGGAGCAGTCCTTCTCTAACAAACATATTTTACCTGCTCAGAGGTGGAACCTTTCACTTCGTCGGTCGCCGACCAAGTTGGAACAGAGTACGGGAGTTGAGGTTGCTTTGTAAAGAGAGAGAGAGAGAGAAAGGGCCGAGCGACATTCCGATACAATCTGAAATTAGGTGCCTTCATTTTATTCGGATTCATCCACTTGGTGTTTTTGTTCTGTTGTTTTTGTTGTTTGTCTTTTTGGTCTAGCCTGTTTTCTAAAATCCTGGAGTAGGCAAATGTGACCACCTTCAGGTTAGTCCTAAGAACATCTGAGCAAAGGAACAAACCCTGAGGACAACTGTGGGAAAGTTGCTGGTAGCAGGAAATGAGGGCGGGGCTTAGAGTTAGGGGGGCGGGGCGGAAGGTGTGAAAAGCCTAAAGGCTCTTAACTTGCTTTCCAAAGCCAGAGCACAACCTAAAGCTTGAAGTAGATTTCAGACTGCTCTAGGCTTTCAAAAGGAAGTTTGATCCTTTACCTCCATTCCGAGGTTGAAAAGTCTAGAACTTTGGCTACCCCAAAGTGAGACGTGGTAGGGGAAGTATCAGGCGGACCCCAAATAATGCGGTTCCTGGGGAGGGAGAGCACTAGAGAGGGGAAAAATTAATAAATCCAACATCTAAAGGTGTGATACAGGCAGACATATGAATAGAGAGAAGCATAGAAAATAATTACAAATGAAAACATGATTAAATAGAAAAAGCTATATCAAAGCACTCTAAGACAGGGTAGGTATTTTTGCATTTGTATTTGCATTCTTTGTATTAGAACTGAGGAAAGTTAAAAAAACAGGAAAGTTATTTTTCTGAGATCCTTAAAAAAATGTCAGATTATGCTTCCTTTTTGGAAACACATTCAATAAATTTTCTTTACTTGGCAATTCTCTTTACCTGGCACCTTCAGGGCAGAGCACTTCCCTGCACTAACATGTGACAGACAACAAAAGCTTCTCTCTGCCTCCTTACTGGCTGGGCATAAATTCTTCCTGCTGATACAGAAAGCGCCTCCATTTAAAATAGCAGTTTTCCTTGGCAGAGCACTGGTTGCTACAGAGCATATATGCAAAAGATGTGTTTCTTTGCAGGGGGTCAAGGCAGGCATTGCGTGGTTCAGTGTAAGCAGGTCTTCAGCCCCTATGAGTGTACCTTGGAGCACCTGGGCTGGGCTGCTTTGGTTTCCACAAAGTACAATTCTTTTTTTTTTTTTTTTAATGTTTATTTATTTTTGAGAGAGACAGAGACAGAATGTGAGTGGGTTAGGGGCAGAGAGACAGGGAGACACAGAATCCGAAGCAGGCTCCAGGCTCTGAGCTGTCAGCACAGAGGCCGATGAGGGGCTCAAACTCACAAGCTGTGAGAACATGACCTGAACCAAAGTCGGACGCTCAACCGACTGAGCTACCCAGGCGCCCCACAAAGTACAATTTTAATTGGGTGGCCTATGATTTTAAGGGAATGACATGGGGTTCCCAATAAGGTGCCACCACTAATGTGCATTAGTTTTGAAAAGAAAACTCAGACCGTTTCCTTGTCTCTGTGGCCTCAGGAAACCCATGGGAAATAGATACAAACAACTTGGTAAGCAGTTTTGAATCTGTTCCACCTGTAGTTGCTATTCTAATTGCAGGAAGCATTCATGTAATATGTTAGGGCTTTAAACACCCAAGTGACACTGTAGGAAATTCTGCTGAATCCTCCTGAACTCAGAAGTCTGAGACTTCTTTTATTTCACCTGCCGTCAATTGTTCTAATATTCCTCTGAGAGCCTGCAGGTACATTTTGACAACTGTATACTGTTAGGTCTCTTTTACCATCGTTTTGGCTTGTGTTCAATTGTGGGCAGTGATCGTACGTTATGAATTCTGACTCTCAAGGATTAAAATACAACTGATATTAATATCCCTTTAATTAGTGGAATGGGGGAAAAACTGCACTTTAAGTCATAGAAGTTAACATAATTAGTCTTCAGATAATCAAGTTAAATTTTGCTACTTGTAATAAAGTATAATTATTTATTTGCTTTGTTCCAGAAACAATTCTATGGAATAAGCACTGGCCTTGTTTTAGCACCTTGACTTTATTAATTCTGTTGGAAAATACATAACCAAACACACACACACACACACACACACACACACACACACACACACACATTAAGTGGAGGATTGTATTTAAAAACATCAAATGAAAGCTAAAACATTTATAGCCTTTTAAAGGGACATAATAAAATTTCTCAAATAATATTTTTATTGCATTATGAATTTGGGGTTTTGCCCTATCCCAACTTTGGAAATAACAGATACGGTATTTTCAATTTTCTATTGCAATTAATTTTTTAAGCTAAATGTTAGAGCTAAAGCAAAATATTTTGGAAAGAGAAGTGTACTGTTTCCAACAAGTGATTGCTTGAAAACATACATCTGGTGAAATTCACGTCTCTTAAAATTTCATCCTTAAATACACAGGTCCAAATCAAGGTTCAAGGTCTACATAGATACATTTCTTAGCTTGTAAAAAACTTTTAGAATATTACAGTTTCTGTTTAGATCAAGTCAAGCTTTTTTATTTATTTATTTTTTGCTTTCACAATATAATAGACCATATTTTATACTCGATCTAACAGCCGCCTTGAAATACAGCATTCTAGTACACACATATACTTCTGTATGTATTTACTTAAATCGACCTCATAGAGTCAGCCTCCAAGTGACAAATGTGTTTAATTCCCAAAGTTAATTGGTAAATAGCTTTAGAATTTGTAATTAATTTTTCCATAGAAACAATACTTAAATAACAGTTTGGCCCATAGAAAACATATTTGTCATCATGTAGCTGAGTTGAAATGCAAACTGCCTTGGCCTGCCCTTTGGTTCCAGGAAACAGAAAAGCATGAGATACAAAGCGAGGAAAGAATGAGATGGGTTAATACGGAAGATCTGCAGAAAAGCATCATTTCCTATTTCCTGTTCAGAGCGTGAGTTCTCCCACCTCTACTGGCAAAGGACCCTAGACCCAGGCCTACACCCAGGTATCTACAGCCTCATGGTATCCCAAACTCTGTAGCCCCTGCACCGAGGCTGCACAAATCCACGGTTTTCATAACTCCAAGATCCATTACCTCTCTCATCTGTCCTCCCAGCGCTTGCGCTCATCACATCCCAAAGGCTTTTAACGAGATGTTGGAAGGAATGAGGAGCAAAGACAAGGAAGAGGCTGTGAAGAACTCCCATTTCCAGGTGGGCTGTTCTGCGTTGGGTTTGAACAAGGAAGCAGATCTAACCCACGCAGCACACTGGTTAGTGGCAGCATTACTCAGCGCCCCGTTGCACCGCAGCCATCACCGCCACATACAACCCGGTGCTGGAAGCCTTGGTGTAACAAGGAATAGCAAATAGACGGACTATAAGGGCACCTGTGATAGGCAGCCGTGTGTGTTGATACCTGGGGGTTAGGATCACAGAGGATCCTGCTAGATAGTTCTGTGTTTTCCCTCCTGTCCAGGCTCTCAGTAATATGCATTTTGTAAATGCAGCTTGGAGTTCTGTCCTGAGAAGAAAGTAAAGGAACTTGATGAGTGCCATTCTGTGGTTCCAGCTTATTAAAGAAGATAAAGGTCCTAGAAATGACTTGTAAATAAATGGAACCCAACAAGAAAGAAGAAAGAACATTTCTGAGAAGCCAGGAAAATTTGAATCTGGTGTGAAGAGGGGAAAAAGAAGAAAGTTTGGACTGGTGGGGTTTCATGTCATAGATGGAACCACTTCTCTGGATCATGAGTATAGACTTCCCATGAGGGCAATGACAACCTCCCTCCCATTACACGTAGAATGAGGAGAATTCTCAGGACAGTCACACTGGAAGAGTTTCATCAACTTCTCCAAGAGGCAAAGGTGGAGGGAGAGAGTAGTTAGCTCTCTACAAAGGAGTTCAGGAAATCATGTTTGGCCCTTATGTGACGTAAACGATTTTCCTGGGATGTAGATGTAACATGTATGTAAGTCATCATAGAATCTCAACTGTGATTCTATGTGGTGGTCAATGCTGTCTCTAGGAGATGTGGTCACGGTTTACCTGTGGCCATGAAATGGAAGCAAGAAGCGGAGGACATGGGCCTACAGGTGGTAGAAGCATCTGTCTCCAATTTCAGTTGAGAACCCCAGGGGGATCTGGGAAATCACCAGGTGGTCCGAAAGAGGATTTGTTTTCCCTTCACTTCCTGATGGTACAAAGAGGGTCTTCTGCACAGAAGAAGTAGTCCTTTGAGGACTGATGCCATACAATATCACAGCCAAGCAAACTGTGCTGAAATTTGAGCCCCCAAAAGGCAAAAACTGAATAAAGCTTTAAAACTTCGTATTAAGCTGTATCAAGAGATATGATTTAGAGATATTGAATTGTACATGAGTCGATCAGGATGTTTCAGAAGAAACCAACAGCAAAGGCGGGCAGACAATGAATTTGTTCCGTGTGGTCATATACAACAAATAAACAGACTAAGAATAATACATTTTATGTGTCACTTCAATAAAAAAAGCTAGATATGACCTTACACCTACATCAAGTCTTTGTAAGACGTGGACCTCCTGTCTAGTAGTGCTTCCCAGATCATCCAAGGTCCTTCACCGGTTTCTTCCTTTCCAGTCTGTTCTAAACCAATATTGTTGTGCAGTGTAATAAAAATAAATCACTAGAAAAAAATTCTTAAAAAGATATATAAAATTCAAGCCTCAATGTTTATTAGATTCAACATACATAAAATTATTTTTGTTAAATTGCTTTAAAAGTGTCAACAGAATTACTTTCCATTTCTGTGCTTATCTTTTTGCAAACCACTAATAAACCACATGCAGACTGGCACCGTTCTATGAGCCACATTTTGAATGGGTATAATTGGCCCCCAAAAGAGTCTGTAATGTGGATGTGGCTCCAGCACTTTGTATCAAGGAAGAATGGACATGAATGGCCCTGATGAGGAACTGTGAGAGGATGCATTTCAGTGAGGTTAAAAGAGGAGGAAACTCAAAGTTGTTTCATTTCAGAAATGGACTGACTACCTGTCCCATGCCTTCCTAACACAGATTATAGAACTAATATAGAGATAAGTTAAATTAGTGATGGGAAACTTCTCCCACAGACTTGCCATAAAATTCTTCTAAACGAAAAACTTCTGGTAAGGTTTTGGCCTGCCTTCTGCTGGTTGCGTCCCTTAGAAAGATGAGAGATCAGTTCGGAGAATTTTTACTTTGAATTTATTTTGAACAAGGAGGAAGCTTCAATTGATGAGCTAAAAGTGATGAGAAACTTGGAGGGAAGTAACATGTCATCTTAGAGTCATATTCACAGAAAAATAATTTTGGACATAGGTATTTACCTTAGAATTTAGAAAAGCAGGCATCAAAGTAATGAGAATGTACATATGATCCTATGATTGCATCATTTTAAAGGGAAAATAAATCTATTTTAAAAATTCTGACAAAACAATCACAGATTATTCCAAAGATTATTCCAAGATAATATAACATGAAAAGAGCATTGTTTTCCCTTTTTAAAGCTATTGAATGCACAACATAAAGGGACACAGACCCAAAATGGAAGGCTGAAAAGATGATGAGAAGCCAATATAAAAAGTGCCTTAAGAATGTTGTCAGGAGGGCTAAAGGTTGGCTATAGGTTGAAAAACTGCCAAGGACAACAGAAAGCTATTTTAAGCTCTGTTTGTAAAGAAGAACAAAGGGATAGGTACATTGATTGGGGCACACAGCAAAATGTTAACAGATGTCACAAGGAACACAGAACTATTCAACTCCTATTCTGATTTTGTGGTCTCTATCACGAAGAATGATCTTCAAACTGAAGAGGGCAGAGCAAACAGAGTTAAGAGTGAACTGTGGCCCAAGATAAGTCAAGACATACTAAAATATAACCTGGTTGCTTCAAATGAGTTCAAGGCTCCAGGCCAGGCAAATTATCTCTCAGGTAACTGAAAGAATCTAATAAACGGTCCAGATGTGAATGTGAAAAGCCTATCAATGATTTTTTTTTTTAAATCGTGGTTTAATCATGGGCAACCAGGGATCAGTGTGGTCTAAAGAAGGAAAAACTTAATTTGCAAAACCAGAAAAATATCCAGAACATATCTCTAGCAAAATTCTAGAACAGATTATCACAGGTATGAATTGTTTGTGCTTAGAGAAAGTAGCAATTACCTACAATTAGCAGAGATTCACTCCAGAGCACATGAGTCTCTCCCTTCCTTCCTCCCCACGTTCCTCCTTCCTCTTTATCAACCTCATTCCCTTTCTTTCTTTCCCTAATCTTTCTGAGGTTTCCTTTATGTTTTGGGGAATGATTAACCAAACAGTTTGGGGGAACGGGTCTCAGTTTTATCAAGGCATTTAGCACATTACTGCATAACATATTAGTAGACTGAAAAAAAAGTCAGTGTAATTAGAGTGACTCAAAACTGGTTGAACAAATGTTCCCAAAGAATACTTGCTAATTAATTGGGGGCAACCTTGAGAGTTCTCTAGTGATATGTGCCCTTTGGACTTCATTGTACCTCTTCGTTCTTTCTCTTCTCCTTCCGCATAACTTTACTCTCGGACTTGCCATATTCCATGAAAATATATGCTGTTGTGTTTATCTCAATTAGATTCCACAAATATGCATTTGGTGCCCACTTTTTATGAATCAGATGGGCTCTGGCAATATGAGCTCGGTAAGATCCAGTATTTTCCTTGAAGTAGCTCATAGTTCAATGGGGAAACAGAGGAATAAATCAGTAGTTACAATGCAGTGTAATATAGAAAAAATGATAGAAACATTTGTTGTATCCCAACTTTTTTCTAGGCACTATGCTAAGGTCTTTACGCATTTCACCATATCTCCTCAGAAATGATATGAAGTACCGTTGATTTTCCCAGGAGTATTGATGAACGAGGGTAAAGCCCAGAAGGATCAGTACACATGATCCAGGTCAAACCTCAAGTCAGATATGGAGCCAGAGTTCAAGGTCAGGTCCATTGGATTCCAAAGTCTATGCTCTGCTACACCCCACAACAAAACCATCTAAGAAGGTAAGCCAATGTCCAGCAAAGGTTGGCTTCCCTGAGTGTTCTGGAGATGAAATGCCATCCAAAAGACCTTCCAGTGAAGGGGAAGCCTAGCTGAGACAGATATAGACATTAGCTACTGAGGTTGCCACAGTGTTGAGGACAAAATTTAGTCAAAAGGAATGACATGCCAAATCAATGGGTTTTGGAAGGACGTGAGTGCATTATGGCTGCATTTTAGGTGCATGTGTCAAATTCTGGAGAACTTGGGAGGAGTCAGCTCACAGCGAAACAGAAAGCCATATAAAGAGGTGATGGCAGGCTCTCTCTCTCCTTCTCTCTCTCTCTCTTATAAGCACATGTGCACACACACACACACACACACACACATACACAGAATAGGAACTCTATGAATTTGTGTTATTAATAAGCCTTAATTATAAAAGATAAAGTTTCAGTACGTCATGTTCCCTTGCTACTTTATTTTTAACGCGTGTTATTATCAGACTGTTCCTAACTTTTAATGTTCTCCTTCTGTGTGCCTCATATGTGTTATTATCTGACTTATTCCTAACTTTTAATGTACTCCTTCTTTCAACTTCTATTTTTTCCTCTATACATTCAACAGATGTGCTTCAATTTATGCATGAAATGAGTTCTTGCAAAGTTGTGTGATTTTTTTTTCAGTAAATGAAATATTACATTAAAGATATGAGGGAAGTTCCCTTATAAAGGAACCTTAAGCCAAATAGCTTTGTAAAGCAAATAATGACCCTATAACCAGTCTTTCTCTAAATCTAGATTTCCATATATCAGATTTGGCTAAAAAGAGATACATCTGTACTTTATTTTTACATCTATCTGCTAGCAGTACTGCAACATAATAGTACGCCAATTTGAAATACCATAATTTTTATACTTTTTCAGTTCTCACAATGCAATCTTAGAAAATGTATTATTTTCTATATCATACTCACACATGCTTTCCTTTTCCTGACTGGAACTGTAAAATTTTCTTCCCCTTGATGTTGGGGAGGTTGTCAGTAAACTGCAAAGTTAACCATCATATATAGGGCAATTATAATGTTCTGCATCTGGTGTGAAATACTTTATATGCATTTTTATAACAGACTTCTGAAGTATGAATAATTACCTTGACCACTTTACAAGTTAGCAAACTGAGGCTCAGAAAAATTGAAGAACTTCTACAGGGGTCCAAGCTATGCTCCAATCCAAGTCAGCCTGACTTTACAGCCACAAAACAACTACTATTGCATATATCTTCTTATTATTAGAATAATGAACATTATGAAAATTTTTGTTCCTACAGAAGGTGACAGCTTTTGCTGGATATTGGTGGTAAACAAACCATTTTCATGAGAGTTAAAATAGCTTCTAGCAATCTCTGCTGTCAGTTGTCTGGACAAGACATTTACTCTTTCAGGTCTCAGTTTTTCCATCTATGAAATGGAACACCTAAGTTCTTCCCTGCCAAGCACATTGAAGTCTATTGTTCTGCAATGATGAAACAATGCATACACCAGATGCACTCCTGTTTTCCATTTGTTTTACTAGAAAGTGAGTTCAGATAAACATTTGTATCACTCGGAAACCCTTCCCCTGGCTAACTAAAAATTCAACAATTTTAAAGAAGAAAATGGGGAGAAAAATTAATTCTTTCTTTTTGGCAGCTATGGGTCAGGATGCCATCCCCAGGCAGCATTGTTCTCAAACCAAAAATCTTTTCATAGGTGAAAAAAACTGAGTGCACAGCTATAATTTGGATCTAAGAGAGAAGATTTAGATGTTTTCTGATTCAGCCAGACTACGGTGTCTGAAAAAGCATGAAGAGTTTCAAGATGAAAGTCCTGAGCCCACTCCTGCCTGTTAAGTAAGTGACACGGGCAGCCCCAGCCCCAGCTCCACGCACTGGGTCCCCAGGACCTCAGCACACAGGCCTTCCCAACTTTGTCATTCACTAAGAGAAAGAAACCGAGCTTCTGATTACCTTTCTTTTGCCTCTTTTCCTTTATGATCAAGGTGACTTATAAACAGCTGCAATAAAAATGATTTTTTTTTCATAAACGTCTTCTCAATAATATCTCTGGGAAAGCAGAGAAGCTAAAAGATACGTGACATTCACAGATTTTGCCCCTGAAGCCACAAAAACCCACACGAGCAATTTCTTCATTTGACCAAAATGAATGGTCATCACAAAAACAAATGTAACTTTGGTATCCCTGATTTGGCTGCGACAGCTTAAGGGCTCAAACTTAATAGACTTCTTCTGACCGATTAGGATCAGTGCGGGTTGCATCATCCCGCTGGAGCCCACAGCCAAGTCCAAACCACAGGCACGGAGCTGCCCTTGATCCATGACCTTAGCATACAAAACAGCGGGCTGGAGAATGTCACAGGACTCCCAGGGAAGGAACTTTGAAGACACTGTTCATTTTGCTTGGTGGTCTTTCACAAAACACAATTAAGCATGAAGAATAGATTGATGCTTAAATAAAATGCCTGACAGTAAAAGCACATTTCTATATTCCAAAGGCCCAAGAAAAGCTGTGCCTAAGAAAGGATTAGCTACTATCAGATGATATTACGACTGGATTAATGATGTTTCACATTCACTCTATTTATAAAAAAGAGAAGAAAAAAAGAATAGTAGTCTTTTAAGGAGCAGATAAGTGATTTCTATAAACCTTAAAAGCTAAAAGAAAACTCATTTCTAAAAGGACAGTACTTATAATAGTACAGTATTTATTTATAAATCCTTAATTGGAGTATTTTTTTCTTGAACAAAAACTGCTGTACATTTTAGGTAAATTGCTGTTAACACAGTCTGTGGACTGTGTGGAATGTGTGTGTGCGCGCACGTGTGTGACAGAGAGGGAATGTGGGGGGAGGGGGAGACACACACACACACACACACACACACACACACACCGAGAGAGAGAGAGAGAGAGAGAGAGAGAGAGAGAGAGAGAGAGTCTGTATGGATGTTTTATATTCCACCAGGTATTTTAAACCACTCTTATTTTAGGCAATTGTTTTTGTAATAGATACACTAAAGGTGATCATTTTATTTTATTGCTAGTCATTGCTGACTGAAATATTTTGCCAGATGAAAGTAATTACTATGACTATATTACTTCTCTAACCTGTTCCATGTATTGGATCTTAGGTACTCATAGTATGAAATTCTGTTACCTTGTTTAAAAAAAATGTGATATGATGATGTGCTCTGACCTTACTTATATAAAGACATACCAGTTATTCTGTTTTTTACTCTTTGTATCTTTACATCTCCAGAGATTGTAGGAAAACTCTAACCTTGTGTAGAAATGTAAACACAAGAACAATTGAACAATGCAATGGCTGATGTCAGTATTATAAGCAAGGAAACACAACAAATCATTTTGGTCAATGATAATAAATATAAGACATCCATATCGTATCCAAGAAAGGAAAGAAAGACAGAAGGAAGGAAGGAAGAAGGAAGGAAAGTAGAAAAGAAGGAAGGAAAGGATGGCGGAAGGAAGGAGAGAAGGAGGGAGAGAGGGATCAACAAAGCAGAGCTGATATCAACAAAGTCAATCCCACCAATAAATTGTTGGCCAGCATTACATATGGCTAATATTTATGTATTTGAAATAATATGCTACCTACCTGCTTTACCCTAGAAATCAGTCATGCAGACACAACTATACTGAATTTAGAAGGTGTTATTTGGAAACATGGCCAAAGGAAAATGCTGCTGAAAAAAAATAATGTCTGTTAGTTTTCTGTTCTGACCAACTAGCTACTCATCCAGCAAATTCCATCAGAAGCTTCGTGTCCTAACGTTGTAGCCAGACAGAAGAGCAACATTAGATCCAGAAGCACTGATTACAGAAGCAGGGCATGTGAAGTGATGGTAGCTGAGTTCCAAAAAATGAGAAGAGAAGAGAGATCTTCCTGCTCCCTTGATTTTCCTTCACAAACATAATTCTCCCATCCTCCCTCGACACCTGCCACCCCCTAATCTACACTGGGTCCATGAGTTTTCCTCGAGAAAGACATTCGGCTCTCCATAGGGACTTGGTATTGATCCCAGAAGAAGGTTGGAGTCAACTCATTTCAGCTGCCAAGTTCAGAGAAAAGCCATGCTTTCAATGACACATATTAGACATCTGTGGTCCTGACTTGAACTTTTTTTGCAGTGATGAAAGACAGCACTAGACAAGGTTCTCATCTCTCAGGAGACAGGTGGAACGGTGCCACAAAATTTCGTGGGTGTGATGCCACCTGAGAGTCACAATGTGTTGTGATTTCTTCTTCATTTTTTTTTCACCTTTTGATTTTTTTTTTTAATTGAAATCATAGACCATGTTGGCCTGGGTCAAAGTCCTCAAAAGAGGCTGGCTTACTGGAGTCCTGCCAACATTACTGCCAAGAGTTCTAAGAGCTTAGTATTTGCTGCCAGAGAAAAGGAAAATCTTAATCCACAAAGCAACTAATAGACATGTCAGCTCAGTCATTCTGAAAGTCCTCTGTGCTGGCAGGGTATCCCTTACCTTGCCATATCCCCACAGTCCTCAACCCACGCCATCAGGTGGTAGATGAGAGAGGAAGGCTCCTTCTGAACCCCCACTGTTATGAGAAACAATGTTTAGTAGGTGGTTCTAGCACAGGGCTCCAACATGTCACCAAGTCTGCTTGGTTCTACACCAAAATCACATCAAATGAACGACGTCACAATTGCTTCAGTCTGCAGGAATTAAGACCCTAATTCCCCTGACTCTAAAATAAAGCTTCCTCAAATCTGGTCACTCTGACAGCTACAGTAACTCCTGCTAGTGGAGAGCTCTGCACAGCTGCAGCCAGAATTGTGTTTGTTTATGTTCTTATGAGGGATTGGGGTTTGAGGCTTGAAAGGGAGATGTGGGCGGCGTAAGTAGCAGCAAGGCTATCTTTGAAGCAGCGGGAATGGACAGAGCCTCTGAAGGCGCCGGGGAGGGCAGGGGGGAAAAGAGAAGAGCCAGGAGCTCAGGCTGAGCTTGTGGAGCATCCTCTCCAGCAAGGAGAAGAAGGAAGGGAAACACAAAGCGGGAGTGGGCGGCTGACCCGGAGCCGGCTGTGTCACAGAGGCCGAGGGTTGCCCACAGGTTGCAGACAGGTCAAAGGCATGGTTTGGAGGAACGACCACTGGCCGCCGTGGACTAACACAGATCGGTTTCAGTGGTGTGGCGGTCACAAAAGCGTGAGTACAAGGAGGCGAAGGATAAACTGGATGTGAAAGCATGGGAGCAGCACATCACCTGGCTGAGATGTTGGAAGTGGAAGGAGAAAAGTATAAGGTTACCAGAAGAGGCAGCAGGGCCAAGAGAGGGCAATAATTTAAAGCACAAATTATCTGCACAGAAAAACATTAGAAACGTATTTCTAACCAGTCTGGGCTTAATTTAAGGTGAAAAATAGTTGCATAACTATACATTAAATATTTCAAATACTTATGAGAAAATATTATGATACGAAGGTGATGGGAAACTTTGGTGAAACAAAGAAGTATAATAAATAATATTTTTAGCAGGGGCTTTTGAAGCTTATGTAGTTCTTTCATATATCCTCTAAAAGCCCTATGAGGCAGATCTTTTTGTTATTCCTATTTTCCAGAAACCAATCTGCCCTGGGGTACACATATTGGTGGAGGTGGGACTTCTATCTTCCCATGCTTACCCTCCTCCCTTTTTTTCCTTCTATGCCAAATCGATTCTTCAATAGAAGAAAGAATGATTAAAACTTACTTTTTTATATGACTTTTAATAAATTCAGAAGAGATGTTTTTATGTGAACAGATCTTCCTGCAGGTACATCCCACAACCATACACCTTAGCTCTATCTCAAGAGAATTAAACTGCTAGCAACTAGCTTAGAAATTACCTTTCTTGATTCCAGCAATTCCAACTGCAAAAGTTGTGTCATTGTCTATGTATCTGTGGCAAATGACAGCAGAAAGGAAAGGGTTGCTACTACATAAATACCATGTGCCCACTCCAGTATTGCTCTCCTATGTGGCATACATAAAGACAACTAATTTTCAAAGATATTACTTGTCTGTACACATCTACACATCAAGACTGACATATGCATGGCTGGTCTGCTGGAATAATCATATCAACTCTTTTAATACCAAAAAAAATCGAAAGTAAGGTTTTTATACAGGATAATTAAGCAAGCTAATATAGTAATAAGTGGAATACACAATAAGAATATGTACTAAAATATCTGCTTTGTGCAATGCAGAACTGGTGTTTTAGGAGATTAACAATTATGATCGCCAGCCCTCTTCTGATTCTATAATACTCCACACAATCTTTTTTAAATTACTTTATTAACCTTTCCTCCTAGCACAGAAGTGCCCGATTATAGATAATATTTCAAAATCATCTGAGGTGTAAGTGTGTTTGATTTGCTCGGTAATTATTTGTCTACTTTATTACACTGGCCGAGCACACAAGCTCCTTGACCAGCTTTATTTCAAGTCCAGTTAAGAATAGGGTCATATCATTTTGTGGATCACTTCCCTTTGGGCCCCAACGTACATGAAATTTTCATATTGGAGGGATGGGGACGGTGCACAGAAACTTAGTACATTTTAAACATGGAGAAACCATCCCCTGCCCTGTCATTAAAGGTTTCAGGCCCTGGGCTACATGGGAAGAACGTTGTTCACAAGTGAAAGGAAGGTGTTTATTCCCTGCATGATTAGGACACAGGACATTGAGGGCTGAGCATGCAAATGTCCCCTGATGAAGTCTAAAAGCACATCACTCACATCCTTCTGGTGGCCTTACCCAGGGTCTGTATAATCTGTCCCTTGTCATTCATGGCACCTAGAACAACACTTCTATTTTGATCTGAATCATGAATGCATTTCCAGCACGTATTCTGACCCATTCAAGGCAGAAAGGAATGAGCAGGGGGCAACCACAAGGGGAGATCACAAACATTTTCCTTTTAACAGGGGTCTGGAGGAAAGAGTAATGCCTGAAAATCACACTGGGTGTTGCAGAGGGAAAGTTCTGTCTGTTTCAACTTTACAACTCAGGGGCAAATGAAACTGATACTTACATGTTCTTAAAGACGAAAATGCATTGAGATGAAACTGGACGCTTGGCTTATTCTTGAGGGCCACCACCAGGATAAAAGCACAAAGCTGGAGGACTCTGTTTATTGTCCACAATCAACAAATTCTGAAATTTCCATATGGAGCAGGATTCCAGGGCTCTGTTAGTAATACAGGATACGGCTGGTCAGCTCAGTCACCCATGGAATTACAGTGTAGGGTATGGATGCCAGTATTTTAGACCCAAACCGAGCATAAAAAACACAAAGTAAAATTCAGTGTCAGCACAAAGTTGACAGCGAATGATTATAACAGCTTCGAAGCTTGAAAAAGAGTGTAAATAACTAGGATCCCCTGCGGGCTCACTCAGCCTGCATACATAACAACCGTGATGGACAGCCTCTGTGGTAAAGTCGGGGAAACGAGGCACTGGGAAGATGCAAAAATTCCGCCAGCAAAGAGCCTTAACTGTCACCTTTCTGACTAAATCAGCTACTTTCATACAGAGGGAGAAACAGAGCAGTAGGCTACGCCTTTGGAAGACCAATTGCCCTTTTGCCTAGGAAGCAGGAATGTTAATTATCGGCTCTTCTGTGGTTATCAAGGCACTGCAACCCCCAGCTTTTGCACTTCACGAACACTCTTCTCCCTGATCTTTAATCCTTGGCGCTTTTAGTCCACAAAAGATTGTTATTCAGAACAACTCTGCCATTTATAGAATGTAAAAATCAAGGCAAAAAAAAGAACAGTCGGCCATCCCAACTGAACTCTTAACTCACTGGAGCGCTTGGGACTTGAAATTTAATTTTCATTTCTTTTTGTATGCTTCTGCACACCAGTGTGCACACACAAATACCTGCATTCAGCAACGAATGGTTTTCAAGTACTAACAAAACGACAAGCACATCATGGCATGTGGCCTCCAGCCTGGTGTAACAGATGCCACTTTGTGTGTACAGAGCCTCGTCATCACTTGTACTCAGACACTCGAAGGAGAAAAGAAAGCAGCCAGGTCTTCTGCACACACCTAGCTAGCACTCCACAGGTTTGTCATTCATTTACAAGATAATTAATCAATTAGCAAATGATCCCTTTCCCCTTTGTTATTTACGCTGCAGAAGAATCCCATCTCCAAATGAAATGGCAGGCCACTTGTATTGAAACTTTGCCCTTCAAAGGCATTGGTCTTATTTATCTGAATTGAGCAGATGCTTTGCAATGCTAGCCCATTGTAACTGGACTGTTTGCTATTAGAACCTGAGTGAGATTTAAGCTAAACAGAAGAGCATAAATATGACATCCTATAGACATTCATGATGATCAACTGTGCTGTATCATCACCAGCCATTGCTACTTACTCATATAGGAAAAGAGGGAGAAAATACACTTGACATTGCTAAAAGGGGAACTACAGTCACTGGAAGGGAAGGTGAAGATGGAGTTTACACAGTTACTGGCTCTAGAGTACAACTCTGGGGTCTTAAGACGCGATTAAATTACTGCAATGTATACATTCTGTTTACAGTCTCAGCAATTCCCATTTCTTTCAGAGCTCCATAGTATATCTGGTACTTCTTTGGAGAGCAAAGATATCAGGCAGCTTTTGCTTAGGGACCGGGTGTTTTTTTTTTTTTTTTTTAATCAGGTCTCCCAGATAACCATCACTGAGGAGAAGATCTAGGTAACCATGGTGTGATGGTAATTCCATCAGATCCTGCTCTGATCTAAGACTGGTTGAAAGAAGGAACGCCTGTAAAACCCCTTCACCTCTTAGGGTGTCAAGATGCCCTCACTGTAAAATACGCAAGTTGAACTATGTGATTTTTTTTTTCTTGTTGTTGTCGCTCCTTGCACAGCTATCACGTTCTGAATCTCTGCATCCTTCCGTATTAACACTGCTGCTGGGTGGGATAATAGAAAACACCTTCCCCCTCCAGCCAGGGTAAGGGTCTAAAAATAAAGCAAAGAGCCCCCAGAATCATACAAACATTTCAGCAGCCAAATGAGCAGAGTGTCTCTTTCTGTTGCTGTGTTTTTAAGTCAACAATTATGTATGAAATTACTCCTGTGCACACAGAACAACAAAGGCATTTTGGGTCCATTTGTACAGGTGAGAAAATGGGTCAGCTATGTAACACTGAACCCCAGGTGTGCACATGGCAGAAAAATTCTGTCATCTATTGCTTTCATGGAGGACTTCTGGGGCAGGCTCAGAGCCCCACGTAGTCACTTGCCAAGGCTTTAATAATAGAACAGCTACAAGGAAAACTTCCCTAACCCTTTGCTCTGTTGAGAAAGGACTTAAGAATAAAAAGCATTTGAATGTTTTAAAAGCAACTGTGAAACTTAGTAAATGAGAAAATTAGAGAAAGGTCATTATAATATGAATGAATACCCTTAAAAACAAACAAACTAACCCCAAACCTTACTGTGCTTTTTATCTTTCCCAGAAAAAGAATGGTCAAATGCGTACAGAAGCAAACTCTACTTGTTAGCCATGCTGAGCAAAGCTGGATTTGTTCGCTCGCAGGAATGAAAAGCACAACAGTGAATCTTGGAGGCATTATTTCTTAGCAAAATTAGCATAACCCAGCACATCAGACTATTAAAATTTAAAAAGGATTTCAAACTGTCCTCGTATCATCAGCAGAGTCATGTCACAGATTTTTTTATTGGTTCGGCAAGCTAGGTGTAATTGTATCAATATTTTAATGCTTGATGCATATTGCCTGTGATACATTGCTTGCATAAATAAAAAGCACCAATATTCAATTGCCAATGAAATAATCACACATTCTAGATCTTTATTATATCATGCATTATTTAATTACAATAATCAGAGTCCTTTTGAAGGTAAAACAAGATTAAAAAGGTTTTGTTTTATTGGATCTATATATTTGATTTAAACTTTACATGTTAGCTTTACATTAAGAATTTATAAGGCATCAGTTCAAATGGTGCTATTATAAGAGTTTATTTCTTTTATAATTAGTACAGTACTCTTAAAGTACTCCGACTACGAGAGATAATATTTCAGTATTTTAATGAGCTTTTTAAGTGTAATTGATGTAACAATCATTGAATTACACATTTCTACCTGAAGAATAATGAAGGAAACATTTTAATGAGAAATTTAATCATTATTAGCAAATGATCTACTAAACTGCCATTTGCTGACATTTAAAAGCTTAATAGCAGAAAACTGTATTTTTCCTACATCTGCATCAACATCAATGGCGATTACTTTTCTGTTACTCTGATTTCCCAGGTTAACTTCCCACCGTCACTAATTTATTTATAAATTTGAGAAAACTTTCTTTAACCCACAGTTGTCAGACCCTTCCAGAAAGTGTGGGGCTTGACACTTAGAGGGATAATTTAAATAAATTAGCCCCTTTTCCAGCCTTCAGCAGTTTTCAGCATAAAAAGGGCTCTTTCTTGTGAGTATTCATGCTTGCATCAGCTTGATTTTGATGAATGCCCTGCGAATTCCCTGATAGTACCTCAGACAGAGAGATCTTAGACCGATGTCAACAAGGGGTTTTAAAGCTCCCTCATTTCAAGAACACATCAGCATTCAGAGGGGTACAGACCTGAGTAAGAGGAGCCTACTATGCAGCTTTGTCAACTTCTGGGGTTGGGTTTTACTGCTGAGTTTACAGAAATCTCTGTGTCGTAGGGAGAGAGATTCAGAATGAAGACGTCAGAGTGGAGTCTGTAACACTGTGTTTAAGGGGGTATAAAAAGAATCACAAGATACTACTAGGTAGGCAGGAATTTATGTAGCCCATTGTAGGTTAAGAGAATTAGAAGAAAAGCTCAGCCTTCCAATGGAAGTCTCACGACCTTCCTTCTGATCTTTATCAGGTGTCCATGTACATTGCTAGTTAGTTCCATAAAGGCCAGTCATTTCCAGGACTCCTCAATGGAGTCCTGCTTCTCTTGCTGTGTGATTTGTTAATACAAATCCCTTTGTTAATTTGTTAATACAAATACTATGGACTATGTTAATGGTCAATCTAGAGGACAGAGAGGAGTTGAGATAGACACACTATTATGTATCCAATGCACAATGAGATTTCTTTCTTTCCCTTTCTTTCCCTCTCTTTCCTCCCTTTCCTTTCCTTTCCTTTCCTTTCCTTTCCTTTCCTTTCCTCTCCTCTCCTCTCCTCTCCTCTCCTCTCCTCTTCTCTCCTCTCCACCCCTCCCCTCCCTCCCCCTCTCTTTTCCTTTCTTTCTATTTCTCTTTCTTTTCCTTCCTTCTTCCTTCCTTCCTTCCTTCCTTCCTTCCTTCCTTCCTTCCTTCCTTCCTTCCTTCTTTCCTTTTTGAGTTCTGAGTTCTGATTTGAAATCCTGACCATGGGCAAAAGAGAGGAAAGAGAAAATGCTAGCGTGACTCATACCAATGTCCTGATGATCACTAAAGTCCCTGTTAGTCTACAAATACTAGGTTTCCCCTAGCTATTAACTTTTTCCATCTCAGAATTCTCACAGCCCTTGTTTTTTTTCTGTCTCCTTGTAGAATTTGCTCGTTTCACTTTGCATTGCTGGTATGGACTGAATATTTGTGTCCCCCCTCCAAAATTCATATGTTGAAATCCTGCCCCCCAGTGTGATGAAATTAGGACGTGAGGCTTTGGGGAGGCCATTAGGTCATGAGGATAGAGTCCTTAAGACTAGGACTAGTGCTCTTACAGAGAAGACCCCAGGGAGCTCCATAGCCCTTTTTGCGCTGTAAAGACACAAAGCAAAGAAGGAAGCCTGAAACCCAGAAGACAGCTCTCTCCCAAACCTGACTGTGCTGGCACCCTGATCTCAGATTTCTAGCCTCCAGAACTGTAAGAAATACATTTCTTTTGTTTGTAAGCCCACAATCTATGGTAATGTGTTCTAGCAGCCCAGACTGACTGGGATACACACTCTCAAAAAAAAAAACAAAAAAAAACCAAAAAAAAAAACATTAGAATTAAAAAAAGAGAACCTCATTTTTATTTCCCTTATAACTGAGGGAGCTAGATTCTATGGCTGACTCTCCACAGCTACTCTCAGTAGCTTGGTGAAAGCTCCAGCCCTGACAGTTTGTGCTGGGCACCACACCTGGGTGTCCAACATCAGGTCTTTCTAGCTTGTAAACGAGCAGACGATGATGATGTTAGCAAATGGCCTACAAGAGATTAGCGCACTCGTGGAACTATGGACAGAACATCTTTCAAGTAAAGGGCAGAGCTGAGAAACAGTGTGTCAGCTTACTTTTTGTTTGGGTGACCATGAGGCAGCAAGTGATTGTTGATACTGTTTATTATGGAAGATGTTGTTGCCAAAACTCCAAAAAACAAGGCTGGCTTACTATATTGGACTATATTTTAAAATTTATTCACCAATCCATTCTGATCCTGCAGTGAAAAACAAGATTACAAAGGACTACTAATAAAGCAGATACCTTCTGCTAATTACACTATGATTATAAATCCTTAATACAGTTGCCTATAAAGGTGACCCATGTGTTACATCCAGAAAGGATACAGGATAGGATAGCACTGACATTTATTTTTTTATTAAAAAATTATTTTACATTTATTTTTTTAGATTTGGATATCATTTGTTCGTAATTATAATACGTGTTCTTGGAGATACAGGACAACTTTCACATTATAATTTAGAATTAAATAAGCATATTTTTTCCAGATCTCCTATGTCAGAAGGAAATAAAGATGCAAAATCAAAGAAAACATAAGTGAATGTCTGGCTGGAAATATGAAGGGTATTTTCAGAGAAACTGGGTCAGGATTAGTTATTAGAAATTTGTACCAAAATAATATTAGGATGGTGTTATTTACTTGTGATACTATATACTGAGCTATCAATATGAGCTACCCATATGAGCTACCAAATATTTATTAACATACAAATTTTTTGGTTTACAATTCAGTTATAGTGATATCTGTCCAATGGAGCAACTTCAGTAAGCTAGTCTCAGGAAAACAAGAGACGTACAACTTGTTACAAGTAGAAAGAAAGAAAGACAGAGTAGGGAGGGAGAGAGGAAGGAAGGATGGGGAGAAAGGAGGGAAGGAAGGAAGACTGAGGGAGAGAAAGAAAGAGAGAGAAAGAAGCTGTAATGTGCAGCACTAAACCAATGCAAATGAAAAATGGAGTGTTTTCTAGAATGTGGAAGAAGTTTTCCTCCTGAGAACATAATGCTCAGGACAAGAAACAGTTCTATTCAAATGGCAGCACAGTGGTAAAGGGCAAGTGCACAAAATGTATGATAGTTTTGGATGCACTTTAATTCCTTCAAGAGTGCCACCAAATATTCTAGTATTCGAAAGGGTGCCATTAATGAAAAAGGGCACATAGATATAAATCAAAGAAAATGAGAACAAGAATCAATTCAAGTGAAAAATACTTTTTGAACAAAAGCAACAGTATTATTTGTAAGTATTTAATGATTCTCTTTACCCTAATCACTCATTTTTATCCATTGTATTGGGAACCCAAAGACTCTAACTCATCCAGTTAGCAAACCAGATATAAACAAATGCTACCTTTAAAATGCATTTCTAAAAGGATCCCTCCAAAGACTGGGGGAGCATGAGATGAAAGCTCATGAGAGTTAACAGTGCCCCTTCAGAGCAGCCTCATGTTGCTGCAACAAAAGTGATCAGTGACAAGTTCCCCAAACAGCTGCTGGAGCCTGATTCCAATTCAGGAGATTCTACCAATTGCATGAAAGCTTATCAGAGAGGTCAGAAAGCATATTCAATCAAGTGAGTTTCCCTTTCTTTTTCTATCATTTAAGGAAAAATCCACCCCCCCCCCACCAATGAAAACCCCCTATGTAATCCCAAGTAAATAGGAGTCCAATTCAGGCTTTGCATCTACTTTGTTGGTGCATCATTCCCAGCTTTGATAAAATATTTGAGATGCATACATCTACACTTACACTGCACACACACACTCACCCTAAATGACTATTGCTTGCTTGAGATACACATAATCAATTCTTTTTGGGGGTTAAACTCCTGTGTCCATTTATAGGAAAGAAGAATCACAACTTAGACTTTTCTCACTTTGCGCTTAAGTTTTCTCATTGTCTTTATCTGAATTAATATTTCCTCCCCGCTTGATCTCTGCCTTCTCGTGTCCTTTTTTTTTCTTCAAGTCAAGCCCAAATCCTGTGGCTTTCCTTTGGTCATCCACAACTAGAAAGGAACCTCTCATCTTTAGAAATGTCACAGTACATTTAGTCTGTATAATTTATACATATCACAATATAGCACACTATTTATTGCCTTGTATCGATCATTAGTTTTAAAAATATAGATATTTTCTGTACAACTAGATTGTAAACTCCTAAAGGGCAGGGCTAGGCCATATACTGCAGTTCTAAGAGAAAGGGACCCACATATTCCACTAACTATGCACCCTGAATAAATGCCCCAACCTCAGTGTTCTCATCTGTAGCTGGGAATAATAGAAGGGTATGTCTCATCAAGTTGTTCTGAGAATTAAATAAGATAATGCATGTGGTATAGTGCCTTGCATATAGGAAAGTGTTCAATAAAAGTTACCTGTCATCCTTGTTGTTAGTTATTGCCTGTTTCCTCCTCAGAGCCACTCTCTGAGTGCCTTGCACACCACACATATTCAATGCTGGTATTTTTGATTGCCTGATGAGTGGGTATCTATGGCTTTGGCCACACAATATCTATTTCTCACTCAGTTAATGGTTCCCTAACTTCTCTCTGCCATTCCTCACTCATTAGTTCTTCCTACAGACAGCCTTACCTCACGCAGACTTCCCGTGGCCTAGTGTAAGCCCATCATTCCACCAGACAGAGGAAGGTCCGTGATGCCCAGGGATTGCCTAACAACCAAACTTCCTTTCAATTATTCTTATCTGGGAGTCATTCTGGGAAACCATTTAAGCATATCAAAGAATCACAGTCTTTTCCTAGATTTCACACACCCCAAGGTACTGAGAGAACACCCTGATAATTAGCCATCCCAGAAGCCCTCAGGTCTAGGAAAGCTCAGACAGCTCTACGAACCTGTCCAGCTGGCCCTCCTATTTGTGGGCCTCACCATTTCACAGTCACTGGAGGTTCATCATTAATCATTCCAAGAGGGTGCCTCGCACATGTTGTTTGAAGGGTAGTAGGAGTTCCATTTGAACTCCAAAAGTGAATTCATCTGAGAATTTGGGCACGTGCAGGTATGTTTCAGAAATGGTGGTATGAGTTTCTTTCTGGTATATGTATTTACCTGAAGAATCAGGTCCTCCCGGGAAAGTGGAGATGTTTGTGCCAGAGCAGTGAACCACATCAAAAGAAGGGCTCCTCTGCCAAGATGAATGACTGAACCCCAGCACTCTGTGGCTACTTTATCCCACATGGGTTCCAGTCGCATGGGTTTTTATTTTTGTAGTTCTGTGAATAAATCTTGCTTTCCCCTATTTGTCCTCCATGGATTAGATGAAATGTGACTTCCTTGGAATCCTGGGCTGGGATGCCTACAACAGGAGGGGGGACGAATACAAAGAACGCTGCACAGAACCTCCCTGAGTTACTCGGCGTTCAAGAAGTCAGCAGCAGTGGTAACAACTCTCCTTATCCTGAATGACACTGCCCTCGCAAAAGGGGACAGGGAATCTTGGCGCAGGCGTTGTTTGGCATTGGGCGTCATGGGGGGTGCCTTCAGGAGGCGAGGCCGTCCTGCACTGGGGCTTCTGGTGTGTACAGTGGTCCTTAGACATCAGACACGAGGACGGTGGATGCCTTCTTCAGTGGCCATAAAGGCTGTTACCTCGACAGGTGCCAGTGAACTGTCACCCTTTCAGCAGAGGCAGGAGAGGTGAGAAACAGGAGTGGAGGACAGGAAAATGAAAACACCTTACCCTCGAGAGAACTAGTGCGAGAAGCCGAAAATCGGGTCCTCCCTGGAAATTCCCAGCACCAGACTTGGGAGGAAGCCTGACATTCTCATAAAGCATGTAGGGAAGGGAGCCAGGAGAACAGCCTTTGGTGATTGTTGCTGTGATTCTGGTCTTCCTCCGGACAGTCAAGGTCTGTGAGGCCTAGAGTTACATATGCCTGGAAGGGCAACATGCTCCGAAATGTGTGAAGATATGGCTCTGCTGGCCCCGAAGTGAAAACATTAATTTTGAATTAAAAAAAAAAAAAATGTGCTTTTTTTTTTTTTTTTCCTTTTTCAAACCTGACATCCGTTTCAATGTTAACAACCTAAAGCCTTTCAAAACATGGTGTGAGGACTTAATGCTGTCTTTTGTAATTGCTGAAACTTTCATTGAAGATGTTTGGTCCTAAGCCCTGAAGATCAGGCATACAAAAGTGAGCGGTGCATTTAAAAGGCAAATGACCCCGTGAAATGTCAGGTCCGGGAACAATTTTGGAGCTGCGGTTGGTGAAAACCGACAAAAATGAGTACTACATGTAAGCAGTAAAACTTCTCACCAAGTCCTCAAAACTTTATACATGATTTTTGGGGCCTCAGATTTAGTTGTTTGTCTCTCAGATCAAAGCCATGGGTCTGTTAAGAAAAATCTATGTCTATTTTTATGGCCTGACTTCTGTTTACAGGAGCATAGTATAGAAGTGGTCTGTATACAGCCTTGGCCGTAAGTGCTATAGACAGTAGCTGGGATTTTTGGGGGTTAGTATTAGCAGGATAGACTCTCTAGCATCTTTTCTCGCACACCTCATTTCTGCAAGGGACCACTATTGGTTATTCCTAGCAAACACCCATAGGGCACTCAGGTTGAGAACACTTCTGGCCCATTGGTGTTCATAGTTCGAAACAGAAAATTCAGACTTTGGGTCCTGCATCTTTGTCCCCAACAAGAATGTTAACCTGTCGATGCTTCTGATGAAGATGGAGTAAAAGTGACCACATTTAACCTCTGCCTGAAAAAAACTAAAAATACCAGATAATATTAATAATGATGATTTTCTAGGGGCGCCTGGGTGGCTCAGTTGGTTAAGCATCTGACTTTGGCTCAGGTCATGATCTTGTGGTTCGTGAGTTCGAGCCCCGCGTCGGGTTCTGTGCTGACAGTTCAGAGTCTGGAACCTGCTTCAGGTTCTGTGTCTCCCTCTCTCTCTGACCCTCCCCCAACTCACACTCTGTCTCTGTCTCTCTCAAAAATAAATAAACATTAATTTTTTTTTAAAATAATGATTTTCTAGACATTAGATATCAGGCAATGGGCAGTGATCCCTAAGCAATGGGAATAATGAGATGAGCCCTACAACTGCCACTAACATAGGCTTTGAGAGGGTATTCAGGTGTTGGTAGAGGGAGGGGGGCATCCAGGCAGAGCCCAGCCGAATCCAAGGTTGAGGATACAGAGATACAGAGCCGGGTATGGGGAGACACAGGCAGCTAGAGCCCCCAGGACACCGTTCCAGACAAGAGAGAGCTGCCAGAGGAAGACTCTTGGAGATCTGCAGAGCGGCTCTTGAGTATTTAGCAGAGTACTTACGAGCACAGGCCTGTGATGAAACTGAGGCGGGGGAAAGAAGCAATCAAAAGGATTAGAGAAAACACTGCCAGGTGCCCATACAGCGCTGGGAGAGTACCTACTCCCACCAAGACTGAAAACCTCATAATTCACAGACCATTGTGAGGAGTGCACAGAAGTCTCTTGCCTCACTAGTGGGAGATAACCAGCCCGAGCCTAAACACTGCTCTGGACTCACTTAAAAATCTTAGAAGTAAGACCTTTCACAATTTCAAATTTCCAGGTAATTTAGTTGTGTCCCAGAACAAAAGAGAAAAATGTTTATGGGACCACAAAAGTAACGAGCAACCAACAGGGTAAAAGATTACCAGATATGCAAAGTGTCAGGAAAATGCTACCTTGATGCACAATGAAATCAATAAATTAAAACTAATCCCAAATAGACACAGATGTTAGTATCAGAAGACAAGGACATCAAACAGCTATTATGACTGTATTCTATACATTCATGGAGTTCAGAAGAGGCATGGAGGGTAAAAAGACCTAAGACTCCTAGAGGTGAAACAAATCTAGATGGGCTTAACAGCGTATTAGTCATTGCAGAAGACAAGATTAGTGAATCTGAAGATGTAGCAATAAAAACCATTCAAAATAAAAGAGAAAAAAAATTTTAAGCATCAGTAAGCTGAGGGACAACTTCTAGTTACCTTACATTGAAATCCTATAAAGAGAGAAAAGGGATGGGGCAAAAGAAGTTAGAAATAATGGATGAAATTTTTCTAAATTTAATGAAAACCAGAGAACACAAATCCAAGAATTTCAATGAACCCAAGTATAAGAAATATGAAGAAAACTACTCCAAAGTACATCGTAACCAAACTCCTTTAAAATCAATGATAGGGGCGCCTGGGTGGCGCAGTCGGTTAAGCGTCCGACTTCAGCCAGGTCACGATCTCGCGGTCCGTGAGTTCGAGCCCCGCGTCGGGCTCTGGGCTGATGGCTCGGAGCCTGGAGCCTGTTTCCGATTCTGTGTCTCCCTCTCTCTCTGCCCCTCCCCCGTTCATGCTCTGTCTCTCTCTGTCCCAAAAATAAATAAACGTTGAAAAAAAAAAATTTAAAATCAATGATAAAAAGATAATAGTAAAAGCAGCCAAAGGAAAAAAAAAAAAACATATTCCACACCAGGGAACAAAGCTGAGAATTCTATCAGATTTCTCTTTAGAAACAAAGTGAAGGGGAAACCGGTGGGGTCTTTAAAGAACTGACAGGAAAATGGCCCCATAAACCCAGAATTCCATACCTAGGGAAAAATACTTTCCAAAAATGAAGGTGAGACAAATATTTTTTTCAGATGCAAAAAAGCTGAAAAACTCAGGACTAGCAGTTCGACATTGTAAGAAATGTTAAAGAAAGCCCATTGGGAAAAAGGAAAATAATACTAAATTAAAAAGAAAAGCTTGCATACGAAAGGAATGGAAAGCACTGGAAATGGCAACACACGAGTACGTATGTGAGAGTCTTGTTTCTTACTGATTAAATCTTTTTAAAAGACAACTGTTTCAACAATAATAATAGCAATGTGGTGTGGGGCATAAAACAAATGCATAAGAAATATGTATGACATCTGTGGCATGAGGACTGAGGGGGCCTCTGAAAGTATACTCTTGTAAGATTCTTATAGTCTACAGGAAGTGGTATTGTAGCACCTTATGTAGAATATAATAAGTTCAAAGATGTGTACCGTAAGTCCTAAAGAAAGCATATACACAAAAGAGTTATAGCTAGTAAGCCAGCAAAAGAAGTAAAAATGGAATCATAATAATAAGTAACCTAGAAGAAAGCAAAAGAGGGAGAAAAAAGTGAATAAAGAACAGATGAGACAAGCAGAGAACAAATGGAAAGATGATAGACTTAACTCTAACCATATCAACAATCACATTGACTGAAAATGATTTGACTGCTCCAATTAAAAGGCACAGATTGTCAAATTTAATTAAAAAAAAGAAAAACTATGTGTCATTTATAAGAATCACAATTTAAATATAAAGAAACAAATACTTTAAAAGTAAAAGGATGGAAGAAGATATCCCATTCTAATGCTAATTAAAAGAAAGCTGGAGTGACTATGTTAATATCAAACAAAGCAGATGCCAGGGCAAAGAATATATCAGCAAGGGTAAAGAATGTCATATCATAATGATAAAAGACTCAGTTCATGAAGAGGACATAAAAATCCTAAATGTTCAGGCATCTAATAATAGAACTTCCAAACACATGAAGCAAAAAACTGAGGACTCCTTGGAGAAACAGACAAATACGTAAGTACAATCTATGATTTCTTTTTTTTTTTTTTCAACGTTTATTTATTTTTGCGACAGAGAGAGACAGAGCATGAACGGGGGAGGGGCAGAGAGAGAGGGAGACACAGAATCGGAAACAGGCTCCAGGCTCTGAGCCATCAGCCCAGAGCCCGACGCGGGGCTCGAACTCACGGACCGCGAGATCGTGACCTGGCTGAAGTCGGACGCTTAACCGACTGCGCCACCCAGGCGCCCCGCAATCTATGATTTCAATATCGCTTTCTCAATAATTGATAGAACAAGCAGACAGAAAATCAGTAAGGACACAGAGACCTTACTACAATAGTATCAACCAAATTGACCTAATTGAGATATATATGTATATACACTCCACCCTATAAACATTAGAATACCCATTCTAATACATACCAAGATGAACCATATTCTAGGCCACAAAACATGTCTCAGTAAATGTAAAAGGATTCAAGTCTTGCAAAATACATTTTCTAACCATGAGAAAATTAAATAGGAAATCAAAACAAAAAGATTTCTGAAAAGTTCCCTTACATTTGGAAACTTTAACACATTTCTAAATAAACCATAGATCAAAGAGGAAATCAAAAGAAAAACTAGAAAGTAATTTGAACTTAATGAAAATGGAAACACCACGTATCATTAATTTGTGTGCCCAGTAAAGCAGTACTGGGGTGGGAGATGGGTATTAATAACATGAAATGTCTGCATTAGAAAAGAAGAAAGATCTTAAATTAATAAACTCACTGTCCACTATGAGAAATAAAAATACCACCACACACATAAAAATAGGATAAATTTAAAAAGTAAGCCAAAGGAGCGAAATAATAAATATCAGAACAGAAATCAATGAAATGGAAAACAGAAAAATAGGAGAGAAAAATCAATGAAACAAAAACAGGTCCTTTGAAAAAAATCAATAAAATTGGGACACTTCCGGCCAGACTGATTAGTAAAAAACAGGCAGAAAAGGCATAAATTACCAATTTTAGGAAAGGGAGAGGCGGTGTCATTAAAACTTTCCATATATTAAAAGGATATGGGAGTATTATATCAACTTTATGTCAATAAATTCAACAACTCAGACAAACAGGAAAGTTCCTTAAAGAAACAAACTACCAGAACTCACTCAAGAAGAAAAAGATAATGTGAATAAGTCTATGCATATTTTAAAATAGTATTTTTAAGTTTTAAGCTTTACCACAAAGAAAATTCCAAGACAAAATGACTTCACTGTTGAATTCCAAACATGTAAGAAAATAATACCAATTTCACACAAATTCACCCATAAAATTGAAATGGAGGAATCATTTCCCATCTCATTTTATCACCCCAATAACAGAACAAAAGATAGATATTATAAGAAAACTACAGATCAATGTTCCTCATGAACACGATACAACTTGTTTTAATTAGCAAATGGAATTTGCTGGAAAGATTTTGCTTGATGAGCAAAATAAATCAAAGCTAGTAAAACCACACAGAGTAAGGTCTATGATGCTATCACGTTGTCAACTCCTCCAGTAGAATAGCATTTTATATAACTAAGTTTCTCATTTCCACAAAGTCAAAAAAGCAGTAATTCTCTTCATTCACTAAAGTGACCATGCTTTGGACATTGAGGAGGGATAAAGTGGTGGTTAGAACACAGATTCTGGAGTCAGACTGCCGGGGATTAAATTTCAGCTCCACTTCTTACTACCTTTATAACTTGTGAACATCGCTTAACTTCTCTACACATCAATTTCATCTGTCTTAAAATGGAGATGATCTATCTCTTTCTCATAGGGATGTTGTGAGAAAGAAATGATTTAATCCTTATAAAATGTAGAGAACAGTGGAGTGCAGCATGGAGAACACAGTAAGGCTCGCAAAGGCTAGCAAGGAACAGTGGCAGAAGTAGGAGTGACTGTGTCCTAGGAATAGCCATGAATGACAGACATTGAACAGAGTTTGGAAGAATTTTATACTTGGTGTTATGCCAGGAAGACAGTGAGGGACAAGCACACTACTAACAGGCAACAGTGTAAACAAGCACTTAGTAGCCAAAAGGTTATTGGTATTTTTCATAAACTGTGATTAAGATAATACATGTTGAGGGGCACCTGGGTGGCTCAGTTGGTTAAGTGTCCGACATCGGCTCAGGTCATGATCTCACAGTCCATGAGTTCAAGCTCCATGTCGGGCTCTGTGCTGACAGCTTGGAGCTTGGAGCCTGCTTCGGACTGTGTGTCTCCTTCTCTCTCCGTCTCTCCCCCAGTCATGCGCGCGTTCTCTCTCTCTCTCTCTCTCTCTCTCTCTCTCTCAAAAATAAATAAACATTAAAAATTTTTTTAAAAAAGGTAATGCATGTCGAGGGCAGAATATATTTTTAGGACATGTGGGGAAGGGGAAAAAGAGGAAGTGGTAAACAAGATAGGAGTTAAAAGCTGGAAATTGACCAGATCATGAAAAGCCTCCTGTGCCTTGCAAAAGCAGTGCAATTGGATCCCGGTGAAGACAGAAAACCATTGAAGAATTTAACACGAGAGCATCATAGGCAGATCAAATGGATCCAGGAGAAGAAAGCAGAAGTCAGGAAAACTTGCTATGATGCTGTATAAGTTTCCTTTTGCTGTTTGTAACAAATTGCCACAAATTTAGTGGCTTAAGACAACACAAATTTATTTTCTTTGAGTCCTTGTGTTAGAAGTCTGGCACCAGTCTCACTGGGCTGAAATCAGGTGGTTGGTGGCATTTCCTTCCTGCTGGAGGCTGTGGAGTAAATTCACTTCCTTGTCTTTTCTAGCTTCCAGAGGCCACCTGCTTTCCTTGGTTTGTGGTCCCTTCCTCCATCTTCAAAGCCAGTAATGAGACCCTCTCATCACACATCACTCTGGCCTGTTATGCTACCTCTTCCACTTTTAAAGACCCCCGAAATTCAATTGGACTCACTCCTGTAATCCAGGATAATCTCCCTATTTTCAGGTTACCTGATTAGCAACTTTAATTACATAGGCAACCTTAATTTCCCCTTACCATGTAATGTAACATAATCACAGGGTTTGGTGACTAGGACACGGACAGCTTCAGGAAGCCATTATGCTTCCTACTACAGAAGTTATTACAAAATCTCAGGTAAGACAGGGTATGGGTTTGAACAAAGGTGGTGGTAATAGAAACAGATGGGAAGGGGTGTCTTTAGATGCATAAGTAAAAGAATACATACACTCATTTGGGTGGGTCTGGAGGGTACAGAGGACATGAGGGAGAATGGGAGATTACAGATGTCTCCTAGTTTATTAAGTTTAAAAAACTGGTGAAAGATGATGTCATTGATTACTGTGAATACAGTTTCCACTGTGTGATTTATAAAGTCCTCATAGAATGTTAGGAGTGAGATGCCCACAAGGTTGCTGGAAATTGGGTCTGTAATTCAGGAAAGCAGTAATACAGCTGACCAAGATCTGAGCATTGGGCATGTAATATTGGCATGAAGTCTCAGAATAGCTGCTATAAATTACCAAGCATCCTAAAGACATAACACGCACATACTCACACTCGATATTCAGTAGCTTTCATTGGTACTAACTGGTACTTAACATGACAAAGTTAAGATCTATCTTAAGAACAAAATGTAAATGATCTACTGTATCTGCAACTGAATCTTGACAGGGAGCACATAAGAGGAGCAAAGACTTAGGAATATAATGGTGAACGCTTACAGAGGTGGTATTTCCTAGCTCCCAAAATGTGGAAATGCCAGCTGGTAAGGAAATGTTCTACTCGAAGAAGCGAAGAATTGTGACATGGGCTGCAGCCCGTGACTGTCCAGCCCCAGATTCTCATGTTTTGTCTCTCACAGGAACACCAGGAGACTATATTATTTTTCCCACTGCAAACCATGTTTCTATTTAAGATTTGGGCATTTCCCCATTTTGTGAGAGGCTTCAGCTCTGTCTTTAAAAGGCACTGTTGTATATGGGAAACCTCTGCAAGTTCCCATTGATTTTGCTGTGAACCTAAAACTGCTCTAAAAAAATAAAGTCTTTAAAAAAGTTAGTATCTAAAGCATGATAACATCCTGCTTCAGGATATTGCTCCGAAAGCCCAGGGATTTTCAAAATAAATAATTTATTTTATTCATTAAGAAAATAGAAGTGGTCGGGGCGCCTGGGTGGCGCAGTCGGTTAAGCGTCCGACTTCAGCCAGGTCACGATCTCACGGTCCGTGAGTTCGAGCCCCGCGTCGGGCTCTGGGCTGATGGCTCAGGGCCTGGAGCCTGCTTCCGATTCTGTGTCTCCCTCTCTCTCTGCCCCTCCCCCGTTCATGCTCTGTCTCTCTGTCTCAAAAATAAATAAAAACGTTAAAAAAATTTAAAAAAAAATAGAAGTGGTATGATAATATACTAACAAATAAGGGTGATCTTTTAGAATCCTCTCTAATAGAAAAGATCTGAAGTGTTGTATAGATCTGTTAATTCACAGCAATGCAAACGGTGTGCAGTATAAACCATGAGTAATAAAACATTCTGTAACAAAAACTTAGAATTCCATGTAAATGGCTGGGGGGTGGTTGGGAAGGCAGGGTGGAAATGTCCATTTAAATATAAGACCTTGATTAATTTTCTTCTGTAGTGAAACCATAATAACCAAAAATAAGCTCACTGATGTAGCTGTAGTGACATATGAGTTGGAACGCATGGCGTGTACAAAGGTGAGTAATAAAAGTGAAGCAAACGAGCAAAAATATATCAAAAATGACTAAAATTATGTGTTTTCATTGTTAAGAAGTATAGTGAAATTCTCATCTGGTGAATTCCAATTCAGCATTTACTTGATATATCTTTTATAATTTTCACTCTAATTATAATGAAAATCATTTTTCAATGTAATTTTGTAATAAAAATGTTTCTTTATTTCTCATTACATAAGAACATGATCTTGTACAGTTACTGAGCAGACTTACAATATGCACACTGTATCTTCCCTTTCTTACCATTTAATCTCTTCATAGTCTACAGATGTCAAGAGGTTCAGATTAAGCTTGTTAAAGATCTGCTTCACTCGAACTCACTGATGATTATTTATTTAGCAGTTTTATGTAACCCTGTCATTGATAAGCACTCTATTAATTTGCCGAGGGACAAATCAACACTAGTTATTTTTCTACTGGCTATTAGACTCGGTGCTGCTGTTTGTTACAAACCACTTGCCAGTTAATTATAAATTATGGGTCCTCTTTGCCTATATTAATTGATATCTCCTCTGCCTTTGTAATACTAGACAAATAAATTGAAGGCAAGATTTATTAAGCAGTGTATGTCTTGTGTCTCTTGATTAGTATTCTTTACTTTTTTAACATTTATACTTGTTTATACAGATTTGACACACCAATGCATTAGAGAAATGATCTTTGGGGTGTTTTGTACTAAAGAGAGAAAAAAGATTTAATGGGCTTCCTACAAATTTATTTCAAGTGACCCACGACTCATTGTATACAATTCCTAAAATGCCTCTTGACTTTGTGCTATAGACTAGTGATGGCAGCTTCCCAAATATGCAAAAGATACTATACAAATAGTTGTAACCCTATGTATGTTATTTGCTATAAGGTAAACAAATATGTAGTATATATAACTTAAAATCTATATCACTTTACACATGCGATAACCAATGTCTTTTTCCTTCACTTTACTGCCTACATATATGCATTCTATTACACATGCTTTTGCATATACGTGGAGACCTTTTAAATTCTTCTCATTTAAACAATCTGTAGGTGTAATACATAGTGACAAAACAATAAACTATAGCCAGTTTTAATTTTCAGAAGCATGAATTATGGATGGCACTTGCCACAGGACATGCACCTTTCCATTTGCAGCTCACAGAGGAGCCGGAGTCAGAATTTAGGCCAGGTAGGGAGGAAAAAAAAAAAAAAAACATTATACAAAAGAAAGTCTTAATTCGTTTGCTCCCTGGACAGTATCAAACATTGAAGAATTGCAAATTTAATGGGAAGGATTACCCCAGAGGGTCATTGGACTATATTCTGATTTCAAAGGGCTTCAGAACTTAGCTATCTGCCGAAAGATCTGGGTCTCTGAAATCCTAATTTTATATATAATTTTTCCACTTAATTGACAATTTTGACCCAAGTTACGTTTGCAATATCTAGAATTCCTAATAATTCCCCATCTGACATAAATCTAGCAAATGGACAGTGAGCCCACTGGGGTAGGTGGGTTGTTTTTCCATCAGTTCTCATGGGAAAGAAGAGATATATTGGTCAAGCAGATTTGTTCCTATTTTCAACTCACACATAATTGAATCCCTTCTCCAACATTTTCATGTTTGAAGATTTAAAGACTCCCCAATTAGAATTTAGAAGAAGCCTTTAGAGTAAAATTAGCTAGCTCATTCAGAAAACATGCACTCTGCTAATGTGCTGTGAAACTGACCTTGAGCCACTTTTTAATAATGAGATTTCAAGAATCATCTTCTCCTACATAGCATGCTACCTTTTGTTAGCTGTTTCTGGGCACACCTCCCAATGGATGTCATGAGTGATAGAATTTCCTGATAGCCTTGATTCATTTGATTATGCAGAAAATATGCTATTAATCACCCCTCAACAATTTATTATTTTGTCTGTATATCCTCCATGTTACCCTTCCTACCATTTACCATCTCACTGCTCAAAATCTCTGTCCCCCACAGTCAAACAAGATCTGAGAGAATTAGATTTAAGTTATTAGTTACAACTTGAAATTACTTTGATTAGCAGTGGATTGGGGTTGACACTAACCTCTCAAATAAATCATTTTTGATTATTCACGTTTCACATATTCACATCACTTTTGAACCCAATTACATGGTTAATCCATTGTTTGCCAAACTACAGTGCACTTTTTTTTTTTTAAATGCTTCATACTACATACCCTAACCCAGTGGCTCTCAACTGGGACAAATTTATTCCCCTGTGAACATTTGGCAATGTCTAGAGACACCTATGGCTGTCCAATATGGGGGAAGGAAAGGGACTGCCACTGGCATGTAATGGGTAGCAGACAGAGATAATATCAGACATTCTACAATGCAAGGATAGCCTCCAAAACAAAGAAGTACTGGTCCCAAATGCCAATAGTGATAAGGCTAAGAAACCCTACTCTGACTCCTCAAAATAAACCCTACCCTACTTTCTTAAAGGGGCATTAATAAGTAGAGCAAGAGTTTGGGGGAAGAAAGTTTAGAAATCTAATACGACTACATTTTCTAATTTTGGGTGACTCATAGAGGTTGCCCAATTTTCTCACTGATAAGCAGACTGACCTGATATACTCAGGCAACACTGGGTTTAAAATGTTTACACTTGGGAATGGAAATGAATCTTCTGTGAAGCTTGCCGTGTGTTACCTCAAGAAAATATTATCAGAAATTCATTCGAGGGGAATATTCAACTCTATTCTATTCAACTCAGATAGTTGAATTAGGAGCTCTGACCTGGTCAGTGGGAAGAGTGGAAGGTTATGAGTTATATAGACATTTGAGGCAATCTGGTCATGGAGGCAACATGCAGAAGAGGAAGCATGGGTGGATAAAAGGACATGAAGTGAATTATAGTGCACCTGGGAAAATAGGACGATTTACTAATCTGAGATAGGAATGCTTTCATTCAGCAACTGTTTACTGACATCCAGTGGGTGTAAAGTACGATGTACTGTAACAGTTGTCTTCAAACCTTTATTTCTCCACCCCAAAAGTATTTTTAGCATATAATTATGTATAATGATATATATATGTAATATATGTAAATTCAAATATTCAATATTAGTAAAACATAATTTCTCATTTAAAACTATGAATAGATGCTATGATATTACCTAATGTTCTAATATCAAATATGATCTTTACACAGCCTCAACATGCACACCTCATTGTGGAGACTGATGCACGAGGACATACAAATCGAATTCTTTAAATGTGTCCCTATCAGATGAGGATCTTGAGGTTGGTGATTATGTGTTTTCTTTTTTTCCTTCGTGTTACTAGTGCTCATAACAAAACAAGGATTCGATCCCTGTTTTATTTAGTGAATAAATGGAGTTGACCTATAAAGAGCTGATCCAGTGAGATGGAATACGTTAGGTACACACATACCATGAGGCAGAATCGTAAGGGAGTAGCGACTAGGGAAAAAGCAGATTCGTCTCTGTTGGAGACTTTTCCAAGATCTACTTTGAAGCTTGGCCAGGAAACCCACAAATTTTCTTTCTATTATTATTTTCCTTTCTTAAGAGGTCTTTGGGTTAGGACAGTGTTTCCTCTTATGTAAGAGGGCTCAAATAAGCTTTATAAGACCCAATTAAGCTGATTCCACATTACATGTAAATCTAATGTTGGACCCCATTGGATTCCTAGATTCCTCCAGTATTAAAAAGAAACCATCCAGTTAGGAACCATATAAACAAACCCCTCTCTCTCCAAAATGAGTTTAATTCTTTAAGTCAGGAGGGGGTCTTTGTCTCCTTTCTTCTTAAACTAGTAACTTTTCCAGTTAATCAGTAACCATGCTTGACATATCATGCCAGAATTTTGGCCATCAGTTTAGCACTTTAAGTTGTTTGGAAAAATTGTGTGTGTCCTTTGGCACTGTTTTGCTTGTTGGAGTTTATAAACAAGTGGACTAGGCTGGAAGGTGAGTATAGCCTCACTTTGGATGAACAGGGAATTTTCTGCAGAGTGATAAAATAGTCATCACCACCCTACTTCTGCAACAAAATAATTTTACTGACTTACCCACTGATTTGGCTCTCAAGTGTGTTTGTAATATGGAACCTCCATATTTAGTATAAATACTCAAGGAAAGCTGAGTAACTCTTGAATTATCAGTTCTCTATTCCTGAAAATAAGTTGGAGAAATAATCTTTTACTAAGAGTCTTTAGCTTTCTCTTACCTTAGAGGACCAAACCCATTATTTGCCATATTCCCTCTTTCCCATTTTCCTTTACACATTTGTGACATTCACTGAGCACACACTATGTTCTTTGAGATTCCGTAGATTCTGCCAACCCTGAAAACACCGTTTCCTAAAGTTGTCTGAACCTGCAAGTGTTATGCAGCCAAATGTCTTCATATAAAGTCTCCCCTTTTGTATAATTTGCTGGACAGAACTATCAATGACAGAATCCTGAATTTGTAGGACCAAAAATTAGCTGATTAAATCTGCTTATTTACTTACAAACATTAATGTGGATTGAATGCCTGGCACATTACACACTATATAATAACCTCCCAAAAGAGATACTATTATTATCTCTATCTTAAAGGTAAGGAAACTGAGAAACAAGAGATTTTAAATATCTTGCCAAGGAGCAGAATCTACATTTATACAGAGGTAAATATAATATTGAATTCATTATTACATGAAAAACCAGTCCACTTAAAAGCCACTGTACATCTGATGGGGCTTTAGAGTTTGATTGCAGAATTTTCTGAAAGGGGGTTGTTTGGGATGTAATTAACATGACAAACAAGGAAAGACACAAGTTTAGCAAAAAGAGCACTTTGAGTGGATAAATTTCTCTTTCACTTTTTTTTTTTACATGAGAAAGCCTGGATAAAAGGCACATAAAATAACTGCTGACTGAGTGGAGCTCTTGAGCTAAGGACTTGTGCTGTGAAAATCCTACTTTGTCTAGCAAACACCACGAAACAGGAACCTTGAAAGAGGAACGTTCATTTTTCTCACTCTCTAAACAACAACAACAATAACAACAACAACAACAACAACCTCAGCTCTGAACCCATGACCTCTCCGACAACGGTGAAAGTCACATGTGTCACATGTGCTAGGGAGGAATAGAGAGGCAGGGCTTCCACTTCTTGAATGGGCTCCCTCTCACTCCCAGCAGCTGAGTCTAACTAGGAAAGCTGAATGGATGCACGAACATCACTTACTAAGGCACCTTTGGGCTGGGTGGTAGGTCCAAATGGATGACCCAAATCCTCTCACATCAATCAGTTCGGAACTCCTCCCATGGTGGAGGCAGGAATTTCATGTCACGGTCTCTTGACACAAAGCCAAAGAGAATACATGACTGTATGCCAATGTCATCATTTTAAATCACAGTCACAGTCAAGAAAAAAAAAAAAAATCAAACATAGTGACTAGTACTACTAGGATTTGGAGGCAGTAGCAGTTGCTTTTTAAGGGGCCTACAATTTAGTGACAGAAACACTATGGGCTCTGGAGTAGTACAGAACCTTCTTCAAATGGTAACTGAAATCTACTGGCTATGTAAGATTGGGTAATTTTACCTCTCTGAGCAACTGTTTTTCCTCTTGTAAAATAAATGTAATTCTTATCTCTTGGGATATGAGATTAAATGAGACAACAAGGTAGCACATTAATTTGCATATAGTGAATGGTTTTTTTAAAAAGTGTGAATTTTAGGGGCGCCTGGGTGGCGCAGTCGGTTAAGCGTCCGACTTCAGCCAGGTCACGATCTCGCGGTCCATGAGTTCGAGCCCCGCGTCAGGCTCTGGGCTGATGGCTCAGAGCCTGGAGCCTGTTTCCGATTCTGTGTCTCCCTCTCTCTCTGCCCTTCCCCCGTTCATGCTCTGTCTCTCTCTGTCCCAAAAATAAATAAACGTTGAAAAAAAAAATTTAAAAAAATAAATAAATAAAAATAAAAAAGTGTGAATTTTAGTATTGCGTTAGTCAAGATCCTCCAAAAAACAGATGCCGAGATGGGATTCCATGTATAAGAAATTTATTAGAGGAAATGCCTGTGCAGGAAAATGGGGAGGGAGGCAGGAGAGGCTGGGAGAGCCTTCAGGCCATGATGTGAGTGACCCCAAGTGAAGGAGAGAAGGAAGACTGAGTGGAAGAATCTTAAACTGTCATGCATTTATTTCTAAGGAAAGTCTGGCAAAGTCATTATACAGTCCTTGAGCCAGATTGGCTCATCAGGGGATCCTGAACCTCCTAGGAATGGGCATGCCTCAATAACAGTGCTGTGCTTCCTCATGGGCTAGACACCCAACACAGGAAGCACAGACTCATATGGTGATGGATCACCAATATAGCAGTCGAGGCCCCGGGTCAGTTACATTCCTTGCAGTCATAGAGATATGCCCTCCTGGTCACCACAAGTATTATCCAATGCAGATCCTTGGGCAAACCATGTTATTGCTTCAGAAAAGGTAAAAGGGGGCGAAAAAAAAATAGAACAATATTACACATAGGGTAGTAATACCTCAGGACATTTTTAAGGTTATATATTTGTTTTAAAAATGGGACTGAAGTCACAGTATGCAAAAGGATGCTATTTCAAATTCTCAGCTGATTCCTGTTGGGATTACAAGCAAGTTATGAGAACAATGTTTAAAAACTGCTTTCAATCACATTTAAAAATTTTAAGTAAAATTAAAAACTGCTTTCGATCAATTCTTTCCTACTTATAACTGACTTTCATGAAGAACTAGATCCTAGATTTCCTTAAATTTATTATTTTTCATTCTTTCCTTTCTCTGCCTTCCTTTTATTCCTTCAGATTACATGAATAAGTGGTTTGTAGCCTCTTTCTGGTCTTGCATCAATTTGAGAATCTGAGGAAAACCAGTGATCTTCTCTAGCATCCCCCAAATGCACATCCATTCATATAAAATAAAGGGTACAATTCCAGAGGGTTTGTGGGTCCTGTAGCACCCAGCAGAGGCAAGACTTCCCAGCACTTAAACAGTGCTTAAATTTATAAAGCTACTGACCCACGTGATTCTAAAATATCTTACAATTCTTGGACTACCTAGTTCTGTGGAATAAGACAACCAACCAATTATTCCTATGATGACATCTTGCTTTTAGAGTTCAAAATCTCAATGCACACAGAGGCATTGTTCGACCAAGCTACACTGAACGGGAACACCCTGTGTGGTAAACAAAGCGCTTGTCCGAGTGAGGAGTTCTTTCCTAGTCCCTCGCTTCTCCATGCAATATGTCCAAATTGGGTTGGTTCACATGCTAGGTAAATTGAATTATGCTTTAAGGTCCTTCATTTTAATATATTTTAATTTAGCATTACACTACATTTCTAGGTCTGGCACTGTAAGTGTCTGTTACCACACATTTGGCTTTTTTTTCTTAGTTAAATGTTTATGGTGTAGACCTCCCTCCTCCTCTTGGTAGATGAACATGTTTCTTCTTGCTTTCTCATAGCTCATCAATGCATCAGCCTTTCCAGTAGTAATTATAAATTAGATGGACAAAACGAGGGGGAAAAAGGGAAGACTCTAATGAAAATTCAGCCACCACCCTGAATTCATTGAGCCTAGACTCTCAGGCAGAAGCTGTGTGAAACACAACATTCATCACTTAACTGGTGTTGGACCCACACAACACCTGTGTATGAGGGGGTGAATTAATTATTTTGCGAGGAGCCAACTACTTTTCTAGCAGTGGATGCCTCCAATTACTCAGTCTCCAAAGGGCCTGCCCAGCCTTGCCACTTTAACTCTTCATTTTCTTTCTTTTGGGGGTTACAGCCAACGCTTCAACCCGGTGCTTTTTTTCAACTAAAGAACATGGTAAATGACAGAGGTCTGGAAGAATATATTTCCTCCAAAGCTGGTGACCAATTAGTTGCTTGCCACTGACTGTCATTTCACTGCTATGAGTGCTGTGTTCTTGTAGCTTGGTGATAGACACACTGTTTATTTTCCACTTTACAGTCTTTGCCAATACTCCGAGTCCCACACAGCTGCCTTTAATGCTGCTCTTCTAGATAGCTTGTGACAGGGGAAAAGATAAAAGGTACGTGAGCGGCAAAATGGCAACCCTGAGCAAACTGATCTAGGGTGCAAAGTAAAGAGAATAGTTATTTTACTACTTCACCTCTTATTTTAATGCTTCTAAATGAAATCGAGGAAAACACCAAGTCCATGAGGTTAACGCTCAAAGAATACAGGTAGTGTGGCTAAAGACTGTAGGGTTATTAAGCTGTTGACAATATGAGAATCCGACACATTCGCCACTGGTTCCGTAATTGTCTTTCATCTAGGAGCAACTTCCCCTCTCCCCCTCCCCCCACCCAACTTTTATGATTCATCATATTTATTTTTTGTTTCCTCAAGCAACATCTTTTATTAGTTGCACACCCACTGCAGAAATTTAATTTCTGCGAGAGAACAACAAAGCAGTTGATTATTATTATTGAGAATCTGGTACAACATCGAGTGAAATAAAATCTATAAGGCATTAAAATGACAGATTAGGCAAGAGCTGTATTCATTTACAAGTGTTAGAACATCATGCTAATGCCTCACAAGCACAACATAAAATGAAAATCAACTCTTTCATGCTGCTTTACGAACAACACTGCGAAGCGCCCAGGAACAGAAGCCAGAGTCTCTGTTAAAGAGGCACTGTCCTTTTGTAGTGTGCTCAAAGGTTCATCCTTGACAAAACACAAATAAAAACACCCCTCTCAAATGCACAGCCAGAAGCACTCCATGGTTATCCTTTGGTCATCCCAAACTAAACACAGCTAATCCCGGTAAGATTGAAAGCATTCATATGCACCTCATTGTTTTTTCATGGAGAGTAACACTTCGCTTATTAGGCAACCTCCATTTTTTATATCCCACCTGAAAACCAAAGAGACAGCAGAGAAAAGTGGCTCCTGGAATCAGAAATTCAGGGGTATTATTCCACACAATAAAGCCCTGATAATTCATAGGTACTTTAATCACTCAGAGCCTATTAACTCTTATTTTAGACATAATATTTATGTTTTTATATCACTTAAACATGAGCAGATATGTTTTATATCTGCTCAAGGGAGATAAGAAGCAAATTACAAGAACGCTAGAGAATATCAGGCTGAAATTTCTAAAAACTAGAGTAGTTCTCCTGATAAGAGAAGGGACACAAAAAGATAATAAGACAGAATGTCTCAAATAATCTCCAAGGCCACCACCATACCTGAGGGGATCTTTACAAGAGAACAAAACAAATAAATTCTGTTGACAATATTGACACAAATCATCCAAAGACAACCAAATGAGTTTTATCTTTCTCTCTACTTCCTGAAAGGGAAGGATGTAAAACATTTCATAGTAAAGTCCATCAACACATTTAAATTCTAAAAAGGTACATGTTTAAGGAAGCTCAAATTTCACAGACGTAGAAGAATGTATTTTCTGACAATATTGAATAAAAACTGGGTGGCACAGGGGTGCCTGGGTGGCTCAGTCGGTCAAGCGTCCCACTTCGGCTCAGGTCATGATCTCACGGTCTGTGAGTTCGAGCCCCGCGTCGGGCTCTGTGCTGACAGCGCAGAGCCTGGAGCCTGCTTCAGATTCTGTGTCTCCCTCCCTCTCTGCCCCTCCCCAAATCACGCTCTGTCTCTCTCTCTCTCTCTCTCAAAAATAAATAAACATTTAAAAAAATTAAAAAATAACTGGGTGGCACATATATATTATACATATGAATGTGTATATTTGAGAATAAATGTATAATATGCAATGCATTTATTGAAATATATGACAGATAATGTACTTTACCATATATTATCAATTATATGTGTACCCACACCTATGGCAGATAACCAAATAACATAGTTTTCATAAATGAACTCTTAGAGATTTATTTCAGATTGATCTAGTAGTTAATTCTCAGAAGGTAACATCAATATCAGAGCTTCTTTTTCCCTGAACCAGAGATGGAAAATATTAAAAAGTCTGATTTCTTGGGTTCTATCGTGGGTGTCATTTAAAGAATGAGAATCATTAAATAGACCCAGTTGAATATCTCCTTTTAATACAGTAGACAGCAGTGACTAACACAGGAGAGGTTTCTCAAATTCGCATCAACAAAATCTCAGATGCCATTTGCATGCTATCCCCTCTCCCCTGGTTGCACCCATGAGATAATCTAAGGCTCTTGTGTCACACAAAACTCCCAGTACACATGTGATATTTCTGTCCCTTCTCCTCTGTTCCCCAAAGCATACTGGATTATGATTCATGAAAGTGAAAGCCTCACCTGCAATAATTTATAAAAATTTAGAAAGATAAGTCAGGGGCAGACTTTCTTATTTTTGTTATTGATAACAAATTCCTGGGGCACCTTGGTGGCTCAGTCGGTTAAGCGTCTGACTTCAGCTCAGGTCATAATCTCACAGTTTGTGGGTTCAAGTCCCATGTCAGGCTCTGTGCTGACAGCTCAGAGCCTGGAGCCTGCTTCAGATTCTGTATCTCCCTCTCTCTCTGACCCTCCCCAACTCGTGCTCTGTCTCTCTCTCTCTCAAAAATAAATAAACATTAAAAAAATTAAAAAGGAAAAACAAATTCCTCATGACATAGCTTGGGCATCAAGGTGGAAAAGAGTTGACAGAAAGGAGCGTGTAGCTGGTGGCAGGAGACCTGTCTCTCAGTACTAGCTGTGTGATCTTGAGCAACTCACTTTCACTTCTAGGGACTATAAGATCCTATAAAGGAAGGACTGTGGTAGAGTTCCAGGCTTAGATACCTCACATGGTATTACGAGAGCTAATTAAGCTCATAAGATGTAAGAAGGGTACCATATAAAAGGAGAGCAGTATTAATGTCAAATAATGGACCATGATTTCCCACAGTCCTCATGTCAAATATCTTCCTTTATGTCCTGTGACTCCCAGAACTCCAACAAACCCCCCTCACTTTGGAAGAAAAGAATAAAATAGAGAATGCCTTGCCCCTGTACATATGCGTACTTGGAATTAATGATGCAGTATATCCTACATGATAAGGCAAAGAATGAACTGGCCAAGAATCGTTAAAGCATTGATTTTAGAGCCAGAATACAAGTCTGACAAACACAGGCTAAATGAAATGGCTGGGAATGTGAAGGAACACCAACATGGAAGGTACATAGAGATCTCAGGCATATGGTTGCACCTAAAAATTTAATAAAGCACCAGCCATCCCCTGAGGTGGGTAGAAGAGAGAGAAAGAGAGAAAGAGAGAGAGAGAGAGCAAGACAGAAAGGAAGAAAGTAAAAACACACATGAATTTGAGCTCTGGCCTTCTCCCCACTGACTGGCTGCTAATTTCTTGAACTTCACCCAGGCTGTGTGTCCAACAGACCACATGGTGATTGCTAAATTGCTCAATGACCACAAGCTACAACCATGGGGAAAATATTCATGAAAATTAACATCCCATTTAATACTTACCACATTCCCAGCCAACGCTTTGTGTACCAGAAAGTCCTCGAACTGGCTCCAAAACTTTTCAATTCCTGACAAATGCACTGGCCCCTCTCCAAGGAGCTGGGCAGCAATCTGTGCTTTATGCTGGTGCGTGATGGCAGTAGCTGTGCTGGTGGGAGAGCCAGGGGGTGGAGGCGTTCTTCTCAAGGAAGAAAAATCTGAAGAGCAGTGGGCTTGGGGACTCACTGAGGCACCAAGAACTCTCGCTCTTGGCATGGCGGGGGGCAGGGGCTTCAACGCGTCCAGCATTTTTAAAACGGATGGTGCAAAATGGATGGCATATGATAAAAGCTGGAACTGTGAAACAGTAACAAATAACCTGATTAATTCTCTCATGAGTTCTTCTCTTTAGAGAAGAAATTTCACGTTTGTTTTTACAGTATGAGGACATCCTGGGGAGCAAAATTTCTAAAATACGAACCCTTTCGGGTTTTCTTAAAAGATGAGCACATTGGGGCGCCTGGGTGGCGCAGTCGGTTAAGCGTCCGACTTCAGCCAGGTCACGATCTCGCGGTCCGTGAGTTCGAGCCCCGCGTCAGGCTCTGGGCTGATGGCTCAGAGCCTGGAGCCTGTTTCCGATTCTGTGTCTCCCTCTCTCTCTGTCCCTCCCCCGTTCATGCTCTGTCTCTCTCTGTCCCAAAAATAAATAAACGTTGAAAAAAAAAAATTAAAAAAAAAAAAAAGATGAGCACATTAATAAAATTAGTCTTGTGTTCCTTTTATGAGCTTATTCATATCCTCTTATTTATTGGCCTTTCCTACATTTGTCATACCACATATACTTTAATCACAACTCTGTGCCAACGGCTTCAAAAATCTATCTTTACCATATTAAAGTTCCATTGGTGTGACCCATACTTTAGCGACTCCATATCCACCTCTTCATCCCATTCACTCATGCTTACTTCCCTTAGCTATGCTAAGAAAACATAGTTATTTGCATTTCTCAAATGTTCCCATAATTCCTTTATACACATGTTCTCATGAAATAGTTGGTTTTCAGGGAAGGGTGAACACATTCAAGATCTATGTGACTCAAGGCCTGATTTTCTCTAGGCTGCATTACGTCCCCTGAAATAGTAGGTTTGTATAATGATTCTTTTCAATGGCATGACCAGAAATGAATATCTGGGCTGACGTCTGAAAGTCTTCACATCTTCACCTGCACCAAGTCAGGGGTTTTTCACATACAGTGTATTCACACCACATATTTGATGATGATGATGATGTAACAGCCAGTACTGTAAGTCCTACCTATACAGGCTTAATAGTGTATATATTTGGAAACAGAATAGGCAAAGCAGTGTCCAAGGTGGACTATTTTAGCCATTCACTCTCCTTTTCCTTCAAAAAAGGAAATGCTGCATGATACCACTATAAGAAGACACAGCCAGAAGCAGGAGAACTTTGTTTCACTGCTGCCTCTGGAATTAGCAATGTGACTAAGACTGGCCAAGTCATATCCTCCCAGGCACTGGCCTGATAAAGAAGTACTTAGACTAGATAATTTCCAAGGTCCCTTTCATCATTAAATTCAAAACTTAAGATAATCTTTTCATCATCTAAAAGAAAAAAAAATCTCCTGAATGAGTAGGTCACTCTATACCATTTGGGCCACTGGCCAAGCAAGTACTATGGCTTTGTTCATGTGATACCAACGTTGAAAACATCTAGATGTTGAATGTTAAAACATTTGGATGACTGAGTTTTCCACGTAACCTTTTCTTTGTTTTGATTGTTGGTGTTTAGATTGGCTCTGAGAATGTCGCCAAGAGTTTCTTAGTCTTTTAGATTTTTGTACCTTCTTTGTTTTTAGAGGAATTTAGGAAAAAAGGGACTCTGAGTGGCCTCTGAGCAATCTCACAGTGATTGTCAACCTAGGAGCAGGAGGTCCTCCGGGAGCCAATAAGCAGCTGCTCTCCTTAAAATGTGGTTCTCCAGCAACATGCACCAGTGACTCACCAGGCTTCATGCCAGCAGAGCACCATTTTTAAAGGGGGCACAGAAGAGAACCATGCTGTTCAGGTAAGTACGCCTCGAACATTCTGGGCACGTAAGATAAGCAACAAAGGGAGTTCTGAATCATAGTTCAAACGTCATCATTCAGAAGCACTGTAAAATGTACTCTAAACTCCCACCACTGTTGCTTTAGATATTATACAGACGCTTGGTTTGATATGCTTTAGAAAAATGGACTCATTTGGTGATCTCCAGGCTCTAAGACATACTCTAAGAAATGCCCAGAGATACAAAAAGGAAATGAATAAGCAATGGATTGTTATCAGATGTTCTGAGGAAAGTAGATTATTAAGTGAATATAAGAGGCTGTCCCAAGATAAATAATTAAGTCACAGATAAATTGAGCTCTGGTCAAGGAGAATACTTCAATCTGTGGCCCCTTACTCTTCCTTTAATTGGCTTTAATGTACTCAAGACTTTTTCCATTACTGACCTAAAGTTATGGGGCCCACTAGCTCAGATTATGTGAAAAGACAGATTATATGTGAAGACCTGTGTAGAGAGGTATGTAGAATGGTTAAGAACTTGTACTCCCCCCTCCCCCCAGAAAAAAAGAACTTGTACTCTGGATACAAAAAGGCTCAAGTTCTAATCCAGCCTTTTTATTTCTAGAAGATGTTCACCACATCTTTATCCATCCGCGTATTAATGGACACTTGGGTTGCTTCCATATCTTGGCTATTGTAAATAATGTTGCAGGAAACACAGGGGTGAGTATACCTTTTCAAATTGGTCAAATCTGGTTTCTTGAGTGTAGAAAATATCAACCAAGTATGTGGGGGAAGCAGAGAAATGCGGGGACAGGCTACTAGCTGAACTCTGGCATATGGTCAAACCCAGATCAGATCAGTGGGCAAAACAGGTCGATATGAGGAGTGGAATGTGATTTACAAAAGTAGGGTGACTGGCACACTTTCTCCTTTCTAGGAAAGCTTCTAAAATCATCCCATCGGTAGACGGTTCCTTGTTTAACATTGCCATTTAGTGGGCCTTTCGGGTGTGCGAAAGCAGGTAGCTGTGAAAAGTGGGGAACAGGAAAAAGTGGTGCTCAGTTGCTCAGCTGAACAACTTACAGGAATTTTCAGCTTTCCTCTGGGGGCTGGGGGAACAAGAATGGGAGGAGGTTGAAAATCTGAGGAGAAAAGAGGCAGCAAAAGGATTACAGTAGGAAGAACAAATTCCACTTCAATACCCCAAGGCTGAGTTCTAGGGAAGACCATGGCCAGGTGGACATGCCTTGCAATGAGGATGTTTAAGGCCCTACAAGAGCAGAGCAATCACATAGTCAATTTAAAGTTGTTTTCTGTTCTGTAATCTCTCTTTACTATTGAAAACCGTCAATAAATGCATATTACGTGCAATAACTCATTTTTTGTGGTACTTTAGGGAATGAAGACAGCGTTCACAAGTGCAACTGAGTGTTGTGGAGGAAGTTCAGAGAAAGCAAGAATTCAGAGTGACAGGTGCCTGGGGGAGCACAGCATTTCCTGCCCCCTTTCAGATCTCCAAAAACGTTGGAATAATGGGGGGTGGAGCCACTTTGTTTTTATCTCAATGAAGAGTGAGACAGGAATGCTGGAAGATATTTGTGGATCTCCAAGTCATCTGGTAGGATGAGGGCAGGAGGAAGTGTGCTGGAGAACATCTCTCACTCACACTGCACAGTTTACTGCATAGAGTGTCTTAAAGTCATACTACATGGGATCAAGGATAAGATCCCTCAGAAAGGTTCAAGTCCTTAGGAAAGAATGGAGAGAGAAAAAGAGAAAGAGAGAGAGAAGAGAATAGAAGAAAACAGAAGAGAGGAGAAGAGAACAGAAGAGAAGAGAAAAAAAAAAATGATAAAATGATCACTATAATTTCCAAAACAAGCCTGGGGCAGATATACAACAGACCTCAATTTTAATATGAATGAGTATCTCAACCATTTCCTGATGGCAAATGCATTCCTTTGATGAACATTTTGGATCTCTCTACCATATCTTGAGAATTTGCCACGTTAAAAGCTGAGTAACAGAGTGGAGAGGGCATGGGCTTTTGGAGGTGGAAACCTGGATTTGGATCCTAGCTCTGTTACTTGGACTGTCTGGGCCTCAGTTTGCCTGTATGTAAAATGGGAAGATGATCTCTATAATGCAGTAATGCAGGGTCCAGTTAGAGCTGGCACAAAACTTGTGCTTAATACACATGGTAGCTGGAATGATTTCTCCACAAATGCCATTCTATCCTGCTCAGTGCACAGCGACCTGTACTAGCTGCTGTAGAGATGGTCCAAATAAGACATATGCCCCTGGCCTTCAGTCAGCTTGAGTTAGGGAGTGATCAAAACCCACCCCCCCAGCCCTAGGGTCTTAGATGGATAAAATCCACCATAAGCCCCCTGTGTAGCAGTTTCTTTTCCTTTCCTTTGCTTTGGATGCCCTTTCTCTTTTCTAGATTCCTTTATAATTTCAGCGAAAGCTAGCAAACAGCGCTGTTTCCTATATAATTAAAAAATACGTGAAAATATTTATCATTTCTATCATATAAAAACACAATGGACTTTAATCTGGAAAAATAAGCTAAGTGCAAGGGGATAAAGCAGTTAAGGGCACACAACATTTAAAATAAAAACTTTAGAAATGGAAGCGTGGGAGGGCTTTTTTAAAACGTCATTTCATTTAGTAATTCCTTGAAAAAAATTAATGATCCCAACGAGTAGAAATGTTAGCACTTTTTTTTGACACTTTCCCATACACACTCAGGGAATGTGCGCTGTCAAAGCTGGATGTTACAACAAGAACATGCTGTGAGAAGGAACGCGCCAAATGTGCCTGCTGGAGGGAAGCATGGCCCCTCGGTGTCCTGGGCTCAGGGACCATCTGATGGCCACTCTGCACACACAGATAAGGGGCCCCCAAACGGTCTTTGAGAAGGATGAGGGTCAGCAGGGAGACAGTCACACCTGCCACTTGCAATAAAATTACAGACTCTGGTACCCGTCAGCTCAGGAGAGGAGGAGAGAGAGCAAAGTGCCTGGTCTCGTTTCCCCTGGCTCAGCACCCCCAAGTTATTCTTCCCAGGGTAGCAACAGCAGTTTCCTAGAACCAGAGTGAGGTTTTAAGGAAAAAGAGTCACCATGGCACAATGAGAATCCTGTTGGCCACAGACCCAGAGATCGGGCCACAAGGGAAGTTGGCAAACGCTGGCTGTGTGGGGCTCTGAGGACATGCTGAGCACCCCTGAGTACAGAAGCAACGTCTGGAATGGCCACGGGAACGCTGTGGAGTAACACATATGTAACAGGACACAAGGACTGCTGTTTCAGGAACCATTAAAGCAACTATTATATTCCATGTGACTAATGGTGCCCGATTTTTGCCTGATGATTTTTGGAGAATTTTTATGTTAAAGTGTAATAAGCTCAAGCAGGAGCCTTTCACACTGTAACATGGCTCAGATGATGTTGTCAAACACCATTACTGCACTGATGTGCTCATTATCTCCACATGGCATGCTATGCATTAGGCTGGACCATATGAAATTGCCATTTCTATAGATCTCATATAGTCAAATTTCACACGGCTCATTTAATATTTTTTGGCTTGCTAATGTCACCTTAGAATGTAAGCTGTGTGAGATCAGTGACTTTGCCATGTTTGCTGCTGTGTCCCTAGAGCTTAGAACAGTGCTGACACATAGTAGGCATTCAAAAATATTTACTGAATAAATGAATGAGTACATTCTGCCGATAGTTAATGAAAGTTGTTTATGTGCCAGGCACTGTGTTAAGAATGGGAGACAGAATTATGGAAAAGATAGTCTTAAAGAGCTTTTAGTCCTCTTGGGAGAAAGAGATGGAAATAAGCAGTTACAAAATAGCAGGTAAATGTGGGACACGGGGGAACGCAGGACACAAGCAGGGCATGCAGGTAGGTGAGCAGCAGCCTGGATGGGGCCGGTAGGGGAGGAGGTGACAGAGGGCCAAGGTTTGGCTTCCTGTATCAAAAGCGATACCTATGTTGACATCTGGAGAGCACACAAGAATTAGGCAGGTGAAAAGAGAATTAGTAAAAGTTGTAAAAACCTAACCAGATTTCTGATGTCAGACAAGTTTCATATATGACTTCACCAATCATAGAAAAAGGGGCATAAGTCATCTACCCATGAAGGTGACTGTACCAAAGCAACCCTTTAAGCTATTGCTCGTGGTAGATCATTTAGACCTTCAATCTCTGCAAAATCAGAATACACCAAAGGCCTGAGAAAGAGGCGAGATTAACTGGGTAAACAGGCAGAATATTTGTTGCCAGTGCTAACAAGGGCTGGAGTGCCATCTTGGGAAGAAGTGTGCTTTTTCTTTTGACTTCTTGTTTATCTTGCATCTGCATGTAATAGGAACTGGGGTGTGACCTGCTGTGCATCTGTTTGCTGTCTTTACATTTAGTAACTCTTCTCTGCCTATTTCTCTTGTTCCAAGTACTTTAGGAATATGGAGATTTTCAGGGTTCAATGATAAAGTCACCATCACCACTGATAGTGTTTGTTCTATTAAACGCATTAAACAGGTAGAACCCCATCTCTGAGTCAGAGGGGAGTTTACAACCCATCGTGGATCACACAGCTGACATCATCAAGAAGTATAAGGTAGGAGTTCAGGCTCCATCACTGTAAAGACAGCACAACCTTGTGGGTCCTAAGGTTGCACAAAGAGGTCTCTCTAGAATGTGAAACAGAGAAGAGAAAGTCATGGAAGAATGAAACACTTTGCCACGTACTCACCCCCTCCACACCTGCCCCCCCCCCCCCCCCCCCGCCGCCCAAATGCAGACTGTTTCTCCCCAGACTTCAGTTTTTGCTTGTCTCCCCTTCCTTCCCCGCCTCCAGGCAGACGGGGGTTGGGGAACCCACATCATCTCTGGTTGCAAATCCCTAAGCTATTTCCTCATCATGGTTCTCCCAGCCTGGCAAGGAAAAGAGCTACTGTCCTCACAACCTTGCACTGCTTCTAAGCCTGTCCTTCCCTGGAATGGCATCCAGCAGTATAAAAAGCAGCTTCTTCACAGAACAGCTTCAGCCCCGACTGAGCCTCTGGGAATGGAACGCTACAAATTGTGGTCCTTCTATTGTATGAGCAATTCAATGGGCATTTCATTTCCAGTCAAAATCCAAACTAGTTAAAGTCAGCCCGTACAAGCTGCCTTGCTGAGAAACAGCAGCTTGCATTAAAATTACAATTATATTGTTTTGCCATGTCAGAAGCAAAGGTTAAAATCATATCTTGGCCGGACATTGTTTCTGTAATATTGGCCCTCTGCAAAGCTGCCGTGCAGATGAGCCCAGAAATGATGGGAAATATTTCTAATACAAATTTTATTTTTATGTGAAACTATTCAAATGCTGCTGTACAACATGAACTACCTGAACCAAATCAAATCCTCAGGTCAATTCCTTCTTCCGAGTGCTCCTTAGATAACAAAGTCTTGTTCTGCGAATCTGTTCAATATATTAAAGTTGATTCACTCGGACAGTGTGTAAGATATAATACATTAATCTGGGCCATTTCAATTTCTGAGGCTGGGACTATAAAACTGGTGTGCTGCATATCTAATTTTTTTTGAATACCTGATTTATGCATTCCTCTGATGCCGAGTGTCGATGGTATGGTGGATGCGGCTGCTACATTAACAACGGGCTGCATCAGCACTCAAATCTTATCTTGTTAAATCAGACAAATGTAGCTCAATGAAAAGGAAGGAATAAATGCCTGGGATGGTTGAAAGGAGTGAATTTTAATCCTGTTTGTTAGGGGACTTTCATGGTTTGCACTGGAGGACTAAGGTGGGGGGGGACCCCATGAGACTTTGGGTGCCATGATTTATATTTATATGTGATGTATATAATGGACAAGGAGCACACATATGAAAATATACACTTTATGCAAATTGGCACACACCCTTACAGCAGATACAGTGCTGCAAGATGCAGTGTCTATATTTTACAGATGCTGTAAAATCTCTATTAGAGAGACAATTTGTAAAAATGGGTCCCTTTTTAATATTTCCATTACAAGTATAAAAACTGCTCCTTTGTGCATAATTCTCTATATTTTTTCATCAAAAAGAAGTTACCATGAAGGCTAAATACCAGAAGGATGGAACAGCGTATCACAATCATTATAAATATAATGTTTTCAGGAACTTTTGTGGCACACTGACTACTGCTACTGTTCTACAGACAGACAATATTAATTCTCATTGAAGGGAAATGTCCCTGTGTTTGCACAATCAACACCTTTAGAAATTATCATTGTACCATACAAGAAAAAAGTTTCATCCATGCGTTTAGCACAAATGGCCAAGACATCTGTAATAAAAGAAATATACTTTAGAAATAAATTCTCAGGAGGACCTTGTACTATTTATTAAACTCTAATTTAAGTCTCCTTCTCTTAAAATGTCCATGTAGTTCAGCTTCAGAAAACAGAAGTCAATCGAAATCCTTTATTTCCCCAAGAAAATACGTTTGGAAGCACAACAGTACCACGATACAATTGTAAAAATGTATCGCCCATTAAAATGCAAGCATCACAAAATAGAACAATTACGGAAGAGGCCAACTTGGAGCTCGAATTATTTAATTGGCTCAAAGATGAACTTGCCTGCTCAGTGACACTTTGGGAACATATTATTTAAACATAAATCAGTTGTGCTTTCATTGGCTTCTCCCCTTCCTTAGTGTTTAATTATAGAAGGTGTATGCATGGAAGGTGGGAGGGGGAGGAAATCTTGTAAACAATAGATACACTTGTACCCCTCTCTTCCTTGCGTGTGTTAGAATTCCAGGGTCTCGGTCCCCTGTCTGCAATATCACTATCCGTTACAGCGGTCAGAGCTGTAACGTGCAAACATTAACGTCTATGGTTGATTAGTACATATAACCAAATGGACTGGGCAAAGCTTTCACACAGGTTTTAGAAATACAAAACACTATTGCTAGGAGGGATCACAGACAGCCTCTTGCCAAATCTAGTCATTTGGCAGATAAAGACATCAAGGCCAAGAATGAAGAAAGTCTTAGCCAAGTTCAAAGCCAGGACTAGACCCAAGTCATCTGATATTCAGTCCATTGCTTCTTGATTGCACCATACAGCCAAAGCTTTCTACACCTCATGCAGCAACCCCCCCCCCACAATAGCCTCAAGCCAGAGCCCCTCCCTCTTACACAAATCAATATTCCCTAGACTTCTCATTAGCACTAAAATTTGGACTAGATGTTTCTGAAAATGTCATGAAATCTCAGCTCATGTGAGCTTTCTCTTAATAGTAGTAAATTGTGAGTCATGTTTGGGCAAGATTTGGAGAATAAAAACTTGAAATTATTTAGCTCTACACAAAAGGAAATATCTTCATTATCTTCACTAAAGGACTCCAAACTCAGCTTTCATATGATACGATGTAAACAATTTCTTTAAAAGAATCAGTAGAAAGTTCAATAGCAAGTAATGTCAGCAAAATGGCGTCCAGAAGTGTGGGAGACGGTACCTGGTTTAGAGAGAGTATAGCCGAAAAATGGGAAGCACAGGGCGGAGGGAACAGATGCTGCTACTCCTGCTGAGTGTCAAACAACCTCTTATGTGCACTGAACACGTGACAAAGTGTGTAGAACAAATGAGACAGTGACTTTCAGGCTAGAAAACAAAACAGCCTCCAAGCCAGTCATTCAAGTTGTTTCACTGAAGGGCTCTGCCCACATCCCCAAGTTGCTGAAAATGAAAAGAAGACGCCAGCTTTGCAGCCTGACATGTCACCCAGCAAGGAAAACACCGGACACTGCGACAGCTGCACTCAGTGGACAGTTGGTGGCACAGTGTGGTGGGGCTTTGGCTGTAAGAATAGTCTGGAGCTAGGAGAGACAGCGGCCATTCCTGAAACACTGTCCTTTCGGAGAGAAGTTTCGGGTCCTAGAAATGGACAATGCTTGAGGAAAATGTAGATGGGGTGGAGGTGGAGTGGACATATCCACGGCGTCATTTTGATCACTAGAAGGACGAAGAGACCTGAAGCTTGAATTAAGACTTCATTAGTACACGTGGGATGCTGCAGATGTATTAAGAGCAAATAATGTGAGATCCAGGCCTCACTAGATTCTTGAATTTATGTCAAAGTAGCTCCATTACATATGTGTCCCCCAGGGTCAGACTACATTAACTGGCTTCCTCATTCCTCATTCCATACATGGTGAACTAAAGAGTCAATGGAGTGTACTTCAAAAATGTCTCTATAAAACATGTTGTTAGTGTCCACAGAACTTAGGTTCAGTTTAAGTGTGTATTAATGTGTGCACATTGCACGTGTGTGTGTGCATGTGTGTGACAAGGAGGGGGGAATAATACATGAAATGTCTCTAAGGTCACAGAACACTGACCTCATTGGCGGGGCTAATTTGATTGTGCGGGAACAATAGCACTGCACTCCTCTGCCAGCGAAGTGCATGCTAATTATGCGATTTGCCCTTGATAAGACCTTGGTGGGTCATTCAGCAGTTGTGATCTGTCACTGACTTCTAATCATGTATTATCGTCTGGGTGAGTCAGAATGGGACCCTAAGCTTTCTGTCTTTACAGCAATGTGGCACTCTAATTACCTTATGCCAAGTGGATATGCAGCCACTGAATTAAGTGATCAGTGCGATTGCCTTCAAAATCTTCCCTTTCTCCTTTGTGTTGCTTCATGGCAATTTACATTTTAAGATGCCGCGAAGCTTTTGGTGTGACTGAAAATGCCACTCTAAAAAATGATTATTTTATTTTTAATTTAAGTAGGATAATATTAAATTCAAGCCATACTAGCCTCGTACCTTATTTCTGTGGCATAAAACCAGATGCTACAATAAGAATCCTGTGAGCAAACTTGTTGAAAGCCATCAGATTGGGAGCCTGGCTTTTGCTTTCAAAAAATAAACATAATAAAGGGGGGGGGGAGCGGCTTGGAGTGCAGAGAGACTCTGGAGAGTAGAGGACTTTCCAAGCCCCTTAAGTTTTTACTGTATTAATAATTTGCACTTAATAAGCAGACCTTAACATCAACCATTATTTTCTGCTTTTAAACAGTGCTAGGGGTCCACCGAAGGGATGTATACACTACAGAAAAAAAAAAAATTAAAACCCCAGGAATAAAATCTCACCACAAAATGTTCATTAACTAGGGTAATGATAAACTGACTTTATAAGTATTTTAAGGTCAGTAACAAATACCTTACATATTGATTAACTTGTTCCGTGACAGTGTAAGGGATCAGTGTGATCCTAATTATGGTAATACAACTTGCATTATTTTTTTTGATACTTTAAAATGTTATGAGAACTATGATACAATTCTCTATTGTTGCATAGCAACTCTCAAAAACTACAAGGCAATCTGTTATGCTAAACCAGTTGTATCAACATCTGTATTTGCCTAGAGAATGATCTAATGCCTTTTGTAAAGAAGATGCACTGCAACGTTTATAAAATTTGTTAAGATACACTGATGTGGCTAATCCTTGAAAATATGAACTCTGAAGTGCTTCTTGAAAGTTGTCATAAAACAGACCCCCCTGCAAAAAAAAACCCAAAAAACAAAAACAAAAAAACAAAAAACCCCAACCATCACCACAACATCATAGAGCAAAAGTTACTGTGCTACTAACAGGAAATAGAAAAGGATTTTCAAAGCATTTCTGCGTTGTGTGTCAACATTGCTGCAGAATTCTTTTATAGTAACTGAAAAAATCAAAACCAAAGAGGACAATTGAGAGAAAAATTGCAAGCCTTATTTTCCTTGAATCACATGATGTGGAAGGAACATTATTTGTTGAATCCTTGGTTTGTTTGGGTGGGAGAAGGGAGAGGGAGAGGGGGTGAGATGGTGAAAGAAATGGGGTGGAGGGAGAAGGAGGGGGATTGAGAGAGCCCAGAGGGAGGGAAGAAAGAGAAGAGTCGAGAAAGAGAGAAACCTAGACTCAGAATATTCTGCATTCCCTGGGTGGCAAAACAAAAGAGCCCAAGGAGGGAGAAAAAAAAAAAAAAAAAAAAAACTGTGGAAAGTTGACACAGTCAAGAATAATGGCTAAATCTATCAAGTTTGATCAGGTCTACTATAATGAAGTGAGGCTTCATATTCCAAGCAGGGACAATGAAGACAGGAGTCAGGCTCTAGAAATGCGCTGCTCACTTTGTGCTTGGAATATGCAGCAGCCAGCAGGGAGCCACCAGATAATTACACAGTATTTGTGCGGTTCCAGGAAGCTTCCTGCGCAGGTTGAATGCCCGTGCTATATTAAAAGGCAGCACAGTGAAATGTTTTTAATGAATATTTTTGTCAGAGAAAGAAAAGGCATTTGAATGATTGTGCGTGTGTGTGTGTGTGTGTGTGTGTGTGTGAGAGAGAGAGAGAGAGAGAGACAGTGTGTGTGTGTGTGTGTGTGTGTGTGTGTGTGCGCGTGTTTACGCTTGCGCATGGGAAAACCAGAGGTGGAATATCACTGTCAAAATACAGGTACCTTTATTTATTTTTATTCCATTATTTACCGTTTCAAGCGTCTGACGTTCTTTCAATAATACGAATCACAACATTCAGTTAATGTTATTTGGGGCTAATTGTACATACAATCCCTTAACTAATATTTGCTAATAATATCTTTCAATGAAATAGTGCATCAGAGGCTTAAAACAACTTTAAAAAATTCCGGTAGTAAATGAAATGTTTAGACACATCGAATCAGGAAATCTAAAGAAGTAACACAGATGTTGACACTTACTAGTCAGTAGCCTTTGGCAGTGATAGCTCTAAAACATAAGAATACATTATTCAGCTCTCTTTAATTCTCACCTAACAGATGTGAATAATCCACTGAATTTTAAACCCACACACCCTATTCACAATGCCCCTTTAAGTTCATTTGTCAGGGCAGGCAAACCACATGCAGTAAGAGAATTCACTGTAAAAGGTTGCAATTTTTTTTTTCTTAAGTCCAGTCCCCCTCACCTAATGCCACATACATATCAGATTTTTTTAAATGTATTTGAGGAGAAAATACATAATTCCTTAAAGACATTTTCAAGTGTTGGTACTACATGTGTAAAGGCAGCTTTTTAAAGGCTAAATGGCACTCAACACTTAGTAGTAGACATCACACAATAACTTCTTCTCCAAATTAAATAAATACTGCATTTCGAACTCTTTGGATAACAAAAGCATCTCACAGATATTTTCCACTCAAATCAAAAGATTTTCAGATAACATAATGACTTCTGTACCAAGGGTATTAATTTAGGCCCCAAACCTCCACATTTTAAGAGAGGATATTGTATTTCACGTGGCTAAGTACCGATTCTGAACCATTATCACTTTTAACAAGTACATCCTGATGAGGTAACATGGATCTTTATTTGAAGGGAGAGTTCCTGCCACATTGCATGACACAGATGGTAGGGGTCAACAATTAAGAACAGTGAGAGTCGCAGGATTTGTTGGTTGAAAGATGGGTCTGATGAGGCAATTTTCTCCTTTTTTTTCTCCCAAAGAGTAATTTCAAGTAGATTTCTCAGCCAAGAGGCCCACCACTCCCTCTAGCAACCGACTAAAATTTAATAGCTCTGACCCTCAAAACAAGGAAAAAAAAAACCTAAACCAAACCAAAACTACTGCATTCAACAAAAGTAGAGACTGGCCCCAGATTATTGTCAGAGAAAGCAATATCCATTCCAAATTCTCAAGGATTCATTTCAAGGTTCCTGTCATTGAAAGATTTCCTTTTGTATTCTGCATTATTAATAATTGCAAATACCTAAATGGAATCATTTAAATGAAAACTGGTTTCTTTTATCACAGTGGGGGAAAAAACCTAACCCTTTTAATAAATAGATTCAAAATGAGTAACCTAAGATACTGAAAAGGGAATTTCAGTAGGCATGTATGGCCATGTATACTTAAGGAGAAACAAGAGGTGATTACCTTGGCATGTTTAAATCTGATTATCAATCCGTCCTGGAAGACTTTCAATTCTAAAACATGAACAATGTCAGATATGTTTCCTTCATTTGAATGATAGGTGCTTACACATAACACTCTTTTGTCATGCTATGGAGTAAAAACATAAATAATTCAAGAAGCTTTTTAATCATCTTCTCTATTTTTAACTTTTAATAAATATATGTTACTACTTTAGTAAGCAGTTTATACTCATCATAAAATGCATAAAGTGTATGTAGGTCAAAATGGTCTGGCTATCTTTTTAGAAGTTTCTAGATACAAAAGATTCATTTCAATATCATTTGACCAGAGAGACGGAAAGCTTGGGAGAGTCGGGAAGGGGCTTTTCTCCCTTTGTTGGAATTGCTGGAAATATATTTACAGGGATAGTGTTCAATCATAGGCAGAAACAAAAGGCTCAAGAGAGGTCATCCTTGCATTTTGGTCTCATCATAATTAGTAAATATTCTCAAATCTTGGGCTAAAATAGAGAATAATCATATTCATAAGTTTTATGCTACACCTTCTTCCCCTCTAGCTACCATGAAAATGTAAATTTACAGACAGTACATTTTTTTTTTAACGATTACTTCTACAGATCTTCCAATTTTAAGTTCCATTTTTGTTGTGGGCCCTCCACACAAATCTTCCTGAATGGGGCACTGGGGTCTAGACTGTGTGGAAAGGAGCCAGGCCAAACACTTGTGCCTGCATGGGAGAAGATATGGGGAGGGTTTGGAGGGAGGCAATCTTTGCCTGGGACACCTGCAGTAACACTTCCAAAACTCACGGTGGCACTTTCACAGGGACTGCTCTGCTTTGGCCGCCACCTTGAACTAACCACAGTTGCCTAGTTTCACATCATTTACATTGAGCCTCTGCATTCTGAAGTCTCAGATTTCAAAAGTCTCTTTTGTGAAATGAACAGTAAGGTTTTCATTAATTCCCTCAGCCTGGGTACAGTTGTAAAACATTAATCTGTAAAAATAGATGAAAAGCCAATAATCCTTCCCAAGTAGCATATCAAACCACTATTCGTCCACCCTGGAAGCCCACAGGTTGTTTCACCTCCACAACACAAATGCCAGTGTATCATAAACAGCATCCTCATATTTAAAGGAATGTTACCCCCAAGATTAAGTGGTCCTTGGAAATGCCAAGGGCTGCTTTCCAGCCCCTTTGCGTGCAAAGAGCTTTGTGCCATAGAAAAAGGTTCCTCTCTACCTTCTAAGCTTCATTTTATTCAATCGGCTCTTTTTCACATTGTTATAGCTAGTGAATATAGCAAAGTTGGATTCAGAAGAGAACCTTAAGCATTATCATAACGCTTAGAAGAAATGGCTTCACACTGTATAATCTATCAAAGGTGTCAGATTTACAAAATGCAGATTTTCTGTCACATTTGGGCACTCTAAGCACTGTATCTTTTCACTAAGGTGCTGACTGCTGTTTTAATGAGGCCCTTTGGTGGCTGTAAAAAACTGAAAGAAGAGGATTAGAGGGGTTACCCTAGATATTGTCTATTTGTCTTACAAATTTCACACTAACTACCAATTACATCGCCATAAACCTTTTGGCTACTTCAAGCTATATGCCATATAATACATAAAAAATACGCTATGTTAACCTCTCCTATATTATATGCATAACTACAGCCACTGATGCAAGTAACATATCTAATGAAGCCAATAATGAGGCTCTTTAAAAGTAGTCTTGTTATAGAAATAATATTAGAGCAGTTCAGTTAGAGGCTAAGGTCCATTATGGAATACTTCCTATATACTCTGGTCCCAGGTCTGGAAAGATGCTGACACACTAATTCAAGCTCAAGAAGGGCATTAATCTTGTAACCTTCTACTTGTCATGCTTAATGGGACATCCTGCCTAGGTGAAATGAACCTGATATATTCAGGTAAACATAATTTAATAGGAAAGATAAAAAGAAATAGACTTTTGGCATGACCCTAGGGAGATGAAAACATCTGCCATCTTATTTGAGAACCTAACTCACAAGAAGAGTCTACGTGGTGCTTGGTACAGGGTTGTACATAGTAGGCACTCAAAAATATGCACTGCATTAAAGAATAAATTGAAAAATCATGGTTAAAGTTTTGAGACATCATCGTTGTTCCCCCGCCCCCAATTTCCTGCAATCCATTTTGTTGGCAGGGAATGATAATGCCAGGCAGGGAAGGCAACTGTGTTCATCTTGGGAAAGAAGACACATATTAATGTGGGGTTAAGCATCTGAGTGTGAAATCAAGATCTGCAACAATACAGCATGAGATTTAAAACGCAGGCATGAATGTCAGTGAGTAACCGTGCATCCTCTTTCATTTGCAATCACTCTTAAGTCTAATGAGCTTCCAAAAATTGTGTCAGGGTTTCAGATAAGCTTATAAAAAGCAGCTGTTGGAGAAAGTGGAAGCCCATACTGCCAAATCAAGCATTACACAAGCGTCATGAACACACACGTGTGTGCACAGGCGTGCGCGCATGCACACACACACACATACACACAATGTGTAGTGGGGTTATGGCTCTCTCATTCCATTCCTGGTCTCTTACTGCTCTGAGAGAGACAAATCTAAAATGGCCCCAGAGAACACTGATCAGCCTTAACATTTAAAGCAGCTAAGTAATGTAAAAAAAATCGAGATAGTTAATATTCTGGGTGATGAGTCAATGCTTCAAGTCACTGAACGGAGTTTGTCATTAGGAAATTTGCCAAGTTCTCTTTGATTCAAAGATAAAATGAATATGGCATTTTGGTCAAGTTTAAAAATTAGACAAGTAGGAATTATGATTCAAAAATATCTAAAAATACCTGAAAACCGTTTTCCCTCAACCCTTCTTCCAGCTACTTTCAGATAGGTTAAAATATGGTTAAATGGATTATTCGGATGATAATGCGGTTAAATTCATTGTTGTGAATTTGAATTTATCACATTTCTGTATTTAGCTAGCCAGGCACTTGTAAATCTACAGAGCTCATTTTTATGGAAAAATCAATGCATTTATCCCCCCCTGAATAATATCTTACTTGTGAAAATGAGTCTTGTACTTACAATTTATTTCTAATAGGGACAGAGAGAAATGTATATGAACACTCAACAAATGAGTTAAAATAAAAGGATGAAAACCCTTACCAATAAAATATCTGTTTGGATAGTTCTGAGATGATAGGTCTTCCTCAGCCTTCTGCCCCAGTTGCTGGCATATCTGTAGTATGTCAAGCAATTTCTGCATATCACCAGCATTCATTTCCTAGATGGGGATGAGTGTCATCAATTCCACTAGACATGATTGTCCAGGATGGTAAGAAAGCTAACCATGCTAGAGGAACCAACTTGGCCTATACCGATTATCAGAACGATGTCAAAGAATACTATCACCGGAAGATAAGTCACTCTTTTGGTGCAGTTGAGTTGACAGGGATATATGTAGAAAATCAGGCATTTGGAGCACCACAGCTAACTTTTTATTCATATTGTTATTTTTGTCCAAATCTCTTAAGTGTCTCATCTGCAAAGTGTTGAGAAGAGTTACTTATTCATTAAGCACTTTGCATAATCTTTATAAGTAGCACCATGGAAACCAAAAGTACTGTACTACTTTGGTCTTCTCCCTGGTTGAACTCAAAGAAAGGAGTTCCTATTCCACAAGGAATAAAGGAGAAAGAAACAAAACACAAGAAAGGTGGTATTTTAAATGATTTCTTAACGATCACAGCCTTGGGTTTGTAACTATCCATATTTGATCTCTAAATGAGAATGGCGATTCATGAACTCTGTCTTAGAAGTAACCACAAGGCTCTTCCCAAATCTTTAAGACACACCTACTGACTCTCACTGCTTAGAGGCTGCCTATAGATGTTAATTTAGGAGTAGAACTTATTCCTGGGGTCTTCTCTTTGCTTGTTCATGATCTTGAACGCCAGGCCCTTTTCCTTACCCTCGGATGACACATAATTCTATCTAGGTAGGTGAGGTGCAAAGGAAAGAAAATCTGCCAGATTTGTACACTAGCGACATTTGGAATCTATGGGCCGGATTCCCAGAAATCTGAATTAAAATAAGATTTGGAAATAGAAAAAAAAATGTGGATGTTTCTAATCATTCTAATAAAGTTATCTATCTTCCCTTGGATCATTTTTTTTTTCTACCAGGAGCTGTACTCTATTCTATACGGAATAGACTACGCTAAGCTGGATAAAAAATGTCACCTTAGGCACCTGAATTAATAGTTCAGTTATGTACTCGGTTAAGTCTTTACTATAGATCAGCATAAGTGTGCTAGACAGACAATTCTTTAGAGCTAACATTTTAAAAAGGTGCCAAAGACCCTTTGAGATCTGCGTGAATTATCCAGATTCTGGGGGGGGGGAGTTTAATATACAGTGCTTTCTTACCCCCCTCCCTTTTGTAGTTGCACTGAATAAGTAAAATTGCAGCAAAGTTGGCAAGAATAAATACTTCCTCGTTTTTCTAAAGCTGCAATTAATGATAATGAAGCTATACCTTATATGGCAAGAAATACAGTACAAATTGGATAAGTAAGAAAAATGATCAGCCATTGTGCGCCTCCAATATAGTACATCAAGGTATCGCCACTGTGAGGCTATCTTTATTTTAAACCATTAAACAAAACAATATAAATCTGCAGGCAGGTGTTTCTTGTTGCAGAAGTATTGAAAGTTGTAATGCAAACAATCTAATTTTAGCATCTATGTAGAGTGTGAAGTAAATTTACTGATCATTGATGCATTGAGCATGGGAAGAAATAGTCAGCAGGAGCTTTCAGCGAGATTATCCTATTAAAGCAGGAAGACTTCATGTGGTTGTTAAGGAAGTAGTCAAAAGCAGGTGATGGAAGTGGGGGTTTGACGACTCGTCAGTGGGCCCAGTGTACATGTTAAGTTGTTGTTTTCTGCTCAGCTAAGCAGCAGAGAATTGATATGTTAGCAATGAAGTGCAATGACAATTAAATTGTAACTGACCTACATGTTACCGTCATTACGCGTTCTCTTTTTTACTGCTTTCCCTCTTATTTAATCACACAGTATGGGGTTTTTATTAGGCTGTAATGTTAAAATCTTCATCCATTTAGCCATAAATGTGTGACTGGATATCTATCAGACTTCCTTGCACTATACAAACAAAGCCATTTTGCTGAATCACTGTTGACTTGTTTGTGGCCTAATTTAATGAGTGTAATAACTTACATTACTATCCAGTTAACATTTAGGAGCCCAGAAAAGACCTGCTAGCACGCAGTAAGCTACTGTATACATTCTCTATTCATATCACTCCCCTTTGCAGTAAATTTTATACAATAATATGCACTGCTTACAACACAAGCTCAGCTTCCATCAGCCGAGGGTAGCATTCCAGGAAGTTCACTAGGCTTAGGCTGAAATGCTTCTTACACACAAGCAGCAGCCAATATGATTTCCTTTTTCTGGATCCCATAGCAGTTGTATCTTAACCCCTTAAAAAATAATAAACACAGGTTACAACCAGCAGACAAAGATAGCTCAGCCCTTCTTCATATTTTCTTACTGATATTTTCAGCCTCTCCCTACCCCAACCCCCACCAAAACTCAGGAATGAAAAATAGTTACTCACAGAGAGAGAAAGAAAAATCACTGTTTGTTAAACAAAATAAAGTTACAGGATAAAATATAAAAGCAAGAAGGCAACAAATAAAATGGGTTGTCTCTATTTATATTTATGTGATTAAGCTGTCTGTGATCTTGAATTATGTACCATTTTATATTTCCCTATAAGAAAGCTACCCATCTTCCCCCTCAACCCACACATATCTGTATGTTGTCTTGTTAAATGATTCCTTCACACAAACATACTGTAATTTATTGTGTTTCCATTACATTACTTAAAAATTAAAAAAAAAAAATTTGTCACCTCATCTGCCTTAGCTGTTTAGCATCTGAAAATTCAGTGGATCAATTAAGTCACCAAAAAGTCTCATTATTTTCATACAAATGTTATATGCATAGATGACAAAAGTAAAGTTCTGCACTCGCTTGAAATAACCATTATTTAAAAAAGCAACACGCACTCACACACACATATATATATGGGCTTGACAATTTATAAACAAGTATTTTCACATTGAGAGATTTGGAGCAGATGGACTTTATTTTTTCTTTATCCTTTCAGAGCAATATCTCTGTATTGTTTGTGTCGAGATTTAAGTCTTTAATTACTATCTATTAGGCAATACCTCAGATTGACATTACAATCTTAGAAGTCTCTAATAATATTGTGGGAAGAAAATCACAGATGGAAGACATAACTTTCAAATTTTATTTCTTTCTATGAAATAGACAAAAGCAACCTTCAGGCTTCTTATCTCCGGGGAAAATGTATCACTCTGGACAATTGGGAAATTACTTTGGTTTTAATAAATGATGGGCCAAGTAAAATTTTTGAGTATGCTAATTAAAGCTTCTATGTCTGGAGTTGTATCTTGACTATCAAAAGAAAAAGCATTTTATTGACAAGTTTGTTTAAAATAAGCTCTCAGGTCCTGGAAATTAGGAGAGAAAAGCAACAATAATATAATTTCCTTTTTCAAAATGACCTCCTACTAAATTCTAGGCGCTGGGAAAAAGCTATGAAAACAACGAATTAGAATCTTTGTTCTTATAGGGCATATATTCTGGTGGGTGTGGGAAGGAACATAAACAAAATCACAAGTAAGTAGTATGTTAGAGGGTAATAACGAATAGATGTAAAAATAAAGGAGGAGAAGGTGTGCTATGAGGAAGGTGGAGTTTATTTTGGGTGGTCATGATAGACTGACAAGGTATAGTTGAACAAAGACTTTGAAGGCACTAATTTAGATACTTGTATTAATGTATAATCTAAATGTATATTATACGTAAAAGTAATGTGTAGCTTTATACATTACAGGTTATATTAATAAAATAGTGTCATGATGAACTGGATATCAACCAAAGAAAGGTTTAAAGAGTGGCTAGCAAAAAAATATAGACTGTAGGTGGTGTGGAGTCAGGCCACCTGCAAGACTGGCCTTTACATCTCCTTAAGACCACCCCATTTTGAATCCAGACTCCATTATTTGTCTCTGGAGTAAACCTGTCCCTTCGGGGTTCTGGCACGACAGCAGTTCCAAGCCAGGCTGGGTGAAGATGCATCTGTGTTATCTTGACTCTGATACTATGTAACACATGGATAATCAGATCATCAGGACCACTTTTCAGCACTTAATTCCAACCGGGAACTAACCATTAAACACCCTTGTGAAGTAGGTATTATTAGGCACAATTCAAAGCTGAGTAAAGTGGAGTTCTGAGAAAGTAACCAACATGGAAATGTTCAGCCCACTACTGAGTAGAAAAAGTGAACTCTCTGACCCCTGTACCACAGCTCTTTCCATTCTTGGTAGGACCAAAACAAACAAACTAACAAGCAAAACAACCTGCAGTGTCAATCAAGAATATGCACGGGAAGGTTAACAACACTTGGAGTAGAGGTTGAAAGCGCCATTGAATTTGAATTTAAATGCTACCATTTCTGCAAATTAGGCACACAATTGTTACAGTGGTGTTCCTTGATCTAAAATGTGGAGACTAAATCAAACTTTTGATGAGAACTGCCAATTTATTGATGCTTCCTTCTTTCCTGAGGGGGGCTTCTGCTAACCCATATGGCACTTTTGTATGGGTAGAAAAATGGATCCTTTCCTCCAGATGGAGACAGCTCAGTGTTAGGACTAAGGCAAGTAGACTACTAGTAAGATTTTTGTCCTCATGGAGTGTCATTGTGTATGCACGACCAGCACCAGCAATTCTTGGCTGCCCTACTTTCTAAACTTAAACAGTGGCAACCTAGCTAGCGAAAGAAGTTAGAGAAGCTCCATGTTTATTTGAAGTGGTCATTTTCTTCATGCTCTTGTGTGACTCCATCTTACATCACCTTTCTTGACTGGCATTTCAAGAAGGTCGTGGTGGCAAGGGTAATTGTTGGGAATTTAAATAAAAATGTGTAAGCAAGCAATTGATTTCGGTGACAGGATAATCTTGGATGAGTGTGTCTGAAGCTGCTGAACACTTTCTGCCCACCTTCTTTTTGTTCATTTCCTTTCCAATCTGTGGAACTGAACTACTTCAAGCAGCAACAACTTGGTGTAAAACAAATGTGGTTTATGAGCCCCCAAAAAAGTGGGTTCAAAGCCCAGGTCTGCCATTTACAAACTGTATGATTTTGGCTAAATTCCTTCATCTTTCTATGTGAACTTGTCTTCTTATTGGCGTAAAAGAACTGGGATAATAGCTCTACTTTTCAAGATTTTTTAGGAAAATTAAATATGTACTTGGATTTGTTTTTCCCTTCACTCTGCTACCTGATCTCTATAGGAAAAGATCCATGTTCCTTGGTCCAAGGTCCTCTTGATGTCATTGAAGTTCTATCTTTACAATGTCACATCCAGTCACAACCATCTTCCACGCCCGCCAACACACATTGACACACTCCACTTCCGTACTGTATTTTATGCTTTTGTAATACCAAAATGATTTTAATTCCCACAAATACACCATAATATTTCATGCCTCTACACCTTCCATACTATTCTCTTTGCTTGGAATAGCCACATCTCTCCCAAGGTTCTCTTTGGAAAATTCCTATTCATCTGTAAATCCTGACTCAGCTTTTTTTTTTTTTTTTCTGGTTTATTTTTATTTTTATTTTTTTTTATTTTGAGAAAGATACAGAGAGCAAGTGGGGGAGGGGCAGGGAGAGAAGGAGACAGAATTCCAAGCAGGCTCCACACTGTCAGTACAGAACCTGATGTGGGGCTTGAACTTAGGAACCATGAGATCAGAACCTGAGCCGAGACCAAGAGTTGGACACTCAACTGACTGAGCCACCCAGGTGCCCCCGACTCAGCTTTTACAAAATTAAATGAAACAATACATGCTAAGTGTTCAGTTCAGTGACTGGCACATAGGAAGAACTCAGTAAATGTCGGCTTCCTCTTTCCTATGAAAACTCCTTTCATACAGTTAAATATGCTTCCTACTCTGTGTAATTGTACCATGTGTAGTCTTTCCATATATCCCACTTGACTGAAGACAGGCAGTAAAGATGGCATAGTGAAGAAAGCATTGGACTGGGATCATTCTGTCACCCTTCTGATCCCAGCTCTTCCACTTTACTAACTCTGAACTTGAAACAAATCATTGAGGCTCCATGGCCTTTATATCAGGGATAACATTATTTACTTTTCTGGATGGTTTTAGGAACTATAATTAGTGACTTCATGGTACATGGCCAGTGAAAATCAGCTATTGACAATATACTGTACAAATCAGCTACTATTACTATGGCTCTGTGGTGACACCCCTCCATATCACTCTGCATGGAGTCCAAAAAATTTAACCCCAAAATACAAGTTGAGTTATTATGCAGTTAATGTTTGAGTATAGTTTGAAGCCAGTAATGAAATCCAATATTCAATCATGTTATACATGAATTTGTTTTGTTGCAAAGTGCATTACTATGGGATTGTTTTCATCATTACTCTATGCATTTTCTTTCATGCCTACCTTATTTACTAGACTACTAATTCCTTTACTACAGACTCTACATTCTTTCATATAGTCTAGAAGTCATATTAAGGGTTGGACTGCTTAGGTGTCCATCCCAGCTATCACCTAATTCTATGATTCTGGGGATACTACTTAAACTCCCTAAATCTTGGTTTCCTCCTACTAAAATGAGGAGGATGGTGATACCTATGTTATAGAAGATTGTGAGGAGTAAGATGGTGAGGGCTGATGGATGTTACAGAAGCTGGCACTTAATACGTGCTCATTAAAAGTTTGCTATTATCATTAGCATCATCTTGTTCTTATCACTGTAGCGATTATTCCTATTATTGACCCCAGCACCTATCAAAGAGCCCATTTGTGTATTAGGCATTCGGTAAATCTTAGTTTAAGATTTCATTAAATCCTCTTAAAATTTGGAAGTTCTCACTGAGGATAGTCCCCTTGCAGACATCTCCAGATGGCTGAGTGTGAAAGGATCACTCTCTAATTGGCCTGAATTCCCCCAAGTCAGCCACTCTCTCAGCACCATACTGAGGGCCTGAGGCCCTCTCACCCAGCTACCTCTCCTTCCTCCACCTTCCACCAGAACTGGCCAGCCTCGGGGCAGTTGGCTTCTGTCTGCCTCTCCCACCAGCCACTGCCAAGGATGCTAGCCAGTCTTTACTGGAGCCAGGTGGAGCTGGCAAAGCCAGCTGTTGTCCGCCTCGTGTTGCCTGGACTTGTGGATGCCAATCTTCCTCCTCCCTGGCTCAGGATAAATCTCTGGCATCTTTGCTCTTTTCTGCAAACCCCAGGCATAGGGTCCCAATACTCGAGATTTTTCTTGTGGGAATGGCACCATTATGAAAATGATAATCCTATCATTCGTTTACCTACCTTCCCTTGTTTGTTTTACTGAGAGTAGATCAATGTAAATGAGACATGGCATGCTTTGCCCTCCAGAATTCAAAGAAAATACATATGCAGATTCAAAAAAAAAGAGGAGGGGGATGCCCAAATATCTAAACAAGCAACTTCTGAATCTAGGTGCCTTACATCGAATCCTCCAACTCTGGGCATCTCTTCTAGGAAGTTTCCATTTGTAATTATGCTGAGCCACAAGCTGATTGATCTCTCTTTAGAGGGGAAGTGGAAAAACAGAACTTAAGTGTTTTCAGCATTCAGCTCTCCTAACTGCTACAGCCACGGCAGGCTTATCTGGTGGGAGCTAGCAGGAAGCCTATAACCGCTTCATCCTCACTCCCCAAACGCTGGCAACAATTAAATGAATTCTTAAGAAGAGAATCAAAAAAGCAGGAGGCAAAATGAATGGCTTATCCAAGTGCTGAGGAAGGAGAGGCTGTGTATTCAAGATGGAAAGAATATAAATACACACACACACATGCATATTATGTTACATATCTATAAAAATGTGAAATGTTATTTATTTTGAGAATACCCAGTCATTTCCATCTGTAGTAAGAATCCATAATAACATTCTCTGTTTATATAACTCTTTTCACCTCAAGAGATCCCGAATGCATTTCAGACAGCTCTATATACAAACAGAGGCCAGGAGCTCCGCCATCTCTGGAACTGGCGGCGGGAGCCCGGCAGGGAACGTGTGTGCGGCTGCATGTATCTTGCTGACCGCTGATGGAAGAGGGGCGAGTTGGTCAAGGACAGCGGGGCGACCCCCGCATTCTTAAGACAGTGTCACAGGGGCCTTCAAAGTCTGGGTGACACCTCAAATTTTGATAGCTAATTAAGAAAAGAAGCTGAAGAGAACTCCATTTATTTACTTTGGAAGGATGAAGGATGATGTGGGGCAGAGCAAGGTTAGTGAAGCAGTGACTCCAGGGAGTAGAAATAAATCTGAAGCATAGATCACAAAGTCTTCCCCTCTAGCTTATATATTCTTATTACACCGAATACACTTAAGATGGGCACACACATAAAAGGGTAGTATCTGTTGATTCATTTATACCCCCGTTTTCTGCTTTCCCAGAAACGTGTGACTGGATTGGCTGAAATCCTTTCTCTTTCCTTCACCAGTTCAGTCCACAACATAGCTGTTCGGTTTCAAAATAATTCTCATTTTTTTTTTTTCATGAGAACTAAGAAGGCAGCAATAATTTATGGGAATTCCCACCTCAGAAACCAAAGCTTGGCAGAAAAGTATACTTCTATATGGTCCTAAGTGTGGATTCCCTGAGCCACTAAAGGCAACACACCAGAAATTTCCAAGTATCCAGAAAATAAACTGAAAAATGGCTAGTCTCTGTCAAAGAAAATATTACTGACCAAGTGCCCAGTTTTCAGTATTGCACTCAGGATCCTTAAATCACGTTTGTCTGATGAAAAAACTTATTCCTGGGGGACAGAAGTGGGAGATGGGGTGAAGTGACACATCCTATGGTGAAGAAAGGAGTCTGGGGTACAAATGGCCTGCCATCAGCTCTCCAAAACCTCCCTTTCCCCCGGCACTCCTGGACCCTTTCAGGAACCCCTCTAGCGCCTTGGTGTCATGGTCCTCCCATGGAGGCACACCATGCCAGAAATGCCCAAGGTCTGAGTGCAGCCCAGTACAATATAGTCCCTAAACACAATATAGTCCCTCTATCTCAGACATTAGCTTTCCTAATGCCTGTGACCTCTAGGGCTTCCCACAAAAACTCAGCAAAAAACCCAGGGAGGGACAGAGGGATGCTGCATTCCTTAGAGGCTTCAATTTGAAGCAGGGAGAGTGGTGAAGATTACCTGGTGCAGCAAACAAGCCTCACCATTACTCTTTGGGTTGTGTACTGTAAAGGGCTATGGAGGGAGAGCTGGCAGGGGTGGAAGGACCAGTGGGGCCACTCAAAACATTTCTGGGAAACATATCCCTTCCTAAAAAACACGTCTCTACTTGCCATGAAGCCTGGAAGAACGGTAATAAAAACAATTGAGCACATTCAGAATAGTCCGCCTGAAAGGGACATTCCCCTATTGAACCTGACTCTCATATTATATCAATGAAGTCAGTAGAATACAAGATTTACAGACCAAGAAAGTGAGGCTTAGACAAGCCGAATGACTTAAGCACCTCCAGAGCTGGAGCTAGAAACTTTTTATCCCAGAATTCCGAGTTCTTTCTATTGTACCTTGCCCAAAGCTATAATCAGTGGGTGGGGCATCTGGGATGTGCTTCACTTTGACCTTTAGAACCTTCAGCCTCCATCTCCCCATTGGCCTGAATAAGGGCTAGGGAGACATGAAACCCATCAGGTTTGTAGGGAAAAGCAACAGGAATTTTATTTCTTCTTTGAGTTCACATTTAGTTGTTCCTCATCACTCTTTACACCATCCAAAAACACATTTAGGCAAAAACAGAAAAGGAGACACTAGCTTTGACAAGAAAGATGGATGGATAGATGTGTGTTTATTTTAAAAATACAAAAATTACATACTATTTCAATTCTGATGAATTATTGGAAATGTTCAAAAATTCTTACAAATAGCCCCCAGTGGAAAAGATAGTCTTTCCTTGGTAGGACCAAAACATCAAAGGTTATGCAGTTCAAGCCAGAAAAATGACCAGAGACTGTTTCCTAAATTTTGGAAGATGTGGTTCAGCACCAACAAAGGGAGTATATACTTGTTTATGCACTAGTCATTAAACCTTGGAGCTCATTCCACCAAGCAATTCTAGGCTTACAGATAAAAGGGAAATACTGCAAAAAATTCAAGGAAAGTTTGGAAACATTCAAGCATGGCAGGAACTCAATGGAAGGTTTGAAGAATACCCATACTTTCCCCTAGCTTTAGACAGTACCTATGCGCTCCAAGACGTGTTTCTTGGTGTCCCTATCAGAAAAAAAACTCAAGTCTATACAACACATAAAATAGCAAACAGGCCCAATGTGACACTATTTTAAATAAGGAATGGGTCACATTGTCCTTTTCCTGGTCTTCAGGCAGATTTTACTCTCTGTTCTGGAGTGTTCTATAGCTGTTGGCAGAGCTGACCATAGGGATAATCATCTTAAGAGAGATTTTGTTACAACTGAGTGGAAAGGTAATTTGTCACATATTAAGAAAACATGTAAGCATGTGTTAAATGGAATTTTATCTTAGCAAACAAAAAATAAAGACAAAGGAATGATCTTTAAATGCCAGAACTGCCAAGGGGAAGCAGGGACCCATCAGTCAAGAAATTTAAAGGTTTGAAGGAAGTGAAATTCTGCCACATCCAGAAGGAGAAGAAGAAATATCAGTGAACAATTCTAAGAACTACCAGTAGGATATTTACTTACTTGATACCAGATGGCTGAGCCAATATTATCATGCGCAAAGTGCAGGGGGCAGGTTCCAGCTTAAGATAAGGAAGAGCTTCCATGTAGTAGAATGAACCTTTTCATTGGTTATGTTTTGAAAGAAAAATAAAGACTAAAAAACTAAAACTAAAAAAAAAAAATGCTACAGAAATCCAAAATGACTCTAGGAGCCAGGTAGGTAGCATAACATGTGAATCATCCAGGAAAAAATATACATTAAACATATGGAAATAATCTACGGTTCCATAAAGACATTTGCTCGCTCCCATGTGTCTTCAGAAATGGAGCCTTTCCCATTGACTTTTAAAAGAGACATAAGAACAAAGGGACACTCATTTAATTCAACACAAAACAAAACTATGCGAGAGGAATGACGGATGGGTAGCTGACACCTAGCCTCAGCCCAGGAGCCAATAGAGAGTGGGGGGGACAAACGAAAGTTGGAGAGTGTGTGCCCTGTGAAAGAGGGTGTACACCACTACCTGATTACTGCCATGTAGAGAGACTGGCCCAGTGTGGACAGCTTTTCCATTTTTCGTTTTAGTTGTTCAAAAGGGCCAGAAATCTTTTTTTTTTTTTTAATTTTTTTTTCAACGTTTATTTATTTTTGGGACAGAGAGAGACAGAGCATGAACGGGGGAGGGGCAGAGAGAGAGGGAGACACAGAATCGGAAACAGGCTCCAGGCTCTGAGCCATCAGCCTAGAGCCTGACGCGGGGCTCAAACTCACGGACCGCGAGATCGTGACCTGGTTGAAGTCGGACGCTTAACCGACTGCGCCACCCAGGCGCCCCTAAAAGGGCCAGAAATCTTGATGTAGACACATGCAACCTCCCATTTTTTAATGTTTGTGCAATTATTTCCAAAAGATACTCTGTGGGCCAAACAAAACATGATGTAGGCTGGATCTGGCCAAGAGCCCACCAGTTCATGGCTTCTGCTGGAAAGAATACTTCTGTTATAAGTATGGGTGTGGAGGGAAATGGGGAATTGTATGGTCTCTAAGATCCTGTTGGGAGTCCAATAAATAGCACCCCTCTTCCTGAATTCTGAACCAACTCAAAAGTGAGAAAATAGAGTGAGCCATGGGTGGGTGGGGGGCTGCAAATTATAACTTTCCTACTGAGTAAAGCAAGGTTGGGAAAAATGGGTAAGAGAGCTTCCTGGAATCGGAGACACTGGACTGGGTCAGGCCTCTCTTCCCTCTCCTCCTTACTTACCACAACCACCTGTAGGATCTGTGCTCCCTGCAGGCAGCTGGTTCCCTAAAAGGACATTGAGCAGAATGGGGGCAGAGCTACTCAGGCTTCGTATCTCCTTCTAGATGGCCCTGTTGAATAATTCACTCCTCCTCTCACAGTTGAGATTAAGGGAAGGGGCTCAAAGGAAGGGGCTGATAGAACCAGGAGAATTTCAGATACATAATAGCAGTGGAGAAGACAGGATCCCCTCAACAATTACTTCCAGCCAAGGCCACCTTTAGCACACAGTGCATCTTTGTGCGAGTTACAAAAAGGCACTCCACCCTGGCAGATGAATTACAGAAAGGCCCTTTCCTCCCGGCTGATGCAGCCCCAGCCTGGGGCACACACAGCTTGGCAAGCAGTACTCGGGCTAGATTCCAGCCCACACTTGCCTACTCGGCCTAGTGCCTAAGTACAAAAACCCACAACTGCCCATAGCAGCCCTGCTTCAGACTCTAATAATCCTATCAATTTGATTCCAGACTCTTCAGTCTCCAAAGTAACCACATTGTGAGCAGCACCCACTCTCTGTCCACCTCAAACAGTTGGAATTAATATTGGCCCAGGCTGTGTCAAGCTAGTGAATGGGGTGAAGCAGAGGAAAGGTTGGCTGCTTGGCATAGCTTGTGCCTTATTATTATTATTATTATTATTATTATTAGTCTCTCAATTTCCCGATCACTAAGTTGGTACAAATTCCCAAGGAATGAACAGCCATTTTTTCAGCATGTCAGAATTCAGTGAGGCTATAATCATTTCTTCACAATGTTTTTTAGTAAAGAATATATTAAGGGAGACATTGTTTTAAAAGTTTCCATGTACAACTGTGGCTTGTCCCAAATTCTTTGTATTCAGATGTCAGACTATAATTGTTGGTTAGCAGCAAGGTTACCAGATGGGTTATAAAATGCATCTCAAATGAATATCAAAAGGACTTAAGGAAAATACAATTAACTGCTGGTGTAGTTGAGGCAGGCTACAGTTTCACTGTAAAGAAAATTAATCCCATCCTTATTAGAGCTGAGAATATTTTTGCATCCATGATCTAACATCTTCTCTTCCAGAGTTCAACCCACAGGAAAAAACAAAAAACAAAAAACAACCCCTCCCCCAAAAACACAACGAAACAAAACACAGGACTCCAACTAAACAGACATATAAAAACAAAACAAAAAAAGAATGGAAAATTCTATTTATCAGATGTGAGAGACATGTCCATGAAGGGGAAGCAAAATGAAAAACAAAGAATATTTAGTTGAAGCTGATCTCTCGCTAACATTTCATAACCAGGGAAATGCAATCAGCACTGTCTCCAGAGAGATCCAAACAGGATGTTAGACTTCTACATTCTTTCGTATTTCTACTCAAGCCAGGTGCTTCAGGAAACAAAAATTAAATGTTTGATACCACTTAGCTGGAAGTGAGTTCTTTCCTCTACCACAATGCCAACAAACAGAAGTCTACATTTTTGCCAACCTATTTCCAGGTCACTTGTGTGTTTTAAGAAAAGAAAGCAGACATGGCAGACTGGGTAATCTACAAACTCCACTCTTTCAAAACTCCACTTAATTGAGACTCACCCATTCATTCATTCAGTTAATACTTATCAAGGATCTCTAAGCAGGCATGTTATGACTGCTTCTGCAGCACCCTTTCCTTTCCCCTGTGAGCATAAAGTACACAGCCAAGGTTGTTTTTATGTACAGCTTAAAATCCACACATTTTTTCTCAGTGAGATGAGCAAGCGATACATTTACCCTTTGATGAGTATTTGAGGAAGAAACAAGCAAACAAACCTACTCCACATGTAATTTCATGTGTGTAAAAAGACAGGGGAACATGATTTTATTACGGAGAACATGTATTTGTTATTATCACATTCACCTTAATGTACAGAGGGATGTCCTAAATATAGAGAGGAGTTTGGGAGGGGGTGGGGAAACAAGAGAAACACCCTGCTGTTGGCAACCTTAGTGACTCTAATCTCGGGCCAGAAGGCTGTGGCTGAGCCCTCTGCTGTGGTGCACATGGCTTTCTTCATTTATCTTTCGAACCCTCTCCACTTGGAGACCTGTAAGGTGAAAAGCAGGTCTGCAGATAAATATCCCTAACGTAAGATGCCCATGATGATGAGCTTGCCTTCTCTTCTTCTCTCTTCCCTCAGAAAGATAACAAACAGAGGAGGAAAGCGTGGCACATGGGGAAGTGGAGTTAAAATGTACTGCACGTTACTAATCCTAACATAACATTGGCAGCTTGCACCATCCCCCTGCCAAACCCAAATTAACACACTGCCTTACTGGAAGGCAAAGGCTGCAGCTATATTTATAGCTCAATTAACAAGTTTCATAACTAAACCTCCAGAAGTCCTAGGCAAACCTGACAAATGCTATGCATCTTAACGCCACGGTGACCCTGCCAGAATGCCACCATCTTCTAACGGGGAACGACTCCTGCTATCACCTTGCGAGAACAATGATGATTGGCACTGGCCCATCTGATAAAGGGAAGCTGGCTGGGCAACTCGGCTCTTGTCAGGGGTACGTCTCATAACAACTCTCAACCAACACACATACGGTTGATTCAAGCAGGCGGCTAATTCTTCTTCCTTTTGCAGATGGATGGAAATGCCTGCTCCTCCGGAGCCAATGGCTGCAGAGAATGACTGCCATCTTATGACTCAGGGGCCTTGGTCCTTCCGGGAACAGTGTCACGGAAACACAGGGTACATCACTTGGCAAGTGTTGTAACTTCAAAAGAAGCAGGAAACCTTTTCATCATATCTTCGAAGCAGGTTAATTTTGCTCGAGGGAGAAAGATTCTTCAGAGGATTATTAGTGCCCAGGCAGCATTGTTAGAGGATGACTAGGGAGGATGCAATAGTATTTTTAATACAGCACTTGACTTGGGGCAAACTGCCTTCAGCGTCCAGGTGGGCTTTCCCTTTATTCTGGAACAACATACATGTTTACATGGCACAGAGCTTTGTGACGATTTGCCTGCACATCTGGCTTCTCTGTGGGGCTGTGAGCTCTTTGAGCCCAGAAAGGGAGGAGCATCCTGTTATATTATGTCCTCCTCAGCTCTTAGCTCAGAGTAACTAACAGTAAGGTCCAGCATTTCTGAGTGAATGAATGAATGAATGAATGAATAATTTAATAGGTGAACTGGATGAATAAATAATTTAATAGGTAAACAGTACTATTCTCCCACATACTATCAGAACTTTTATGATTCTGAAAACCTCTTGCTTCAGTTTTCTGGCTGGAGTTAAACACATTTCATGTGGCATCCTTACATCTTCCTACCAACTATAACCCATCTCCAGCTACCTTTATCATAGGTCCCTTCCCCATTAGACGTTGGCTATTTAGATCACAGAAATTTGGAAAGAAACTTAAAGTTGCTGGTCAGAGCCTTAAATATATCTCCAACTGCTTGAAACCCTTGGCTGCTAACACAGAGCAGAGGTAGATGGTCAACCATTAACACTGTGTTAATATATGCGAGGTGCACAATTTTGGGTACGTCACTGATTCCTGAACTTCAGTTTCCCTATGTGTAAAATGAAAGGGTTAATTTAGAGCTACCTTCCAGGGTCTTTTCAACTTTAAAATATGATGAAGTTTATTTTTCTGCCATCTCGTTGCACACACACATACTAATGGCAAACATTTCTTTGTTCTCCTGTCCCCTAAAAAGCATGCTTACAGAAGTTGTTTTAAAACACCCAAACTTCTCAATGAGAAGCCCATGCTTTTTTTGCTCCTTGGCACTCTCATTGTTGGGATTTTGATCTCCAAGTACAAGGGTATTCCTTCCAAGGAATACAAGTAGACTATTTTCTCAGGACAATTTGTGGTTGCTGAAAAAAAAAAAAGGTCATTACGCTATAAGCATAGGATAAAGAGGATGAGCCACAGTTAGGTGCTGTTATCAAGGTAGACTGGAGTAAAACTAGTAAGGATATTCTGCCAGCATCCAAGGATCTGTTGCCTCTCCCTGCTTTTTCAAGGAACAAGATCTGGACCAAAGATGCCTCTGCAACAAGGACCACAAAGGGGTAGTCTACTGGCTAAAGCTGGCCCCTGGAATATGATCAGGGACCAGGTCATGCATAGCTGCTGTTACTGATGTTTTAATGTGAGTTTAAGTGCCTTTGGGTGGGTCACGGAGTGATCAGTTTATCAATGGCCCTTACCACTCCTTATGCCTTATACCTCTGTCTTATCCCTTTCATTCATTCATGATACTGGTCCTTTGCCAAACTCACTGTATCTGTCTTCTCCTACTAAAATAGAATGCTACTGGGATGCCTGAGTGGCTCAATTGGTTGAGTATCAGACTCCTGATTTTGACTTAGGTCATGATCCCAGGATCGTGGATTGAGCCCCACTCTGCACTGAGTGTGGAGTCTGCTTGAGATTCTCTCTCTCTCTCTTTCTCTCTCTCTCTCTGTCTCTCTCTCTCTCTCCCTCTGCCCCTCTACCCTGCTTGCACATTGTCTCTGCCTCTACAAAATTAAAAAATAATAAAATAAAATAAAACAGAATTTTATCTCCCACGAGTGTAAGACATCCTTCTGTTTGTTCACTATGTACAATACCTGGAAGAATGCTTGAATCATAGTACATATTTTGCACATATTTGTTGAATGAATAAATGAATGAATGAATGAATGAATGAAGCTCCCCTGCCAGTTGCTCCCTCTCAGACCTCCAATCACACTCTGCTTACTCTATCGCAATAGCCTTAATGCAACAAACATTTATTAAATACGAGGCACTATGCCAGGTACTGGAGATATTGAGGTGAACGAGACAGAGTACTTTGTCTCAAAAGCTCACATTTAAGAGCACGTAGACAAATACGACAACACAGCACAACAGTTTTGATGTTCCGTGAAAAGGCTAAAGGAAGGCAGGAAACATTTGCAATATGGCTCAGTGGGAGTAGAAATTCAGTACCTGGACAAGGGAGAGAGGGCACTCTACACCAAGAGAACAGACTGTGCAGAGTCACGGGGCGGTGGAGGGACACATGCTCAGGGCCAGACCACCCCAGTGTAGGCAGAAGAGACAGCGTGGAGGAGGAGAGGCTGGAGGAGGGCCTGGGAAGGAGCACCGCTGTGGAAGTGGGGAGACCTTCACAGCAGAGCCACGGAGTTTAGATGCTATTCTGCAGGAAAGAGACACTATTCAAGTGTTTCGAACGGTGAGTGCCAGGGAGACCATGACGTTTTAGAAAGTTACTCTAACTTGCGCGGTAGGGTACAGGCTGACGTGAGAATAAGCTCGGAGGTGCTTGTAGGCATCTGGAGGAGGGGAGATGGGAGCCTAAGTAGAGGCAGGAAAAGTTGTTCCTCTTGGGAGAAACTTACACAATAAACATTTTGGAGACAGAATGATGTAATTAACAAGCAAGAGGGGACGACGGGTGAGAGACAAGTGAAGGGAGAGGCTTCTGTTTTGGGTCAACTCAATAGATGATGCTGTAAAGGAGAAAGGGCAAAAGAAGTAACTAGCAGGGCTGCAGCCACTGAGCTGTCAGCATCATGGTCCACAGTGACCTCTCTCATGGCAGTTTCAGAAAAATGAGGGGGATGAAAATAAGTGCTGTGGAGCAAAGAATGAATATGATGCGAAAAGTCACAGACTTGTAGAAGAGGGGGTCATTTATTTAGTTTTTAAAAAAAACTTGGAGAAGCGGGTCAGAGGGATGAACAGGCAGAGCACAGGAGACTTTTAAGGCAGTGAATCTATTCTGTGTGCTGCTACAACAGGAGATAGATGTCATTCTACATCTGTCCAAACACAAGAATGTACAGCAACAAGAGTGAGCCCTAATGCAAACTATGGACTTAGGGTGATGATAATGTGTTAATATAGATTCATTGATTGTAGCAAAACTATGGTGGGGAATACGGACAGCAGGACAGGCTATGTACCTGTGAAGACAGGGATATATGGGAGCTTTGTACTTTCTGCTTCGATTGTCTTGTGAACTTAAAACAGAATAAAGAATAAAGTTTGGGGTGCCTGGGTGGCTCAGTCGGGTAAGCAACCGGTTTTGGCTCAGGTCATGATCTCACGGTTCGTGAGGTCGAGCCCTGCATCGGGCTCTGTGCTGACAGTGCAGAGCCCGGGGCCTGCTTTGGATTCTGTATCTCCCCTCTCTCTGCCCCTCCCCCACTCACGCTCTGTCTCTCTCTCTCTCGCAAAATAATAATAATAGTAATAATAATAATAATAAACATTGAAAAAATTTTTTCAAAAGAATGAAGTTTATTAATAAAAAAAACTTGGTGAAGTTTGTAAAGATAAATAAGGCGGTATCTTGAAAGGAAAGGAAAGTCAGGAAAGATGGTGGTTTTCTTCTCTCTCTCTCTCATAGAATGGGAGAGACTTATACAAGTATAGTGGCATATAAGTATTTACAGGACGTGGTCTGTGAGAAAAGTATTTGAGAGATAAAATACAGCTGATGCAAATAAAAATTCTTGGGAAGGACTCAGAATGGTGCCTAGTACATAGTGACTGCTCAGTAAAATGCTAGATCATTATCACTACCATAATATCCATTACTTTCTTCTTTATCTTATAGTAATTTAGGTCGCTGCTCCAGCTCCCTAATGAGACCATTATCTCACACAGAAAAAGGTTATGACTGCTTAGACTTTGTGTTCCTTGTAAGCACTTATTGTAATTCCTCGAACAGAATCCTCTTTCATTGGTTGATTCATTCAAAGTAGTTACTGATAAATGGTAGAACTTGAATCTTCTCAGGTAGTCATTTTGGCTTCTTCCTTTGAGTATATTTTATTCATTTTTATCCTTACCTTCAAAGTACCATATTGTATGTATTAAACAAATGCCCCTGGCCCTCTCAGATTACAATGTTAAATTTGTCTGTGTAAATTTTGAGACCTTCAACCATATGCAACATAATTACAAGTCTAGAAGAAGGAGAATGAGGGCTCCAGCTAGGGCAGGATCAGAGATTCCATATAATGACATCCATAATTGGGTTCCTTATATTTTTATGCTATGTTGGTCTCAGTGTTGGCTTCACCCAAAGGCTGGCTTCCTTCAATGTCACAAGATGGCACAGTAGTTTTAGGTGTCACATATAGATAGAATGGCATTCAGAGAACAAGAGACCATTTCTTCCTGGTACCTTTGTTGTAAGAGGGAACCTTTCCACAAGATCTCCAACAGACTTGTCTTACATCTCATTGGCCAGAACTGTATCACAAGAACTTCAAGCTGTCTTTAGGTAGCTTTACATATGTGGGCACTAGGATTGCCTTAGACTAATCAGGAGACACCCTCCTTGGGAAGAAAAGCAACCTTTTCAGAAGTACACAGTCTTGCAGAGGAAAGGTGACCCTGGAATACACAGGATTCTGTTTGGAAGGATAAGTCATGGGGTGGGGAGATGGATGTTGGATAGGCAGTCAACAGTGTTTGTTAGAGTTGAATGGAAACTAATACAACATAAGAAAAGAAAACGATATAAAATGGTACCTCTTCTAACTTGTGGACATAAAATCTGCTTCTGGAAGTTATTCTATGAGCAAATAGATGGCATAATAGTGAAATGATAAACAGGTAAATAAGTACTAAAAGTTTCAACCAGGTGAAAGGAGAAGGGCATTATCAAAGTGCCTGGAAACTCACCACACACATTGCATTGCTGTCTAAGTATAGTTCCCAGGATGCAGCGTGAGAGATTCCTGATTCACTCCACCAACATTTCAGGGTCTGTTATGTGTCAGACCAAATACCAAAACCTAAAAATAAATGTTAATAAAATCAGTTTTTCATCACCACAATACAAGTTCCTACACTAAAATATATAATCTATAACAGAAGACTAACAACTCAATAAATAACTATAAAATGTGTTTTAGATCCATGATGAGTATACTAGGCACTTTTACTTTTTACTTTGGGGGTAGGAGGATTTCATAAAGGAATATGATGCTTGAACATCACATTGTGTTTATGCATCCCATAAAGGATGTGGGTCTTAAAAAATAATTAGTTGTTTCTGAGATGAAAAAGGGACTGGGAAGGGCATTTTCAAAAGAGGAAATATTATACCCAAAGGTGTACAATGTGAATTAGTATTCTGCCCCCATGAAATCCCAAGTGGATATCCAAATGGCCAGAGAACAGAGTTCAAGAGGAGGTGTGGATGGAGGTGAGCCTGGAGATTGGGGCGGGAACCAGATGACAGAGAGTCTTTTTTACCTTATGTATATAAATTGGGATTTGGTGCAAGAAGTAACACTGAAGGCTTAACAAAGTGAATAGACATCTTAAAATATCATTGGCAGCTGGGTCATGGGGAGGTTGTGGTGAGAGCAAGTCTAGAAGCAGGTTATTCAGTTTAGCAGTTGCTTCAATAGTTCAGGAACATCAAGACATCACTTGAGCCAAGGCAATAACAAGGAGTCTGGAGAAGAGGCAGAGATGAAATACGTGATGGAACTCAGTAAAAAATCTGGGGGCGCCTGGGTGGCGCAGTCGGTTAAGCGTCCGACTTCAGCCAGGTCACGATCTCGCGGTCCGTGAGTTCGAGCCCCGCGTCAGGCTCTGGGCTGATGGCTCAGAGCCTGGAGCCTGTTTCCGATTCTGTGTCTCCCTCTCTCTCTGCCCCTCCCCCGTTCATGCTCTGTCTCTCTCTGTCCCAAAAATAAATAAACGTTGAAAAAAAAAATTAAAAAAAAAAAATCTGAATGTGGAAAAAGAACTGGAAAAGTCCAGAATGATCGGGTAAGTATGGTTAATGAGGGTAGAGGAGACAAGAGAAAAAGGTAAAAACCAGGGTGATCAACTTATCTGGGTTTGCCAGGGCTTTTCCAGATTCAGTGCTAAGAGATCTTCATTCTGGGAAGCCTCTGGGTCCCAGGCATACCAGGGCAATTGGTTATCACATAAGGAAAAGTACATTTGCAGGAAAGTGTGATAAGTTCAGTTTGGTAGGTAATGAATTCCAAGCCTATTGGGCAACAGAACATTCAACTGGCGTGTACTTAACCCTCAAATAGCTGGTCAGCTCCGTGAAAATTCAACCAGCTAGTGTTCACTAGCTATGCACTCCCCGAAAAAAGATCGGTTTCCAATAACTTTCACATTTCCACTCCATCCTGTAAATACCATCCAGCTTTCACACAGTTAAGGCGGGAAGCCCCCACAGTGTTCACTAGCTATGCACTCCCCCAAAAAAGATGGTTTTTAAACAACTTTCACATTTCCACTCCATCCTGTAAATACCATCCAGCTTTCACACAGTTAAGGCAGGAAGTGGTTCAATAGTCTTTCTCCACCAGGGCTGGTGGACTGCAGACACAAGGCAAAGAATGAATGATGGGCACCTTTTGAGCCCTTCATGCAAATCACTTTAAAAAATTATCCTTAAAAGGAGTATGCCCTATGGTAACCTATAGTCATTTCTATCAAGGGGACTACCCATCTGCTTTTGCTGCCTACAAACTTATGATTCATCAGAAAACAGAGCATTTCCATTCCTTATTTATTAATCTTTGTATCACAGACATACCTGCACTGCACATGTACAAGCACTCAATAATTTCTTGCAAAGTAAATTATTTTAAGTCCATCAAAGTACATATTATCCTTATTACACATTCCATTTGTAATCTATAATCTTTAAATTCCTTTATTTTTTCTTCAACAAATAAGAACTTGAAAACCAGGAAGTTTTAGGTTGGTACAATAGCTCTGAGATGATTCTAACCATCTAGTTTCACTTAGTAAAAGCCTAGAAACATCATGGTGAGAAGGTAGTTCCATTTGATACATTTATTTGTGCTTGAGACCAATATTGTTCTACCAATAGCATACTCTATAAACTGACCCAGTGCTCTGAGAGTCCCCAAATGCCTTATTTAAAACAATGGAGCAGACATTGAGGATGGTGTTCAACTCTTAACTTAGCAATTCCCACTAGTGATTTAAACCAGACCTTCAGTGTTATTTTAACATAGGTTTTGGATTTAATTATCTTAAATGTCTAAAAGAATGCATACAATTCCCAAACTGTTTATCTCTTTTATGGTAAAATCTCTTCCCCTATCCCTAGAAATCTGTTTTAATTATTTAATCAGTTTGGCTGAAACTCACAAAGCATTAAATTGTTAGTTGTTACTTAACATTCCTTATAAATTGCATTTATTAATTTCTGGATAGAGACTTGTCCATTGCTACAGTAATTTAAATTAGTACCACATGGTTACAGACCGCTGCTGAATGATGATTAAATCTTTGGGGCAAATTCAGTCTTTTAAGATTTAAATGGCACTAGAGATAAGCTAACCAAATTTGGGTCCAAGAAGTTACAATTTATCAAAAATGTAATAAACCATGGCCGGAATATTCATCGTAAGCAGCACATAATGTGGTCCATGAAATGACATTTTAGCATCTCTCTCACTGTGGTCACAGGGAAGCGCTGACAGTGCAGACACAGCAATGCTCCATTGATATTTAACAGTTCCCATCTACAAGGTGCTTTGCAATATTGTGGCTTTTTATACACTCAAGTCCCCCTGATACTCTATCAGTCATTTTGTTATTCAACATACTGACATATTCCTTTCTCGGTGCTTTAATTTCACAGGCACAAACAATCAACATAGCACACAACCCTCTGGGATCTCAGCGACAGGAGGAGGAACTGTAAGACCCGGTGGCATTTCGGGATGATGAATCACTAGGGGAAAGAGTTCCGGTAGGGACTGTTGACTCTAACCTACCTAGGTACAGGTGATGGCAGACAGGCTTGGGAAAAGTTAAGAGATCTCTCCCAGGTCACAAAGGTGAAGAGAGGCTCTAGAATTCAGTTTCCTGACTTGCAATCCAGAAATGTTTCTTCAACACCTACTACCACCAAACAGTCCATTTAACTGGTAGGACCCTGGATCTCAACATTTACTCAGATTACTGAAAGGACCTGATCACTTCTTCCCAGGGAACCAACGGGGGAAATCAAGTGATTAAAAAGTGAACCTTCCCACTGCTTCTGAACACTTAAAAAATAATAATAATTAAAAAAGAGGGTAACAGGCAGGGCATAGGGGAGACCGTAAGTGTCTCCTACTGTAAAGACTGACTGAAACACTCAGGTAAAATAACAAAATCAACTCATAAAATAATAGATTCATCTTCCTGCTGCTAAAGATAAATATTAAATAATCCTAGGTGCTGCTGGCTGAAAATTAATTTCTGTAAGGCAAATAGTATAGTATGTATATGTGTTTCAATTTCTGTTTGGCAAGGTGCCTATTTTGAGCATCCTGCACAGACCTTTGAAGTACTTGGGCTTCCTGGATAACGCAGATGCTTAAACAAGAATTGCTTCCTCAGGGCTCCCAAGCACTGTAAAAGAGTCTGTTTTGGATTGTCAGGCCCCCAACTAATTCCAGGTATTCAAGTCTAAAAACACAACATTTTTTAATGCATTAATGATACATCACAACCTTTCTGAATTGAATTGTGTCAGAGATGGGAGTGACATTAACTTATTAGAGGAGTCACAAAGTGCTGAACCACTGCAATTTGTGTTCCCCAAATTACAGTCAGGTGCAGTCGCCCGCATGGGGCAGGTTGAAACAGGATACACAGTGAGAAAAAAAGTGCTTCAGATAGAGCCCTCTAATGATTAATTTACAATAGAAAAAAGGATAGAGGGCAAACAGTACATTGTATTCTAAATCATGAAGCTATTATAGACGTCCCACTTGTCTACTCTTAGACCATCTGAGAGCTAAGTCGTTTTATCCCCCAGCCCCAGTTGTTCTGACTGTGCTTCTTTAATATTGGTGTTTGACAAAAAATATAAAATGTCCCCAGGAAGCCAAACACACTCAGGACCATTTCTATAGAAACTTCAGAAATGTGAAAATGAAAACCACCACCAAAACAATAACAAAAATCCACAATCTGCACTTTTTCAGAAGTTCCCTAGGAGCCTTAACTAATTTTTTTGTTTTGTTTTTTGTTTTTTGTTCTTTTGTTTTTAAACCAGGAATGCTTATCCTGGAAGAGCCTTCCATTAGCAGCATGGGAATTAAAGCATGCGGTATTCTAGACCAAGCAAATGCCATGAGGCAAGGTGAGCTCTTTGTGGTCACAGAAGAAGAAGAAAGTCACTGGGGAGTCCATGCATGGAGTAACCCTCACTTCCAAGTCTACTCAAGTTCTTTCTACAGAAGGATTTAGCAGAACAAGGGGTCTATAAATGGAACCAGAGAGTGGGATCCCTCACTCTGATATTCTACTAACACTCCATGCCTCTTTCCAGAAGGGACATGCAACCCAGCATAGTGACCAAATTCTAACTTGCGTCACTGCATTCTGTCTCCTCTGAATACCTCCTGGAACTTCATCTGGTCTTCATTCCATGTTGTAAACCAATATGAGCTGTTGGAAAATTGCCCTTGAGGTGGCTGTACTTCAACACTGGGCAACATGACTCATGAATATTTTTAACAGTCAAGGCCATATGTTCCTCTCCTCTGTAGAGCATGGAGCCAAATGGAGCTTCTTAAATAACACACAGTGTGGCAGCTACTGCCAGGCACACAGGGAAGAGTCTCAGAGTTGGATGTGTTCTCACAGTCAGAGATGGGAAAGGTCCCTGACTCTGAGAGAGACGACCAGCTGACACGGAGCTAAGAAAATATTGAGAGAATAAGAGTTAGGTTTGTGTGTGTGTGTGTGTGTGTGTGCTCTGTTTTCATCTTTGTTTCTATGCTTGATGTATTTTACAAGCCCGTTAAGGGAAATGCTTTTTCCTAGGTCAGTCTTCAAGTTAACCCAAGTCCTCCTCCACTCCACTCTCTCCCAGCACTCCATCAGAATTCCAGGGTGCCCAGGAAGTGCGTCCCACAAGCCCACCAATACCCAGAACTGCAGTCAAGAGAAAGCAAACTTTCTTTACAATATAACAAAGTTTCAAGATGCACAGGCACCCTTGGACTAGGGTAAAGTGGAAGCAGCTTCTGAAGAACAGCTTTTCGAGGGGATTTGGCTTTATGGCAAAGGAGAGGAATGGAAGAGATGAGACTAACAGAAGCAGAGCTGCTTGAAAGAGGACAGAGACTGGAGGGACCAGAATGGAACAGGAGAAAGGACACAGAAAGGAGAAATTGGGGAATGCCTGAGATTCATTTTATTCTTGACAGGCCCAAATTCCCACTTTCTAACGACAATTCTATAAATTTCCAACATGGCTTTGTTTTTGAATAGTGACCTATTTAGAATTATCCAGCTTTAGGTGACCAACTGGATTTATTCTGCAACCTTTCTGGGTGAGTTTAATAACCTGATATTTATTTAAGAGCCCAGCATTGTCAGCCACTGTGTTAGGGATGAGGGATTGGCCATGAATAGGACCAACATGGCTCCTGCCCTCCCAGATCTTCTGGCATTCTACTAGCATTTGATAAGCATTAAGGGAACAACTCTGTGGAGTTAGGGAAGGGTCCTTGGGGGGAAGTAACACCTAAGCTGAGACTTTCAAGATATAGCGAAACAAGTCTGATCACCTTTGTAAGTCTAACTTATCACCTGTGAGATTAGGAGTCTCCTCCCTGCCACTGGCTCACGGCATCAGAAGGAGACAAGTAAAGGAAACGTGTGGGGATAAGCAGAGCTTACTGGAGAGCAGAAAATGTAGTGTGACATCAATCCTTGGAGGCCAGTTAGATGCCAGCTGGGGATTTAATGTTGACCTGAGGTTTCTAAAATTACACAGGAAAAGATATGTAGCTGTGCCTTCCAGCCCCAAACTACTTCTGCCCCCAGCTCCTCCTCCCCCTGATGAAATGTCTTCAAAGTAAGCAGATACAAATGGAAGTTAATAATTTGATTTTCTCTTGTCCCTCGTTTACTTCAGTATCTTGCCAACCTGTGCGTTGTTGTATCTGTGATAAGGTTCCTGCGGCCCTGGTTCTATTGCCCCATCCCCGTAAGTGGCACTTGGGTATAAACAAGGTCTGTAAGGACGGAAAGAACTTCAAAAACGCATGCCACCAAACTCTTCACAAATTTGACATTTGTAGTTTAGGGTAAGTCAACCACCCAACTCTACATGGGTGGGTAAGCTTGCTACAAGACATGCCTTGGATAGCAGAGGATTAATTTGACCTCACACCTTCAAGGAAGAGTTATTCTTTTTTAGTATCTTTGACCATGTTCCCAGGATGCAGAACACTTTGAAGTGTAAAAAATTCAGTCATCCAAGTGCTTAGACCATCCCTTACCCAATATCTGTAGGGTTAGGAAAAAATGAATAATTGCCCTCATGAAGAAAATATCTGGGGGACAGACTGTTCACTTTTTGTTTAGATAGGCTGCTGTCTGTTACACACGGGTTTAATTATTTCCCCCATTTGGTTTTATATGCACTTTCACTCCTGTTGTGACAGAGATTATTATTATTATTATTAATCCCAGAAAAAAAGGAAAAAGATTTAATATGGAAAAAAGGACAAATGCCATAAAACCTACTGTAATAATATGTTCAGTAGGAACCATGGTCATTGCAGGGTAGAGTTGCACACCTACTCATTCTTTTGTGATGATCATGTTTTTACTATTCCAAATTTAATACTTTTTCTAATATATTATATGTTACCTCCCATGTATTTAAGCTGTACTTAAAAGCATGCTAAGAACTGGTAATTCTTTAATGGTTGTTCACTTACAAGCGATTGTGGGTCATTACACAATCATTTAAAGGGCATTAATGAGAACCATTTAATGGTTTTAGTAGAATATCATTGTAAGGGACAGGGGAAAAGTTACTGGCTGTAAATTTTTATGACCATTTCTTACAAAACGTATTACTTTAAAGATTTATGTATGTAACAATGAGTACAATAAAAGCCATGCTAAAAATAATTTGAAATCAAAGTAATGCATATAGATAAGTCTTTGCTCTGCTACAATTGGGTGGGTACCTTAAAAAAAAAAAAAAAAAAACAAAAAAACAAACCTTCCTTTTCTCCTTCCTCCCTTCCTCTCTCTCTGCCTTTCATTCTTCCTCACTCTCTTCTTTCCCTCCTTCCCCACCTTCCACCCTTCCTCACAACTTGCAGTTTCTTTCTTAAAAGAGATTTTTAGTACCATTAAAGGTTTTGTTCTTACTGAAAACCATTACAGATAGAATCTTAACCAATATGTTTTTTGTTGCCGAGGGTGGAGAACAGAGGGGTAAATATAGCAGGGCAACACTGCATAGAAATGCCCCAAATGTAGTGGATCTTTGTTTACAGAACTTTCCCTTATATATCATTATTTTAAACTATTTCCTCTTATATACTACAGGACAAAAATAGAAAATCCAATACTTTCTAGGACATCACTCTCTAAGACAGGACAGGGGACTAAAAAGGGAGAGGAACTAGTCTGGTAGTACACCCACGGAAATCTGTAAAATACATACAGAAAGGAGCCTCACTCATACCCAGAGAAGCATGGAACATCTCGCTCCATGCAGCTCACCTCTTGAAAAAGAAATGGGTATTTGAGAAGCTCACTCTACTGAGGGAGCAACCTTATTAAAGTGCTTTAATAACACAACAGTCATTGTATTATGCCTGGTTTTGTCCACTTGTGATTCTCATGGAATACATAATGAATAAGACAATGCCCCTTTCCCAGGATTCTTGCATAAGCAGGAGGATATTTCTAATTAAAAAGGCAGAGTTAGCGCAGCACATGAAATGAACAGAACCATATCTCTAGAAATGCCGAGATTTTACTGTTTGCATTAAGTAACGCTTGTATTTCTCTCTGAATCTAGCCCAATACCCATTACCAATAAGATGAAGATTTAAGATAACTTGGTCAAAAGATGGTGAATTACAACTTTTAATTAAAATGTAGAAAATAGTCGCTTTAAAATAAACATGATAATACTTTCATGATCATTAATTTTTTATGGAGAGAACAACAAAAGCAACCTGAATATTTTAGAATGTGACATTATAAAGTCAGGCAAAGGGGATTTTTTAGAAAATTATGCATGTCCCAGAGAGAGGATTATGTAGTTGCTACTTTCCATTTCTAGTCCCCTTGAAAACTCCGGTAGAATGCAAAACCCACACATCTGGATCCACAGGGATTTCTCTACTTGACCTATTCAGGTAAAGCAAGCAATGAGCAGGACGGTAAGAGGGTAAGGCAAGCATTGGGGTTTACACAGCTTATTGACATCAAACAACAATTCAATGAATGATCACAGGGTGAAGAAGAGCTGATTTTCCTACCTAGACCATATACCTTGATATGAAATTTTAAAAACATACATTTAATGTGGAGTTGAAATATTATTGCTGCTATGTTCGAGACTGAATGTGGCCAAACGATTGTTGATCGTGTGTGTGTGTGTGTGTGTGTGTGTGTGTGTGTGTACACATGCATTATGGTTTCCTCACCAGAATCAGTTCATAGTGATGCAAACCTAGCTTCATGCCTCTTTCTAACGTTATCTCCAACTCCACCCCTAAGTAAATGTCCTAAGAGTATTAAGTCTGCTCTGGCTCAGTGTGTATGCACAGTCTTCTCTCCATCAGGGCATCCATGCCGATTCCCGCTCTCTGCCCATATGCTCTCTATCCTGATTACCTCAAGTCCGCCTCCTCGAAGAAGCCTTCCCTGAACTAATGCCTGGCTTCAAAACTCTAAGTCTACCACCAAATATCTAAGGGAAACATGGTGATAGTTACAGGGAAGACAGAATGGCGCACCCTCTGATAGGGCAGGAATTTTTTTGCATCAGTTGGCTTCTTCATCATTAAAATGAGGAAACAGTCATGTCTGCCTTACAAGGCTGTTGTGATAATTACATCAAAAATACATTTTAAAAGCATTTGGGATAGCATAGATTCATAATAAATGTTAGTTCTCCTATTTCTCCTTCTCTCCCTTTCCAATTCAGAGAAATCTGTGTCTAAGCCATTTGGGTGTAACAACTTGTTATATTTACTTTCTTGTGACTTTCAATTTTGGGGGAGGGGGACTTTACATTCTCCATCATCTCTCCCCATTAGTCTATAATCCCCCAAAGGAAGGGACCCTTATTTACGTATCATCATATTCCCTTCCTCATCTAGCATAGTTCTATATGCACAGTGAGGATCCATAACATTTTATTAGAAGAGTGAATATTAGTTACCTACTCTAATATTTGGTTAAAAATTAATTTCCATAAAATACAGGCCACAAATTAGCAACACTGTACTCTCTCCTTACACCCCCAGTATGCTGTATATGGCTGAATTTACATACAGTGGGGAGGGAGCATCAGTCTGATTTCAGATTGTTTTCCATCACCTGAGCTGGTTAGCTCTGTAAGGTCATAGGTGGTACTAACGTAAGATCGTGCATTCAATCCCAACGTGGGTGTGTTTACAGACAGAACTTTGCTATGCCTGTGGACTATCTGTGTATTTTCAGGCAAGTGTTAAAAATTAAAAACAATGCCACTGGCATTCCTAAAATGGTCTTAGGAAGTGAGCAGTGAGGATCAGTGCAAACAAAGAAAAATAAAAATCAAGCCTCATGCACCACTTGTGATGGAAAGATGGCCTCGAGGTCTTGGTAGTCAAAGGACAGTACATTTGAGCATTTTACTTTTGGCTTACAAGCTACTTGCACTGATGAAATGAGGTGTGGTGCATGAAGGAAGGAGAACAGAGTGGTTATGAGTGTGGTCTCTGGTGCCGGATGGTCTGACTGCTCTGTGACCTTTAGTCAAGTTACACGGCCACCCTCTGCCTCAGTTTCCCAACTGATAAACTAGGAGAATAACGGTTCCTGCCTCAAGGCATGGTCTGGAGGCATAAAGAGGTAATACATGCAAAGCCCTTACCACAGTGAGGGCCGTGCAAGGATTATAGGTATTACCCTGGCAATACCTGGAAAGCCTCATGATGATTCTGTGGGAGTATTCATTTCTTCTGTTCAGGCTCCTGCCCCTTTATTATTAGGAGTAGGCCCCAAACAGCATGCCAAGGAAGGCTGAGACTCCCTCCCTGGGTGTTCCTTCCTCTCAGCAGAGGGGTAGGAGAAGAGCCATGACAGAAGCTCCACAGGCAGCAGATCCCAAGTCCCTTGTGCCATTGCTCACGTGCTTTCAAAGCCCATAAACAGGCATGTGTGCCCCATTTCCGGGATGCCCGGTGTCCTGAGGCTCTTGGGGCGGATGCCTTAAGTACCACATCTAGATACAGAAACAAACTAAAAGCAAAACGAGAAATGCAAAATAAAGAAACAGCTTTCCAAGGGCTGAGGAAGCTTAGCAGAGAAAGGAGAAAGGGGGCCACATCACCTAAATACCTTCCTCCCAGAGACCACAACAAAGTGAGAGCTGCTAAATGAGCTACAAAGTCCAAATCAACCACTTCTCGCCAATCCGCAGAGCCCGCAGAATCCAGAGAAAATGTTGGTGGTGCCTTCAGACATTATCCATCTGACTAGCAGTGGGAAAGTAATGATTTTTGTGAATTTTGCTGGGAAGTTGCTACAGCCTTGAAAGATATGCAGTAGTATGTGTCATCCAATTTTGATGTGATTTCTAGAAAGAGAAAGGTGAGTTAAAAATAGAGATTCCGTTTTAATGCATGTTTACTCTTGCCTTTGTCTGGAGTCCAAAAACGACAACATGTTCTTCCCATTTACTAGAGCAGCATTATTTTATATAAAGTTTGAAACCACGTGCACTGCCGAGGCACCCCTCCGAGAAGGTAAGCCTGATGTTCACATCTATCACATACCCTTCGGACTTTTTTAACTTAAGGGCTTGTCATTTCAGTGGGGAGGAAGATCTACGGAACACGAGCCACGTGGAGTTTTATTCCTTCATGCTGTTTGTGATAAACTTCAGGGGACATATTTAACATTCAACAAAACCCGAAGTTTCTGGAGCCTCCCCAGCAGGAGGATAATATCACCACTCTTAGAGCGGCTCCGAGTTTTAAGACAGTGCTAAACAGTCCAGGCATAGAGTGTGACAACGTATACGATTCCTGGGGGTGGGGAGGTGGGGGGTGGGAATTATGCAAGCTTCTAAACTACTTGGTATTCACGTACAGCTCTTCTCCCACATTATGATGATGATGATGATGACGATGTTATTGTTAGTATTGCTCTTTGTCTTCTTAGGAACAGTCTCTTTCAGGAAGACAGAACAGTTCACCTTCTGGCAGGGCAGTCATTCTTTTGGATCACAGGGCATCATTTTGCCAGCTTCTCGGGGTTGCTAAGTTGCTGAGAAAACCATGGGGGTTTGGGCTTCATGCCTGGAAGAGGCACAGCTGGAGATGAGCTCTGGGTGCAAGCCTCTACCGTGCTCCTGTGTCCCTTTGGCCCTATTCTCTACAACTGGAAGAAGGAGAAAAGTTGCCAGAGCCCAGCTTTGTTTTCGAATTCACTTCACCCATCTTTTCTAAGAACCTAATAGGACCCAGGTCTGTGTTTGGGACTGTTGGAGACAAGAGATTACAAATTTCGGGGAAAAGTGAAGGTTGAGACACATTAAACTCACACATGCACACAGACACACACGTACGCATGCATACATACACACATATACACCATCAGGCCTTAAAGAGCAGAGGGTAGAAATATCCTCAAGCTCTCCTGTCCTTAGAAATGAGTTAGAACATCCCTAGCAAAGCTCCAGGGAGAGTGCATTTGCTGGGACATTAACCAAGATATTTGGAGATCTCACTTTTCTGCTGGAAGTAGGAGAGCAAAGACAATGTTAATTGCAAGAAAATGAGCAAAGAAGCGGGCTTTAACTTTCATGCTCTAACAGGGCCAGAGAGGGAGATTACAAGGAAAGCACAAAGGCAAATGCATGAGGCGGTCTCCTGCCTCCCCAGGGAGGGAGATGAGCATCACAGGATTTGCTGTAGAGGCCCACGGCCAGCACAATCTATTAAATAGCTCAAGTTAGTCAATGTGGAAGAAATTTTTAGACACACATGCCCAACCATATGTGCATGGCCAAGATTTAAAATAGAAAAGTGAGAGACTGTTGGATGACTGAGGATTTTTCCCTTGCCAGGAAGTCCTCCTTAAGGATTTCATAGCTTGCAAAAGAGAACTGCTTGCCAGACAAGCCAAGAAAAAGACACAGAAGATTGGGACCTGCTTCCTTAATGATGAAATGTCATACTGCTATGTAAATCAACCCAAAGAAAAGAGGCAGGCATGATTAAGATGGCTTTGCAGAAACAAGAGAGGTTTCTCGACATCTCTTCCCTAAACTACTGTAATTCCTCAAACGCACTGGGCACTGGGCTGGAGGCACACACACACACACACACACACACACACACACACACACACAATGGAACCTTACTGGTGGTGGCACTGGGCAATAAGGGAACCCCTCTGTCATAGGAATTCTATGTCACAATGAAAAATTATACTGTGTGGCTCCAATTCATGAGGGCAAATTCTCTGTTGCCAAGTTGGTGGCAGATCAAAGAGCTACCCCACTGGGTTTCAGTGTTTTGTTTTGTTTTAATGTATGTGGAATGACATGATAAGAACATAGGATGGATCCTATTAGCCACACGAGAATCAGCTTTATTAATTTTCAGTCATACCAAGTAGATGTGTTTTTAGTGCCGTTTTACTAGCAAACACTCAGCTCAGCAAGTCTGTGCCTCAGTTCCTTTCTATGCTTCCCCTCCAGCTTCTCTTTTGCTCCCCTTCCTTCCTAAGCCTAGAAGAAAGACCTGACACGGCACACCATTCTGTCGCATAGTGTTAAGAAACACTGAGATTGTCTGTGACGGCCAATGTTTTGTTATGTCATCACTCAATATCTACGTTTGGAAATATTCTTGTCATGTCTGGGGAAAGAGTGGTTTGGGTACAGCATAAAAATAAAGCTATTCTCTCATACCTTGGAAGCTTCGATACTTCAGGGCTCTGACTCTTGGGTCATTTACTGTAATTTATGTGTTCCAGAAGAATTGCAATCACATCTTCTAGAAGTTCCATATCCCAGGAAGCTTCCTCCTAAATTGTACCATCAATTTTCAATTCACTTAGATTCCTATAATTTTATGACTAGAGGGGGCTTTAGAATTGATTTAATCAAATTCTGTCATTTCACAGAAGAGAAAGGTGAGGCCCTGAAATGTTAAGTGAGTTGTTATACTACAAAGGTACTTGCTAGGTAAGTCAGTGTGAGTTTCGTGGTCCTTTGTCTTCTAGTGTAGTATTCTCAACACTACGCTCAACTTCAGTGCCATGCTATGTAATTAACTCTTCCATGTTCTCAGGAATAATATGGATCTCCCTACTCAAAATCAGTCCTTAGGTTTGAAGTTTAGCCTACTAAAGCAAAAGTGATCTCTGATGACTGACTGGAAAAAAAGGGTTCCTACCAGAAAAAAATGGGAAGATGCACTGCTGCTGCTAACAATCAAACAGCGACTGTCTAAATGACATTAAATATCATAAGCACATTACTAATTCATGCCAGGAATAGTCCTGTATTATGAAGAAAATATTAATACGATGAAAGACTAGCCCACGAATCACCTGGAGAATATCGGTCAACCATAAATGTTTCCACACAGTAATGGGAATCACTGCTCCACAGGCAGTGAGGTGGCTGCCATACTCCACCCCGGGCACCCACCCCAACATTCACGTCCACCATCATCAATAGCTAACTATTTGGTGTGTGTTCTCTAGAAGGCAACAGATGAGTGCCAGGAATTGACAGTCTTCATTTACATCCCAGCTGTAAAGGTGGTGGAAAGGAGCCCATCCACTATCTTCCCAGAGAGACGAGAACAACTTCAAGGACTATGACTTCACACTAGGTGATGATGCCAAGGCTCTCTAGGGAAACCGATCCTACAGTCTTCTAACCACGCCATCAACATCTCTAATCCATGGGCTACATTTTAACCTTTGCCTTTCTTGTCAACCTCAATTACTCTTTTAGGGTGCATTTGGGAAGACTTCTAAACTCCTAACACTTTGGGGTTCTATCGTCCTTGAGGAATTTCATAATCAAACCTGCTTTTCTATCCCTTTTCTCTTGGCCTTTCCCAAGTAGTGAAGGGCAATGAAAAGAGGATTAAACCAGAAATCCAGATACTCGAATTCCAGTTCTGACACCTTAACTAGGTACACAGCCTTGGGAAAGTCACTTGATCTCCTGAACCTTGGTTTCCTCATCTGCAAAATGAAAACACTGAAGGAGTAAATGCAAATGTTTCCAGCAGCTTTAGTATTCTGGGAACCTCTTATAACACAGGACTATTGCCAGAGAGAAGATGTCAGAGATTACAAAGCCCCTGGAAGATACGGCTTAAATTCTCCTAATTACAATGTCTAACAAATTCTGAGCCCTGAACAAATAATCAAGTGTCAAGGGAAAGAATCCCAACATTATTTATTGCCCTGCAAGTTGCTATGAAATACTAATGTCAAGTGCTAGTGATGGTACTTGAATTACTGTATGTACTCAGATAATTATTGTATGTAATTTGCAAATATGCAACAGCATGTACATTGTAACGATAAGGATAACAATACAGTTGATAACAACTTAGGCTTGCATAAGATTATTTCACTCAGAGTTTCAAAGTGTTTCATAAACACTGGCTCATCTATTTTCTGAATACCAATAATGCAAGGTACAGCTGGGGACAGAGAAAGGGAGGGAGTGAAGTGTATATCCACACTTTGGAGATGGGCAATCGGGGCCCTGACAAAAGTACTGATTTCCCCTGGGTGACACAAAACCAGAAACAGACCTGGAAACATGGACCCAGTTTCCGGGTATGCAGCCTGCTGCTCAGAACACAAGCCCACCCCAGCTCTCCAATTTACACTATGAAGTTTATGACATGGCATTACCCAGGCACTTTGGGGTGTCAATTTCCTTTACAATTTTATAAAATATCATTTGGAAGGACGAAGAAATTTATGCTTGTGCACTAAGAGCTCTCCTGCCTGCCCACCCTCTTGGGATAAGAGTTGGTTTCACCTGAACAGAGTTGCAAATAGGAGGCACACTCGCAATGCTGTGAAAGCCATGGGGTTTGTTTTTAATTTAAAGAACTGCTCTGATTTGGCTACACATTTTAAGCAGGCACTGTACAATACAAATCCACTGAATTCACTCAGACAGGAACAAGTTATGCCATCCTAATACTGTCTAGAAACCAGATGTATAGTTACTGTTTCCTTTTTCTTTCCTTATTTTTTTTTCCTCTTGCTGCACAAAATTAGTTCCTCGGATACTGAGATTCTAGAGGCTCATTGTCTTGCAAAATATTCAGGTGCCTCACGATGATCTACAATAATAAACCTCCAGTGCTATGGCAAAACACAGATAAAAATGTAAAAAAATATATATGTATGTATACATAAAATGAAATATAGATGCGGTATGAGTGAATCACAACACAAAGAGAAGCCAGGTAGGGAGGGAGGAAGACAGCTTCCCTTCCAATCATGTGAACTGGGAAATAGAATGGATGCTCATTAAAGTAGTTTACCAGGACTCCAATTTGTTCTGTGATTAAGAGGTATCGGTTGGAGGAGATTGGTGAGGGAGATCAATATACTTGTCTTCACTCTTAATTCTTTTTTAATGTCTCTGTCTCCACAGAGCAGCTGAATCAGAGAGGTAGAGTCAATCTTTATCCACCAGGGGGCTGCACTTCAGAAAAGAAACCCAAAACCCCCAAAACAAAAAAACGAAGTTTGGGGCAACAGCAAGTAAATCAAGTTGACGCCCAGCTCCCTCTGTCCCAAATGCCCAACTTTTCCTCAAGTATTGTCATGTTCCTGGCCAACAGCTGCGACAGGGATGAGAGACAGAGGATGGAAACAGTCACGGACAAAAGCTACTCACCGATCTTAAAGTGGGATGATGGCATAAAGCACCTAACACAGTCTTTTATGCTGAAGCGGCCCATCCACGCTCTTCCTCCACACCCTCATCTTTCTCTACAACGCAAGCTAAGGGGCGTTCTTACAAAAAGCTCAGGGGTGCCATAATCTGAGGCCCACGGTAATGAGATCCACCTTCCTCTATGTCCCCCAGGTTCAACCTCTCTGGAAGTGGTTCTTAGCCAGAGGTAATTTTGCCCACCAGAGCACATATGCAATGTCAGGAGACACTTTTTATTGTCACAACTAGGGGGAGAAAAGCTACTGGTATCTAGCAGATACAGGCCAGGATTCTGCTAAACATCTTATGGTGCATGGGACAGCCTCCAACAGCAAATAATTACCCAGCTCAAAATGTGAAAGGTGCTGAGACTCACAAACCCTGGTCTTTGGTGACCTTGATGCTTCCACCCAAGTGGCCAGTGACACAACTCACTGAACTCTGCATCCTTGATCCAGAATTACTTTAACAATCTGAAATGTAGAATTCTTCCTCCTCCACAATGTGTATGCTGCATAGAGCTAAGTGTAAGGTCATTCTCACTGTCACATCTTCTCAAAACAAGTTGGAAGTGGTCGATTTAAGGGACTGAAAGGGGCTAGGAGGGTGGAAAGGATTTGATTTGTTGTTGCTGTTATTGTTATAACACTTCTGTGCCTGTAAGTTTTTATCTGTATGACAGAGCTGTCATTTGTTCATTAAAACCTGTTCCCTACACTTCCTGGACACACAGACTATATTTCCCAGGATCCTTTGCTGTTGAATGGCCATGTGACTGAGTACCAGCCAATGGAATATGAGAGGAAGTAATAGAAGCATTTCTAGGCCTGGCTTAGAAAACATTATCACATGATCCTTTACTCCCTCTCTTTCCCTGACTCCTGGCCATATGCTGAGGTTCCAGCAAAAGAATCCAAGGCTGAAATGAATGGTGGTTCCACCAGATAGAAGGGACCTTGGTCCCTGAAGGACCATATCGAAGACCACTTGGGAACTAGCAACACTTGCATTGGACTTTATGTGAATAAGAAATAAAATAAGCCACTAAGAGTTGGGCATTATTACAGCATCTAGCATTACTTACTCTAAAGTAATATAACATACATATATTACTCTAACAATTATATAATTATAGGAGCACCTGGGTGGCTCAGTTGGGTAAGTGTCCAACTCTTGATTTCAGCTTAGGTCATGATCTCAGGGTCCATGAGATCGAGTTCCACATCAGGATCTGTGCTGGGCATGGAGCCTACTTAAGATTCTCTCCTTCCCTCTCTCTCTCTCCCCTCTTCCCACTCTCTCTCTAAAATAGTAAGAATAATAATAATGATAATAATTAACAATAAGTCAAATATAAATAATTAAAAGCTAGTATTCCAATGTCTGTGGGAAGTATATTGCTGTCAAGTTCCTGTTTGGGGCTTTCAAAAACGCCATAGAAATTTCTTTTTCTAATGTAAACTGACACCTATCACTTTCTATCTTAAAGCACTTCAGTGGCTTCCTGTTGCACTTAGTATAATATTTAAAACTTCTTATCATGATTCACATTGCCCTTCACAATTGCAAAAGAATATAATGCTTGAGGTAGAATAACAAGTGTGTGTTGTTGAAAGGATGAGCTTTGCCTCCCACTGCAGGTACGAAGAGTTCAGATATCCCTTTCTACATGGCTAGCAGCTAAAGAGTAGGCTCAGACAATATAACATTCCAACTCAAGATTTTAAATCTTAAGGAAGTAAAATAAAGACACAGAAATAGTTGAGAAATCACTCAGAGTGACCTTGAGAATGGGACTGCATTAGCACCAAGCGTCTAACACACTGGTGACAGCAGCATGCATTACCAAGACTATTCCAGAAGAACTTCGTCTCTATTGCCCTGCTGCCTAGCTACATTTAGGTCTTGCCTATTTCAGAACCTGAACTTGCTATTAAGCTTCCTATTGATTCCGGAGCAATTATAAATTTCTTTTTTGCTTTAGTTAACCGATTTTAAAATGGATTGCTTGCAAGCGAAACCCTTGAGTGATAGAACATTTGCCTTTACCCCAGGAATGCAAGCTCCATGAAGGCAGGAATTGTATCTGTTTTGTTCAGTGTAATATCTCCACCCTGCTCTCTAGTATCTAGCACATCATAGAAGCTGATTAAATATTTTTTGAATGAATGAATGAAGATAGCAGAACATCAGGTAAAATTTACACATCAGCATCAGTTCCATCCTTCCACTTCAAAATCAAGATTTAATAAAGTGGGAGGTCAGGAGTATAAGGAAGATAGGGTTGAAGTGGAGGGAAACGATACCTGAGTATGAGAGAAAGGTACCGGGGGAAGGTTGCGCTGCTTAAAAATTATGTAGAAAATGGAAAGCCAACTTTAACTCTATCGCCTCCTGCTGGACAGTAAGAGTAGTGCATTAGTTACAGCTTTCACTTAACTGTGGCAATTCAGTTTTCCAGCAGGGGACCGCTTCCCAAAATGTGAAAGCTTATTAATATAGACTCGGGTTCCCATCCTGAAAAATGGTTCCACCTTTCTAACTCAACATCCTGACTCCAACTGCTTTACCTACTTGGCTGATTGGGTTTGAGAATCAGACAAAATAATGTATTTTATAATGCTTTATATATTAATGGAGCATTATATGAATGTATGGAAAGATCATTTTGTGCACAAGACACCTTAAGAATAGCAACAAAAGTTTCAAAGGAACTCGTCTATTTCTCAAGAAAGCCACATGTCTTTCTAGAATGTAGGCTGGATTTGCACAGGTAGAAATGAACTATTCTTAGAACTGTTATCCAAGAGTGGACATACACTGTTTCATGGAGATATTGCTAAGGAATGAAGGTTTGTAAAGAATTGATGAGGGAAGAAATCCAGATTTAAAGAAGTGAGTTTTAAATGGACATTTTTGTGGAACTCTCAGAGAGGGTTTGCATATACTTGGTACAATCTGATATGGTGGAGCTGACTTCAGATTTTCTGGAGGACTTCATGTTCTCTCATACTCATTCACGAGCATGCTCCTGAATCTTCTCATGAGGCGTAATAATCACCGCAGAAGAAGCTGCTTCTGATTTAAAATTCTCATGGAACAGAGGCACTGCAACTAGGTAGCAAATGCTTGTGATTCCTGCTGCAGAAAGGTAGAGGAAGCACCTGGGATGCCACCACTTGGGGAGAGCAGCACGAGGCCACCCTATACTGTGTAATTTCAGTCTCCAGGAGAATCCTGAAGCTGTCATTGCACATATGAGCACACAAATTCTCCATCTGATGGCTTATGCCTAAAGCTTACTTATAGGGTTTGATAAATTCTTTCAAACATGAACTTAAATTCTAACTCCTTTCAAAATGCAAAAGCCCCAAGGGTCAAAAATATTTTTGCACAGGGTGATATAAAAGAAAAGACAGGAGGATGACTTTAGGAAATCTGGTTTTTAATTCTGTTTCTGCCACCAGACTAACTATGTCAAGAATTATAACCATCCTGGAAATCATTTTCCTCATTTATCAAATGACAGTGTTGGAATAGAACGGGTGAATTTCAGAAGCATTCTAGCAGTATTCTTTCCCTAAGTCAACCTTTAATTCTTCATTAATGTTTAGTAGATAAAAATGCTTAAGAATAGAAGCAATGCTCTGCTTGGAGCACAGGGTAGAGATTGGGAGCCAGGAAAAGGCTCTATGTAGATCAACTGTGGAAAGCAGTGGACAAGCTAAGTTCCGCACTGAACTCCACAAAGCTCTAAAACTGAAAACTTGTTTTTTTTTTTTAATTTTAATTGAAGCATAGTTGACACACCATGTTATATTAGTTTCAGGTGTACAACATGAAGAGTCAACATTTATATACATTACCAAATACCCACCATGATAAGTATAGTTACCATCTGCCACCATACAAAGCTATTACAATATCATTGACTATATGAACTTGTTTGCAGAGTAAGAAAGGTCTGAAGGACAATGGGATAGAGTGCAGAGAAGAGCAAAAGAGGACCAAGGACAAGTCTGGGAAGGCCAGCTTTGTCTAGTTCATAACTGCATCTAATGCGGGTTCTGGCTGCCACTTAAGTAAATGGTGGTTTGGAACCCTGAAAAGGGACAGATGATGGCCCATTAGCAAAGATATAGCAGAAGAGCATCCCGCTAACCACCTGTGGCTGGCTGGGCAACCTGATAAGAGATATCTATGACATTTTCAGAGACTTGTAAGTCTCTGTGTGTAATGTAATGCCCACCTCAGCCTAACCTTCTGAACTAGCAGCAGATGCCCACTGGCTGAAGATCGGTGGCTCAGCCAGAGACTTCATCCCTCACACTCTGCAGATAGAGTGGTGAGGAGGGGAGGGGGCAAAGCAGGAAGAACCAAGTTGGATGCAAAGAGCCAAACACACTGCCTCTTGCCATAGTCCCTACATAAACCCTTCTCAAGGAAGCACCTCTCCCTCCAAAAGATGAGCATACTTATCAAACCATCGATAAAGGGGAAAAAGAAGAAAGAAAATAAGAAAGGAAAATCTCCCTTCCCGAAATGTGCGTTAAATTTGGGGACCCGGATTTAAAATCGTATCACTGGACTATTAGGTTCAAATCTAGCCAAACATGATGTTTCCATTCAAAAGTTTCAACCTGCTGGAGAAAGAAGTTCTTACTTCAGAAACTCAAATGCACTGATTAAAAGTGAGTGCCACAAACACACACTCCAATATCATCAAGAGAGAGTCAGAACCCGCACCAGAGTTAACAGGAAACTCGGTGGAGGAGAGTCAGAGTCACCACTGAAACAAAAGCCCTGGCTCTGAATGCCAGCTCAGCAGGCAGCACTCGCCTTTTCAATGGGACTCGTTCTTTGATGTGTGTTTTTTCACGGCAACTTTCATGTGGTGATGGAAGGAGCTAAGAGCAAGGTGGTAGCATTATGTGAAGACCAATGCTTTCAAATGCCCTTTGCCCTTCAACAGCACCAGGCAGACAAAGAAGAACCACATAGCCCGGAGAAGCCTACCTGTTTTTTAAAGAATATCTGTGCTAGCAGAATCTAAAAGGGTGAGAAGGAGCACGCTCTTCAATGGCAGAAAAAAATCTGGTGGGGTCACTTAGAGAGATGGATTTGGCTTAAAATAGGAGTTCACTTGCAGCTTCACTTGGATCATAACCCAAATTAAAATTATTTGTGTCCAATTAGCTTAAAATAAAATATCCCGGTGTGTGGCAAGCCTTTCACACGTTTATTTTCAGTAGCGGAAGAATGGAGCAGCAGTAGAAGCAACAGGACCCGGAGCCTTGGGAAACTACACAGGTGTGTCTTATTTTACATAATACAAGCATTCCTGGGAAAGCTAGGTAGAAATGGAACAATATTTTTATACATAAGGTGCATGCTATTTTAAAAGCATGTCACTGAAGACTCTGGGTTTTGACAGATAAACAGAGCTTTTCATATTCTGGGTTTGTCTAGTGAGGTTGATTTACTCCAAAGATCTGAGCCCAGCAGCAAGCTCCTACAGGGGACCTTTAACAGTATTTCCGGGTCAGCTTACCCAAAAGGCCAAATGAGGAAGGAGCCAGAAATGCACGTAACATCATTAGGTAGGAATAGCCAACTAGGAACTCTAAGCTGCTCCATGGACCCACGTACTACAGAACATTTTCCAGAACTGGGATGGGGCCAAATGTTCTCAGAAATGGTGAGAGAGGGTGGGGTGCTGTGTCCATACAGCAGCTGGGATGCTATTCGGAGTCATATCTGCACATAGCCCAGGGTTCCACTGAAAGCCAAGTGTTCAGAGGGTGATGGTCAAATGTGGTTACCCTGGCTGGCATGAGGGAATCACAGACAGAGCAAAGAGCTTCTCACACCTTCAGGGGGCCCCAAAGCTGGAAACCACCTGTTCACAGCTTGACTGAGTAGAAGATGACCAAGTAGGCAGAAGAGATGAGGAAAAAGAAGAGGGGAAGAACACGAAAGGGAGAGATAAAGAAGCAGGGCTCTTCACTATATAATGATAAAGCCTAAAGGAAAGCATGACAAAATTCATTATTTTTTAAAGGATTGATTGTATATGAAATCATTAACAAAGTTCATGTTCAGGATGTTACTATTAAGTGTCTGGTCACATACCCCATACTACATACACCCCATCCCCTGAAGCTTAATGAATAGAATTTCAGAACAAATAAAAGGAAATACTACTTTTTACAGAAAGCAGCAAACTGAGCCACCAAGAGGTGGCTAACTGAAAGTTGAAAAATATGTTTTTAATATTTCTCCATTTTTTGTAATTTCCGTCAAGCCCTTCCGATATCAGGGTCTTAAAAGACTCTCAGCACACCTCCCTTCCTCTGGTGACAATAGCCTTGTTGTCTCTAAGGCCCTATGATGGCATCCATCACACTATATTACAGTTGTTTTTACAGTTCTCCCCATAGAGCACTAAATCTGGTTCCGGCCCACCCTCCAGGCCGACTGGATGTTCTGACTGGATGTTCCCCACTCTGTCATGCCCTCCAGTCTGGACACCATCTGCTTTTCATCTCCCTTCAGCCTCTAGTCAAAACCAAGGAGCCCACAGCCCAGCTTTCACCTGCCCAAGGACACCCACCCTGACTCCCTCCTTCATAAATTGCCCTCTCCTATAATTCTTCAGCACCCAGAATTTATTCTCACCTAGCACCCAACAAGAGAAATTGCAACTACCTGTTGTACTGTCGGCCCATAGCCAGCCTGTGAGCCCTGTGAGGGCAGGGAGTGGGCCTTTGTCTATGTAGTCCTAGCACCTGTCACAGTGCCAGGCAGATGCTCACTCATCGTTGCTCAAAACACGCTGCCACAGAGGAGCCGGCAGGTGCACCTCGCCACCATGCAATCCCTCTGTGGCCCTGTGGCAGGCACTGTCTGTCCCAAGCCAGCATGCTTTAAGGTCCAAAAGCATTACGTCCAGCAGTAGGACAGGCTTTTTCATCTTCTTTGTACATGTTCTCCAGGCTGTACCCTGAAGAAGGTAGCCCTGTTATAGGCAACTAGCCACTGCCTACATAAATGAAATGTTGGCATAAATGAAATGTTCTATTGAGTAATGTTACACAAAACTGGAGAGAGAGTTTCTTGGGGTTTGCATAAGGATAACTGGGGAGAGCTTCATTTTATGTTGAGTACATATATGTGAAATACTTAGTGTGTTATTTGGCTTTTCTGAGAAGCAGATGCAAAAATGGGATTAAATGTGGGAGAAGTTTAGTAGAGGAGATGCCTACAGGGGCAGAAGGAGAGGGAGTTGGAGAAGGCAGGGAGAGCCTTCAGACCCGAGTGTAGGTCTGACCTTATGAAGGGGAACAAATGAAGCCTGGGTAGAAAGTTCCCACTGCAGGACAGTTCCAAGTATGGCTCAGTCAGGCCAACAGGGAGTCTGTCTGTCTTGCTCCTTCTACCCTTCCTTTCTTCCCTCCCTCTCTCTGTCTCTTACTTGGAATCTGCATTTAGAATTTTAGATTGTTTATGACCTCAGGGAAAGGGCATTGCTATTACTAAGCCATTATGAAGTACAGAAACACCCTGTTTCACAAGTCATCACAAATAGTATAAATGCCCCATTCTACCATAAGCCTCAATCTTGAATCTTAACAGGAACTCACAGAAGGTTGACTGAACGACTAACATGTATTGAGTGATTATAGACACCTTGTTCTCTCCTAAGCCCTGTGAGAATTAACTCATTCAGTCCTCACAGTAATCCTACCAGGTAAGTATTAAGTTCTCTCCATTTAAAGATGAATAAATTGAAGCACAGGCTGTTTAGTTACTTATTCATCATCATGAAACTAGTAAGTGGCAGAAGAAAATTGAAAAGTAGCCCATGCTCGCTACAACTACATATAATAGTAACCTAGGAAACCTAGCCAGACATGCTGTGTGTTGCAGAGGGAGCTGTGCACCAAAATGTCCTCCTTCCTGTTCTCCTTCCACACTTCAGAGCTCTTACTGAGATATGGCTTTCTCAGCCACCCTGCCCCTCGCATGGCTTTATGGGTAGTATCTGTCAATGCTCTAGGCTGAGAAGTGATGTGTGCCACTCTGGACCACCACCTTTAAGAGGGTACGGGCTCCCCATGTGCCTTTTCTTCTTTTCTAGACTAGAACCCTTATGACTTTGTGGCCTTGGAAACTACATGTTGCCAAGAGCAGAGTTACCATTAGCTGAGGTCTTTGAATGATTTTGTGAAACAACATCCTGCTATTGACTACGAACCAACTTGGACCTTTGACCTTACTGTGTGCTTAAGTCATTATTATAATGACTTAATTAGGGAATCTGAGTGTGATGGCAGTTATCCTTCCCTGCCTAAGAAGATGGGGAGTTATCTCTCTGGAGGGGCATGATGTAATTGGCTTAAAGTCACAGAGATCGTGACAACAGAGGGAGGAATCAAATGCTGACCAGGCGGTCAGTGAGAAGAAGAGAGCCAAGAGGGAAGGAAGCCTCAGAAACCTTGGCAGAGGCCCCCTCACTCTGGCTGTGGTCTCTTGGGAGCTACTCCAGCAGGTGGGACCCAGAAGTCCTACTGTCAAAAGACTCAGAGTCAAGTGCTGATGCTTAGGATGGGTCCATCCAAACTGAAGCAGGACCTGGGTACCACTGAAGCATGTAAGGCTTGGGAAGTTGGCATAAAATAGGCAGGCACCACAAGCCACTGTTTGGCAGGACAGATTGTCAAGGCCCTTCTAAGTGGGAGAGTCCTCTACCCCAGAGAAGTGAGAGAAAAACAAGATCCAAAGAAAAGCCTGTATAGACTGAGCCTTTTCGGTTGGCATGAAGAAAAGGGCCACAGTTGATGATATGCAGCGATTCACCAGTGCACTTTAGGGTCCCCAAACTCACTTCAAACCCATACAGAGAAGCAATCAGGAAAAAAATGTAGATATTCTTTCTCCGTTCAATGACCATCATCTGGCTAAAGGGTACTAAAATGTGGAAGGCCCTCACATTACCTGAAGGTAGTCAATGCCTTGTGGATAACAAATCTTTAAAATACTGGGCACCTCTGAACATAAGTCTCCCTCAGGCTTCTATGCCTTTTATCCCCATCTATCATCCATGGCCCCAAGGAAACTCCCTGAAGCATGCAGAATGATCTTTAAGGCTCTTGGAAATGACAAGGCCTTTCTGCGCTAAGGGCTCAGGGGTCTAAACCTGTCCCTATCATGGCTCCTATTCCAACACAGCAACTACAGGGTAGGGTAAGGAGGATATAATACGTTTTTTTTTTTTTTTTTTTTTTTTTTTTTTCCCAGGGGACAAAGGGTGCTAACTATCCAAAAGTACACTGCCTACTCAGGGTACATTGTGCATTCCAAAAACATGTAAGTGCTCTTCTGCCTTCATGAAGAAGGTAAAAGCAAGAAAGTGGATTAAATGGACAAACAACAGCCTACTTCAGATTTGGATATTACATTGTCTTCAGTGAAGTGTTTCTAATGTTCTTGAAGCTTGCAAATAATGAAAAGGGTATCCCGCCCATTGAAATCCAAGTAAATATGCTGTAATTGGTTTAGAGTGCCTTTAATACTAGTGTTCTCATGTTTTAAAACTCTTTTTTTCCAAGTTTCAATAACATGTTCTTGAAAGATACACTCTCTAAGTAATTCTTTGTCCTCAGGAAGACACTCAAATCACTTTTCTAAACTGATGGTCTGGCATCCTTCCAGAACTGATTTAGAAGTTATGGCTCACACCCCATGTCTGAGTCTTCTAACCTTGGCACATTCCTAAGTCCCATGAATAGGGTTGGCAGTTGGGAAGGAGGGCTATAAAAAGAGAGAGAGCTGCATGCATCTAGCTCTGTTTAGCAAATTTTGCTTTCATGAAAATCCTAGACAGTCAAGAAGACATTGCCAAGATACCTACAAGATCTCAGAAACCTGTTGGACCATTCCATATGCCATATCACACTAAAAATAATTTAAATTTCTATAGGAGCTTTGTAGTTTGCAAACACTTTTATATTCATTATCTCATTTGATCAATATAATAATCATGGAAAATGGGCAGAGCAAATATTATTAACCCTATCTGATAGATAAAGATACTGAGGCCCAGGGGGACTTATGTTCAAGGTCACTCAGCTGCTTTGGGCTCAGCTGAGAAAGAAATTCAGTCTACAGGCAGTGAGTTTGGTTCTCTTTCCACTACACCACTCCGCCTCCTCAGAAGCCAGTCTGAATTCTGAGGTTTCAGAAGCAGTTTCCAATCTGCTTCTGATGACGGCCAGACTGCTCATAGCACTGTCATACCAGGCCAAAGAGGAGAGATCACAGTTACTGTGAGGAAGGCCACTTCCACGCAGAAGTCAGATAGGCATTGGTGGAGGTATCAAGACAGGAAAAAGCTCCTTTATTACAGCATCTTAAAACTTCAGCACAAGCGCTCATCATTTTCACGAATGTGTAATTTCTCTCAGAGCTCTTTGGAATTAGGGGTTTGCTTTGCCTACTATGAGAAAGGCATCCACCAAGCTAAATTGGGCCCTCAGGCATGCACCCAGCTTTCACAGAAGCCAATACTGTTTAGATGGAGTCCTTCCATGCACATCTCCCAGGACAGTTTTAGACAGCCTATGAGTATACTTTATTTCCTTTAAAACAAGTAACCTAGAAAATGAAATAACACATATTAGATTAAGCTCTGTCCCATTTGGCTAATTCAGAAGTTAATGGAAGGTCTCTTTCGGTCATTGGTATTGGCAGAGACACATTTAGTGAAATTCTCGTGGGAACCTCACACAGGTACAGTAGCAGCTCTTACCCATAAATTAAGAATGGCACTTAAAGGCAGCTTTTTCCTCTGCAAGAGGGTGCCATTCAGGTTTCTCTTGACAAAGGCTCTGCCTGCCAAATTCCCCCCAAAATACAAAGAATCAGAGACATGGGGGTGGGGAAGGAAAGGAGAGAGAGAGAGAGAGGGAGACAGAGAGGGACAGAGAGAGGGAGAAGGAAAAGGAGAGGGAAGTAGCGATGAGTGAAAGGAGAAGGGGAGGAGGAGAGGGAAATAGATCTTTGAAATGGGTATAATGCAGTGGAAAGAGAAGGAACCAGATCACTAACAAGTACAATGGAGGTGCCCACCTTGCATGAGGTTTATGACAACTAACAATTACTTTGACCTCTTTGAACTGCATGCAGTGCCTACCACATGGACTGTTTATAGTGGAGATTTAATACAGAACACTGATTTATAATTGTTCTGTGAAGTAAACATTGACTTTAAAAATAGTAGAAGCAACCAAAAATAAAGCTTGACTGCTTCATGACTTTAACCCCAGTCCCTATATTGAAGCAAATATATGCAGAATCAAATCATTTCCTGAAGACACATTCTAATTGTTTCTGTGATCTTCAATTTGGTCACAGCGTTGATGAGGCTACTCCACCTGCCTGCCACTTTTCCAAGACTGAGTCCTCTTCTGATAAAGAATAAAAAATGCAATGACCTCCTCACCTCCTTCTGAAATGAACACTGAGCCTACCCACCACACCATGATGAGAAGACCATTCATATTACAAACTGTTGAATCACTTTGTTTCATTTTTTTGTACCTATATTTACAAGTGGGAGAGGTCTATAAATTTTTTTATTGTATTATATTACTACCTTTCTCTATTTTGGTATCAGAGTAACACTAGTATCATAAAATTAGGTAGTTTTTAATATTTTTCTACATTTAGTATTAATTTAAAATTAATTGGGCTTTGAAGTTCCCAGGATTTGTTTTAGTACTAATACTTTAAATGCGCTAATCACTTGTAATACACTAACTGTTTAAAATTGTATTTAGCTGGTTAGTTATTTAGTTTCATTTTTGGCCACTGCTTTAATTCTTTCTTTTCAATTATTCTTAAACATTTTTGGTAATTTATATTTTTCCAAAATAGTTTCGTTTCATTGAGATTTTCAAACTCATTGGAACATAACTTTGCACAACTCTCTTACGATTTTTATTGTCCCTGAATCTATTTTAAAAATCCATGCTCCCATTTCTAATTTCATTTGTGGCTCCCCCCTTTATTAAAACTGACAAGGTTTTGTCAATTAATAAAATTATTTACAAAATAAATTAATAAGTAATATATTATTACATTATAAATATATGATAATATATTTTAATTTTTATGATAAGTATAAACATTGCATTGTTATATAAATAAAATAGTTTTTGCTAATACCTAGAGATGATTAATCACTTCTACTACTTTTAGTAGATTCTTTTACTATTATCTTCGTTACTTATTTCCTCATAGCTTTATATTTAATTTCCAGAGGTCTTCTTTAATTCATTCATAATTATCCTATATTTCCCCAAGGAAATGAAATATTTAATGCTATTACTTCACCTCTGAGTATAGCTTTGGCTGACTCTTACAAGTTTCAGTTTGTAGCATTCTTCATATTTATTATTTACTGAATCATACACAATTTTATTTTTCATGTCTTCTGAGCCATAAGTTAGGTCCAATTGTCTGAAACATGGAAGTAACCTTTTAAAACACTATATGGTAGCCACATGAGAAAATAACTATAACAAATAGCATTTATTCCAACTAAGAGGAATATCTTTTTTACCATTATCTGTTACTTATTAGTACCTAGGATTTTAGTCAGGCATTTTCAGTTCTGTCTATATGTACATTGACTTATTAAGCTACTTTGATTTCCTGAGAGTTTGGGACTAAGTTCTAGAGTACAGAAATTAGGAAACCAAGGATTTAAAAAAGAATTTTCTATGTATAATGATTTTACTAAAACTACCAATGAAAACAACAACAAAAAATGGACCAACACTTTTCACTTTTTCTTGCAATAGAGAAGGGTGAGGTTGTTGTAAATAGAGGAATGTAGAGAAGAGGAACAGAAAAACATGAAAAGTGAAATAAAGATCTTTTTCATCTGTGGGTAATTATACCCAAGTGATACAACATAGCTTCAAAATGAATTCTTAAAAAATGTTATTTCTTATGTGTTTTTCTTTGTTATTTTCCCTCTTTTCTTTTAACTTTCTATCTTTCTTCCTTTTCCTTTCTCCACCCCTCTTTCCCTTCTTCAGTAGTACTCAGAAACCACTTTCAATGATGAGGACTGGGTTCTTTATTGGATTTGGGGTCTGATTTATGTAAAATAATCAGCTATGTACACCCACTTTGCACTCCCAATCTGCCACTATTCTAGTCACCAGTCTCCAAAATTCTTTTTTTTTTAATTTTTTAAAATGTTTATTTATATTCAAATGAGAGACAGAGTGTGAGTGAGGGAAGGGCAGAGAAAGAAGGAGACACAGAATCCGAAGCAGGCTCCAGGCACCGAGCTGTCACCACAGGGCCTGACGTGGGGCTCGAACTCACGAACTGCAAGATCATGACCTGAGCCGAAGTCAGACGTTCAACCGACTGCGCCACCCAGGCACCCCCAGAGTCTCCAACATTCTATAGATAGAGTTGAATCTCCTCTTTTTTCAGCATAAGTTCTCTGCCTTAACTTCACAGTCATAATCCAATGGGGAAGTGGGTTATCTCCCTCCCATCCCACTTGGGAATGATTATAATAAAATATCAAAAATTAATAGAAAACATTGAAACTGCTTAAAAACCTTGGAAGGAATATGAAACCATAAATTAGCAAAAGTAAATGGCTTAACTGTAATACACCAGGAGTCAAATGCCTTTTAGGCACAAAGTAACTGTTGAGGAACAGAATGCCAGCATAAGCAAAGCAGAACATTGGGTAAAAAGCAAGAAGCTGATCATATAGCTGCTTTAAACCCATGACTCTACTATTGGCTGGCACCCAGCAGGGCAGCCTTGTGGGAGAATATGGCTCTTATTTTACAAATTGAGACTATGAGATTTAGAGAGATAAAATGACTTTTCCAAAAGAGCAGTGATTTGTGTCCAGGTCTTCAGATTACAAACAGTCCTACCACATCACAGCTGCATCTGCTGCCTTTTAAGAATCTGCTCCACCAGAAAAGATCTATTTCCCACCCCCTTGTGCAGATGCACTTCAGTCTAGACCTTTGCTCTAACTGCTGCAGACTCTGGAATGTTCTCTCTCCCCACTTTGTGCCAATGTGTCTAAATTCCATGTAAACTTCAGGGAGGAGGTCAAGCCTTTTCTCTGCCACATCCCTTTGCATATGATTTCAAACTCCTCTACACTTCCTCACTGTGGTACTGACTTGACAATAAACTACATTTGACTTATGACTGTAAACAGCTTGAAGGTAGGTGCTGCAGAGTTCTTGTAGAGTGTGGATACAGTGCATCAGTGGCATAGTATACCACAAATCTCAGATTCTAGTTATTGAAGAGCAAGAGGGAAAGAGAAAAAAGGACATTGAAAATGAGAGAAACCAAGAAGCCAATGACTACAGTCTGTCAACTAAGCCCATATGTAGGACTGCCAAGGAAACTGTTCAGGGGCAAATATTCCAAGACACAATCTTCCTTTAAGAATGCACATCCATGGGGTGCCTGGTTGGCTCAGCGAGTAGAGCATGCAACTCCTGATTTCGGGATTGTGAGTTCAAGCCCCATGTTGGGTATAGAGATCGCTTAAAAATAAACCTTTAAAGGGGTGCTTGGGTGGCTCACTCATTTTGGCTCAGGTCATGATCTCACAGTTCCTGGGGTGGAGCCTCGTGTAGGGTTCTGTGCTGACAGCACAGAGCCTGCTTCAGAGTCTTTCTCTCCCTCTCTCTCTGTCCCTCCCTTGCTTGCATGCTTTCTCTCCCTCTCAAAACAAACATTAAAAAATAAAAGTAAATAAAAACTTATAAAAATGAATGCACTTCCAATAAATTACTCTCTTTAAAACTCCAACACTACCAGTTGTATCTTTATCCTACAAAAATGCATTACCTAATATCAACAAAAACTTCCCTAAATGATTATTCCCAAGTATCCAGTAGCTTCCCAAGAATTAGTTGGATATTGGGGCGCCTGGGTGGTGCAGTCGGTTAAGCGTCCGACTTCAGCCAGGTCACAATCTCGCGCTCCGTGAGTTCGAGCCCCGCGTCAGGCTCTGGGCTGATGGCTCGGAGCCTGGAGCCTGTTTCCGATTCTGTGTGTCTCCCTCTCTCTCTGCCCCTCCCCCGTTCATGCTCTGTCTCTCTCTGTCCCAAAAATAAATAAAACGTTGAAAAAAAAATTAAAAAAAAAATAAATAAATAAAAAAGAATTAGTTGGATATTAAGGATTTAGCCTTAAAATTTTTGTTAGGATCTGAAACTTTCTTTCAGATCCTTTTTTTTCATTGCACTCTGAATTTTCCAATTTCATGTACATATTTAATCAACATTTTCAGTAATGTTTTAGGAACTGCATCATTTTCCAATTTTCTCCTGTGGGACAATGACAGTATCTCTTGTACATAATACACAGTAGCTAACATGGGTTATTGAGGTTACTTCCTTACTTGCTAAATAAAAGAGAAAATTTTCCCTAAATTTTTAAAAATTGCAATTGCCACATAGGCATAACCAAGTACGTCCGAAATTTATACAACACTAAGAGGGCCTATCCTGTGTTTGCTCCGCCAGCCAGCCCCATCATTATTCTATTGTTATATGAAACACATTTGTTTTGAGGAATTTCTGACATTTTTTTTAGTTTGTATTGTTCTTCTTCCATATCTGTGCCTAGTTAGTAGGCAGGAAATCTAATTCCCTGGGAAGCATATTATCTGAAGCTTACAATCTGTATATGCCACAATGTTTAATTTTTTTCTAAATTTCCCCTCATCCTCTTTGTCGATACCTATTTTTAAAAGTCATTATTGCCTTCCAGCTGTCCAAATTTTCTTCTCATTTTTCTCTTAAAAACTGACTTAAAGCAGGAGGTCAATATCTCAGCCATCATTAATTTCACACCCTCCTCTTCTCATTTATTCACTGGTCTTTTTTCTCTTGAGGATCACTTTTTTTCCTTGATACATTTATAAAAGACCTCCTTACTCCATCCAACGTCTCTTACTAGCAATATCTCATTTCCCACTTTTGCTCTCCTTATCCTTCTTTGCTAACTTTAAGTTGTTCTGTCTATTTTCATATAGTTCTTGCCTTCGCCACTCCCAGGGCAATTGTCCTGTTATATACGAATCTTGAGCAGCCATTGGTGATGACAAACTGTATTTTAACTAGAATTCTGGAAGCAGGGTGCCTGCAGCCCTGTGCTCTGTTCAGTTCTCTCACTGCTACAGGCAACAGAGGTCTGTTTTGCGCTTAGACTACATTGTCTTAGGCTACTTCACACCTATCTACAATTATGAATGCTAATAATCTCATTGTATCATACATACTAGATTTCCTCCCAATGTGTTTTTCAACTAGGAATAGTACCTTGTAGTGCTGTTATCAATGATCACATTTCTAAAGAGGCAGTGGAGAGAATGGAAATGATTTACTCTATAAGGGTGAGGTCATTTGCATACTGCTAAGTGATTTGCATGCTGGCACATCCTGGAACTGTGTTTCACAGGCTTTCCCACATTTCTTCTTTCATAACAAGGTGTAGCTTATTTTCCTCACTAAAAACTGTCCTTTATTTTCCTCTCTCATGCCATTCTCTCCCACTAGAGAGTAATACACACTAACACAAGCATGACATTGCAAGGTACTCTCTATCTTCTGAGCTAATGTTCTCTTTGGCATAATTCATCATTGCCTCTGATGTTTCAGGGCTGGTGACAATGGTGACTCCCCTAATATCTGAATGAAGTCCTTCATAAATATTTTGCCGAGTGATTGATATCTCATCTAGTTATTTTTTTCTCACACCTCTTCCCCTCCATATATAACAGATGGGATTCCATCATCAGAAGCAGATGTTGTGGAGAGAGTATCAGGAGCCTCGAAGCCTTGTTGTAGCCCCCACTCTTCCATTAACTACGATCTCCACGAGTCACTTAACCTCTCTGGGCCTCCATTTCTATGTCTGTAAATTGAAGTTGAAAATGTCTTCTTCAGAGGTTTACCAAGGTGATCAGAAAAGACAGAGATACAAAAGAGGTTCCTAATAGAAACGAGTTGGATACTGGGATTCTTGATACCTCAGCTAAATCAGGTTAACTTTTCAAAATAAGAAGAAATCTAGACTATTTTCTGTTTCACCCATCCCCCTCATTAGCTTTTCATAATAATAAACAAACACACTTCTAGGAAGGCCAGTTACATTTTGAGAAATTACTAATGGTGAACTGTCAGACATAGAATACAAGGATAGTTTTAACCACTCCCACCTCCCTCCTCATCCATGTATCATTAGCAACCACATTTTCCACCTTTGTTTATATAACTTAGGAGGGACCCTGCAGGGAGAGGCAAGGCTCCTCTCTGGTTTTTGACTGAGCCTCATTCATTGAAGTAAGGTGTCAGGGCTGCCTGCGGATCTGGAAAGCATTTTGGAAGTAAGAAGCAGACAAATGTAAATCTTTTAAACCCCTATGATAAGCAAACTCTCCTCAGTTCAACATATAAATATAAACATTAAATCAAATCAGATGCTTATACATTTTTTAAACCCATCATAAAACATTTTGTTTTGACAGCTTGGTAATGTAAAGTAAAAACACCGACAGCCAAAAGAATCAGCATCTTTGCCTGCCTACTACCTGAAAGTCTTTCCTGTATATAAATAGAATAAAGAAAAAAAAAGAAAGAAAAGAAAAAAAAAAGTATGTTTATGTAAAGGGAAACACTGATTTACTAGAACTGATTGCTTCATAGTCTAATTACTTTTCAACTGGCTGTTCCAAATTAAGATGTCATTGATGGCTTTTGGTGATATATTTCATTTTAAGCAAATTTATTCTATAATAGAGTACATCATAATGGAAAGCAGAGTTCCTACTCTTCCCTCCTCTTTGTAGCCTGATATCTTGACAAGTAAATTAAATTTAGCAGTTAAAATGCTTCCATTAGTAATTTTATTAAGTTAATTAAAGAATCTCTCTTTCTGAATTTTAACTACCTTCCTTTCAGAACAATGTTGATTTCTTTTTTCTTTCTTTCTTTTTTTAATTTCATGTATTTGGGGACTGTGATATATTCTAGGGCCAGTCAACAAGTCTATCAGTATTACATTTCTGTGGGCCAGATTCTAACAACAAAAAATCAAGTAAAAAGGAAAAAAAATAGCTCAAAAGTCTCTGAGACTATTTCATATTGCAGAAGAACTAGGGTTTTAGTATCTTTTTAAAAAGGAAGAATGGGGCGCCTGGGTGGCGCAGTCGGTTAAGCGTCCGACTTCAGCCAGGTCACGATCTCGCGGTCTGTGAGTTCAAGCCCCGCGTCGGGCTCTGGGCTGATGGCTCAGAGCCTGGAGCCTGTTTCCTATTCTGTGTCTCCCTCTCTCTCTGCCCCTTGCCCGTTTATGCTCTGTCTCTCTCTCTCTGTCCCCAAAATAAATAAACGTTGAAAAAAAAATTTAAAAAAAAAAAAAAAAAGGAAGAAGAGGAGGAGGGTAAAAAGGAAAAGGAAAATACATTTTGGTGGCTACCTATTTTCTAGGGAAAAGCAGAACGACTTCTCCATGCATATAGGGTAAATCACAAATGCTTCAGGTATAGTTCAGTTTATAGATGGAAAGAAAAGAACTACATCTCTTTTCTTCCTATTCAGAAACTGTACAAGCAACACAGGTATACAACTGTACACGTTGGTAAAGCACATGTTAAATGAAATTTTGGGCCCTCTCAAGGATAGGGCATTTTATTTTTTTAAGATATATATATTTTTTTAATGTTTATTTTTGAGAGACGGCAAGTGGGGGAGGGGCAGAGAGCCAGGGACAGAAGATCCAAAGCAGGCTCCGCGCTAACAACAGCGCGAGCCCAATGTGGGGCTTGAACTCAGAACTGCCAGCTCATGACCTGAGCTGAAGTCAGATGCTCAACTGACTGAGCCACCCAGGTGCCTCCAAGGATGGGGCACTTTAAAAGAAGTCAAATATTTCTAAGAGATTCAAGGCAAAAGAGCTGTCTCGTTGACATTACCTGTTTCTTGTGGTTGGTGCGCCTCACCGAGGACTTACAAAAGTGATTTTTAGAACTAGAAAGGAGCATAGAGAAAAATTTTTTATCTGATCCTTCCATGTTGAAGATGAGGAAACTGAGGACACCACCCTGAGAGCAGTAACAACTATAAATGGCTGATAGTTATTGAACTCCTCACTGTGAAGCTTCACATACATTATGCCATTAAAAAGCCCAATGAGGAAGATTCTTTTAATGCCCAGCATTATAGATATGGGAAACAATGCCTAATGAATATCAAGTAACTTGTGCAAAATCTGTATGACTTCAAAGTCCTGTCCTGTTCACAACTAGTGCACAGCATTACCTCGGATGACTGACTTGGGTTCAGTCACCTAGTTACTGAACTAGTTCCACCAGTGCTAAAGCTGACACCTTCTTCTAACATTTGCTCTTTACAAACTTGGCCACATGAAGAAAACTGGAAATCTGGTACTTACGCTGAGGCTTGGGCACTGAGAAGACACTAGTATTTATTTTAAAAGAAATCTCATTGCCAAGGTACCCAGTTGAATATTTGCTTTCTGAGTGAAATAAAGGCTGCAGCCATGTGTTCAGACCCAAAGTGACATTTTATTTAAAATTGGGGGATACCACCCATTACTCATTCATTGAGGAGAATGGAGATCCAAGAATGCAGTGCACAGCAATTACTATTAACATTTCATACGTTCTCTCATTTTCTAATACCCTGAGCCTATCAAATAGCATACTCTGGGAGCTCACATACTCACTGTTCAATCTCGATTATTCCTTTCAAAAATCATTTCCACCACCTCCTCAAATCCTCATGTTACATTCTTGTTCGGTAGAGTCTTTCACATGCTCACCTCAGGTACCCTCCCACCCATCTCCTGCCCTTTGGTTTTGGGGGACTGAATGTCCTTTCTTCCAACATCAAGATAAACAAGGTTTAAGAGCTTTATTGCCCTATGCCCCTGATTTGCTACCTTGTCATCCTGGAGATGGGTTTTCAAGATGTGCTTTCAAGATGAAGCACAAGAAATTGGTAAATGTCTCTGGGAGTGTTTTTTTGTGGAGGATGTTTCCTGTACTAAGCATACTGCTCCCCTAAAATGATGTCCTTAGAAAGAATCTAGCATTGTGCAATATTTCTATAATTAACAGTTAGATGGACAGACCCAGAAAAAAAGGAAACTGGATTATCCAGTATGTTTTTTTGATTAGAAATGATCCTCCCCTCTCTGACCCTTAACTGAGAAAGAATGCTACCTTTAGCCTACAGTCATAATTGGTATACACCTGACCACATGACAAACATGTTTTTATTAAGAAATTTACCTCTTACCTCCTTGATATCTTGCCATTCACATTGCATCTATTCTTTGGTGAGGATCTTTTTCAATTATTTTGACGATCTTCTTGTTTTTAATATGGTATTCAAGTCCAGTAGTAAAATCTGTTTCATATTTGTAATCGGTTTTTAGCGCTGGAAGAAGCCCAAATTGGTAAGTCCTTGTGAGTGAAAAAGAAAAAAAAAAACCCAAAATTTAGCTATGCAACCTGAGCTTATAAAAGATAAAAGATGAGGGAAGATAACTCAAAGGGGGAGAACTTACAAAAACAAATATTAGATCCTCTCCCTTAACCCCAGTCATTTTGGCCCAGCTTTTAACCTGGGGAGTGACCAATTAAATGTGTAGAACCAAAAAAGAGCCATTGGGATTGTGAAATTATGTGGCAAAATCCTCATTATTTGTCACATGAAAGGAAGAATGTGTGATTTTAAAATAAAATATCAGAGAAAGAGGTAACAAATTTGATGCAATAGATACAGTTGGCCCCAGTTGTGAAAGATTTGATAAGCTTCTTCTTACTTGTCCTTCACCCTGGAGGCTTCTGAAGAGGCCTGAATATCTGACTTAAAGTGAGTGATGCTACTTGAAATGAAAAGCAAGGAGATTGCAAATCATTCTTCTGAACAAGCTTGGAATAAGCTATGGCATGGCTGATGGACAGATTCAGGTATTTAAGTGAGTGTGATTTCTAAGCAACAATTTCTAAACCCTACATTGTTGTTGACCTCCATCACGCGATCGGGCATGTTTCTGAAGGCACATGCAGTGGAATGAAATGCACTGGGAAAAATGCTGAAGTCATTTTCCAACACCACAGCAGTATTACTGCAAAATGGAGCCACATTATCCTGATCGGCAACAGACACCAGATTTACATCCTTCTTCTGCTTAGTGGTGTGAGTCCATTCCAGCAGGGAGCCCTTCTTTTTCTGGAGTCCAGACATGGGTTTGGTCAGAGGAGGTAATTGAATGTGTATACTTAGGTAAGGCTAAGAACTAAAAAAAAAAAGCACGTGAAGATACGGTACAAGACCATACTCTCGTATTTTCCATTTCTTCCTCTCTTTCAAAGGCAAAGATACAATGAAGGTAAAAACTACCCACAGATAAGTTTTTTTGTTTGTTTTTTGTTTTGTGATTTGATTGGTCATAAAACAAAAGCAAAGTATCCAAACAGCAGCCTTTTAAATCAAACACAATTAACTGTACCTTGAAATATATGGTCTACAATTATATGTTCAAAGAAATAGCTAAAAGCAATTTGTAAAGGTTGAAAACCTCAACTGCACACTGAAGCTACATAGGTCTGTTCAGATTTCCTGCTTCTTCACAAAGGGCCAAGATAAGTTACTTCTGCAAACATTAAAAGCAGAAATTTTCCTTGTCTAGTAGGCTCTCCTAAAAAGCTTTATTGTCAGTTAGATCAAATATTTGCATTGAACCTTTTCTTGAACCTTGTCAAAGAGAAAAACAAAACACTAATAAAAAAACAAAGACCATTTTTCATGATCACCAGAGCACAGACTATCTCTGATCCAGCCCTACTTTGTCCCTGTTGCCCATCGGAATCATGTCTGTGGACAAGCCTAGGCTGGTTGATGCTATTTCCATTTGAACCATTGATGAGAAAACAGTTGATAACAGCCATTAGTTAGAGCACAGCAATCTACAATTATAGTCATTCCAATTGCTTACAACCTGGTGGTGAAAATGTTCACATTGCACTTACACACATCTATTAGACTATAAGATACTCCAAGGCAGAGACCATCTTATTTATCTTTAAGTCATTACAACATCTGCTGTAATGATGGGTATATTGATCTAAAATGGTAAAATAACAGAATGAATGAATGAAGCGGGGAATTATTTAAATATAGGCAATGATTATTTGTGTCATAGTTGCACTATACTAAGAACTGTCTGGAAGAGTTTTCAGAGAGCGACAGAAAAAGCTTGGCTGACTATTCTTGGAGAACACGTTGACTGTTTGTTGGATGGAGATAGTTCACCAAGAAAGCAGATTTTGACCCTTCAAGAACTTGAATGTGATGATGAGTTTATGACAGTTCTAAAAGCCAACATACGGTCGGTGGCCAGATTGTGGTTCTGGACTGAGAGGCTTCCATTTGGAAGGCAGACAAGCATTTGAATTATGGGTCTAATGAAAGTGTCAATAGCAATCCTGTTACTGGAGGAGCTGTAAAACCCTGCTTAATGAACTAGGCAGGGACACAAAAACACAATGGTCTAAAATGTACTGTATGAGAAAATGATAATTAGCCCAGATTTCATGTACAAGATAAAATGCATAGGGATGATATTACCACTGAGCAATATTATAGCCCTTCAGGGGACTGTTTTGTTAACAGGGTTTGGCTCAGCCTTTTCAATCCTCCTTATATGAGTGGAGATGTACTACACAATCATAACCTGTGAGTTGGGGAAAGAATGTCAGGTGGTAAAATTCCTATCATAGGTGCTGACAAACGTTAATGATAATAAAAAGGGTTCTGGCCTCATTAAGGGTTCATTGTTATTTAGGAGGCTTATGCAATATAGGATGATAAGCCAAATGGCCTCCTGCACAAGAAAAATCAGGGTGAAAGGGAAAGTCATTCTCCAATCTTGAAATTTATTTTTCTAGACCACTACACATCAGCCAGGAAACTAAGATAAAAGGAAACCTATAGTGAACGGCTGGGCAGTAGCCTCTTACTTCTACTGTTAACAGTGAGAAAGCCACTGAGGCAGCCCTGAGTACAAAAGAGAACTCTGAACTTGGAGTGCAGGCCCTAGCCTGCACTAACTCTGAGTTCGATCTTTCTCATCTCTTAAATAAAGGGCGGAGATGGTTTAAAATGGAACGTCAATTTTAACTTTGAGTGGTTTACGGATCATCTGAGGATTCCGTTAAAATACATGTTCTGATTTTGTTGCATTCTGAACAAGCTCCCAAGTTCTGATGATGTCGTTGGCCTATGGACCGCAATTTGAGTAATAGGTGACTAGATATTATTTCTCAACTTGAAAATTCTATGAATCTACCAAAATCAATGATAACCTGTTGGCTATTTGTTGCTGCAGGTGGAAAGAGATGGGCACTTACTGAGTTTTGGCATCACCAATGCAGTCTTTTTTATTTTTATTTTTTACTTTACCCATCATTTAAATAAATAAGCTGCTCTAACCTAGTTAAAAATTATATAAATATTCTGTCTTTTAAAAAGATAAATTGGTCAGGAATCTTTGGCAGAAGACTATTAATACTGTTAAGCTAGATAAATATTGCTTTTGAAGCAATTGTTTTAAGATCAAATGGATTGCATGTGGATATATAAAATCAGAAAACTGCAAATTATGAGTTAAAATGCTGAATCAATACCTAATAAAGTAAGAGCAAGAAGGCTCAAATAATTTTTAAGTAAGACATAGTGCCTAAGCACAGAAATACGCACAATACCCATAGGATGAAATGTAGGGTATGGCTTGTACCTTGCACAAACTGCATCGTCGATGTTCAGCCTGTTGAAAGTGACCTAGAAAGCTGTAGTCCACTGGGTTCTCTTCATGGATACTTTCTTCCCCCTTTCCGCAAGCTTAATTTTTAAGACAGCATATGTATATGGGAAAGGGAGAGTGGGAGGAGTATCGTATGAATCCATGGCTTTAAAAAGTATTTCGCTAATCTGCAGGCAGGAATTTTGTATTTAACATTTTCTTGGTCACATTAAGCACAATACGTGGCACATAACAGGAGATATCAATGTTTGTTAAAAAGAATGAACTGAAACCAATGAACATTTGATAAAGCTGCAAGGCTGAAATTAGGTGAAAGTTCACAGGATCTTCAACAATAAAAGGTTAAGAGTTTGTGGGTGGGAAAGTTGGGGCAATGCATCCTTGGTTACAAAAGAGAGAGAGAGAGAGAGAGAGAGAGAGAGAGAGAAAGTTCTTTCCCTTCCTCTTCTCCTTAAAGAGGAAGCTTTGTCTAGAGAGGAATCAATGAATTCATCTTTGAGTAAGATTTAATGAACTCATATTATGTGCTTTATGCTTCATATGAGTTATCTTTTTTTTTCACCTTTTCCAACAACCCTATGAAGTAATTATTATCATCCCAGGTGACCCAACTCGTAAATGGCAGAACTAGGGGTTTCATCCAAGTGTACCAGACTTAGCAGTCTGCATTTTTCACATAAGTTGTAATAGAATTGGGTTGGGGAGGAGGAGGAACAAGATATTTTTTAAAGTAAGAAAAAAATGATATATTTTCTCAAGTGCCAAATTATGGAGACTCCCAGTTGTAAAGAAATAAAAAAAGAGGGAACTCGCCCAGGACATAGGTCAAGGTTGGTTGGAAATGGGCCCAGAGTTCATTCATTCACAATATTATTTATATGACCCACAGAGAAAGAAAGTTGGATAGACAACAGATGAGGTGAAAAGATGAAGGGTCTTAAAGAACAATGACAGTGATCAGTGTTTGTTTTTGAGAATAATGGGTCAGAAGGACTTTGTAATGCAGGCCAGGAAAAAGCAACATATAGGAAACCGTTTGGTTTCATTTCCAGCGCATATTGGGCACCCAAAATAGATACTGCCAACAGGGTGGGGAAAGGGGAGTGTGTGTTGCTAAGATAACCTAAAGGCAAACTGTGAATAAGCTAAAATCTCCAGCCCAACAAAAGCCTATTTGTAAATTACTCCACTTAATTTCCCAGGTCATGATTGCCTCTCTCTGCAAAGCGGTTTATGACATTCTCAATTAAGAGTTTGCTATAAAAATGAATGAATGAAGTATTTCAAAACTGCTATGAGATATTAAAGATGAGTCACTTTTAAAAAGTGGTTTTGTTTCCTGTGTTCTGGATAATGCATTTGAGAATGTAGTTTCCAGCCTCACCCATCACCCCATTGTGAGATCAAATTGAATGACTCTCTGCTCTTAGAATGATCGCTCATTCAAATGCATTCAATAAATAAAGCCTAAACACAATGAGGCACTTTTCACAGAGCATCCCCGAGAGCTAGGGCCTGGTCTCTCTCAGTGTATGAAGCTGAGATTGAAGTAAATAAAGCATTCACCCACACTGACTGCATAATACATAGTGACTTATTGTTTACTAAGCTCTTACATATACATTATCTCATTTGCTCCTCACAACAACCCCATCATAAAGATGCTGTTAGTTTATTATCCCCATTTAACAGATGTAGAATCTAGAGCTCAGAGTGGTCAGTGTTTTGCCCAAAGTCACACAGCAATCCAAGGGGTACTTTAAATCTTTTCATCTTCTCCTTTCACCTCCAACAGGAAATGTGTCTAAAGTACAAAACAATATAATTAATAGAACCATTACAGACACTGGGCAGAATACTTAACTCATTCAGATGTGCCTCTGGTGATTTTGTAAATACTGAAGAACTCATTTTCCACCTCCTGCAATTCTGTGAATTTTACCCTGGATAAAGGTCATCCAGATATGATCCTTGCTCAGTTATGGAAATGTATGCGGTCTAAACTATGGACCAAATGAAGAGTAAAAATATCAGTGTAACTTCCAGGGTCATTTACTCTTGCTGCCCCAAATCCTTTTTGAAATTAGGCAGATTATAAATCATATGAAAATATAAAAATGTAAACTCTTATCCTAAATTCAATTGTCATGTATCAGGGAAGCCATGAGTGCTGTCGGTTGGTGAGCTAGTAAAATAAGACTGAAATAGGTTTGTATGGTGGGCAAGCCAGAGAGAAATAGAGAAGTGTTTTTTTTTTTTTTTAACTTTTCAATTTACATCTCCAGAACATACTGTAAATTATCTAAAAGGCAATATGGGGGTACCTGGGTGGTGCAGTCGGTTAAGCGTCCAACTCTTGATTTCAGCTCAGGTGGTGATCTCATGGTGGTGAGATCTAGCCCTGTGTTGGCTCCATGCTGAGCACAAAGCCTGGTTAAGATTCTCCTTCTTCTCCTCTCTCTCTCTCTGCCCCTTCCCCATTCATTTTCTCTCTCTTCTCCTCTCTCTCTCTGCCCCTTCCCCATTCATTTGCTCTCCTTTCAATGAATAAATAAATAAATAAATAAATAAATAAATAAATGGCAATATAAAAGACCATTTTCCCCAATTCAACATCTTTTCAGCCTCTAGTCATACTGGGAATAATTAGGAGATCCCTTGTAAGAGACAATCTGCAGTCAGAGCTGTGCAGAGGAGCAACTAGAAGCCTTGTCCTCATGGAGGGAAGGGGTTAACGAAATCAGGGATAGCTTCATTTTTTCACATGGCCTTGCAAACACCATTTTTAAAGCAATGAGTGACAGCTCTCTCCTCCAGTTAGGCCCTCCTTTGCTTCTGTCTTCATTTTGGCTGTGGGGTCACCTACATAGCACAGATCTGTCCATAGGCTACAGATCCACCACACCGCCTGGGCTTCCACAACCACACCCACTGTTCAGAGAACTTGCTAGTTCTAAGGGCCCTCTTCCTCAAAATTTCGAATTCATTTCTCTCCAAAATTACAATATTTCTGAATAGCTATAGAGCTTATATAAAAAAAAGGTCTTTAGGGGCGCCTGGGTGGCGCAGTCGGTTAAGCGTCCGACTTCAGCCAGGTCACGATCTCGCGGTCCGTGAGTTCGAGCCCCGCGTCAGGCTCTGGGCTGATGGCTCGGAGCCTGGAGCCTGTTTCCGATTCTGTGTCTCCCTCTCTCTCTGCCCCTCCCCCGTTCATGCTCTGTCTCTCTCTGTCCCAAAAATAAATAAACGTTGAAAAAAAAAAAAAAATTTAAAAAAAAAAAAAAAGGTCTTTATTGTGGACTCTTCTATTTTGTGAGTCATGGAATTGAGGGAGTCATAATTATACCAGTTAATATGTGAGGCACCACCTTCTCGAATGTGCTTCCAATATCTAATCTGTATTATCAAATCACCCAAAGACCCCAAAGGGTCTTTATCCTTCTCTATTACAAACAAGAGATGGAAGTCATGATTCCAAAGTTTATTCTTCAAATGGTAAAGTGAGTCAGGGGGCACCTGGGTGGCTCAGTTGATTAGGCATTTGCACTGGACTCTTGATTTTGGCTCAGGTCATGATCTCACAGTTCATGGAATCAAGCCCTGTGTTGGGCTGTGTGCTGACAGCAGCTGAGCCTGCTTGGAATTCTCTCTTCTCTCTATCTCTGCCCCTCCCCTGCTTGTACTCTCTTTACCAAAATAAATAAATAAGCTTAAGAAAAAAAAAAGTAAGGTGACTCAGAACCAAGGTTATATTACCTGGTGTTATAAAGTATCAGGAAATATAGTTATATTTCTCCATACTTTTAGACTTGATTTAAAAAATGAAAACAGAGGCACCTGGGTGGTTCAGTCAGTTAAAGTATCTGACTTCAGCTCAGGTCATGATCTCACAAGTCTGTGGGTTCAAGCCCCCTGTGAGGCTCTGTGCTGACAGCTCAGAGCCTGGAGCCTGCTTCTGATTCTGTGTCTCCCTCTCTCTCTGTGCCTCCCCAACTCATGCTTTCTCTCTCTCTCTCTCTCTCTCTCTCTCTCTCTCTCAAAAATAAAATAAACATTAAAAAATTAAAAAAAAATAAAAACAAAAATAATATTGTTCATGACCCAGGCATTATAATTACTTTGCATTGAAAGCCATGTTGAGATCTTTAAGTTATTTTAAGTGTTATGACCTGTGGCTTCAGGAATGAGGTTTTATTTAGATAACACAAGACCTTTGTTGTTGACTGAAACCTGGCTTGATGCCTCTATACATCTAAATAATTAGGGAAAAAAATACATTTAAATGAGAAGCAGATGCGATTTCAAGATCTCTATTTTCACTGTACAAAATAAATAGAAGCTTTCATCTCTGCATTTACTCTTTGGATATGCTGCATACCACACGAACCATTATTTAAAACATAGGGCATTCCTTTCACAAAGGTGAAGGAAACGGGGGTCTTCTGGAGTACTCCTTCCTTCAAATCACTCTCTTCTCTATGAAAACTAAACAGGATTATGCATTCTTCTATTACTCCTTTCTATGCTTCCATGCCTGGTACTAAGCAAGTAGATCCAAATAGAATGGAGGAGCGCTGGTACTGAATGCAAGAATAGCAGGTCCTGCTGGTGATCTGTGGCTGGTAACTGACAACAGGCAAGGAACATACTGCAAATGCTCAATGTTCATCTTATCAGATGCAAAACCAGTTAAGAAGAAACGATGCCCAGGCAAAGAAAAATAAATAGCAGGACATCACAGGGTACCTTTGAGAATGGAAAGTCGTTTTCTTGAGCTTCTTTATCTGTTGCTATGTCAACACTCTAGCAGGTAGAGTATATTTTCAGTTTCTCTTCTCAGCTAGGAAGTTACACACTAGGTTCCTGAGCCAATTTTACATGCTCGAGATGTTTGGATGGAGGAACTATGTAAACACAGGGTAAAGGACTGCACAACTTCAAAGCAAAGCATGTGTACACGGAATCCAGATTCCAAACTGGTGGTCTTCTGAGCTGATAGCTACAACGAGGCAAGCCAAACTGGCTACCAACCCCAATGAGAACAGATAGTCGGTGAAACTCTAATGCAATTTACCGAAATCACGTGTTTATTTGTTCTCTTTCACCATGCCTCATGCCCCACCATTCATCCTCTAAGGCTGTTTCTCTTGCTTACCATTTCCCTCCAGGTCTAGCATAGTGTCCAGCACACGTCAGTTATCAATCAATCAATGTTTGTGGACTGACACTATGAATGGATATAATTTAAATGTTTATTCACTTCCCTGAAACAAATACCATAATTTATCAGTTGCATGAATACACAAAATAAAAATGGCAGCAGCCACTTAAGAATCACTTAACATGAATCAAGCATTGTGCTAAGAGTTTTACTTGCATTATATTAAGTTTAACACTCAAAATGATAACAGAAAGTAAGTACTATTCTCTCCATTTTATATATAACAAGCCAGAGGTTCAGACAGGTGAAGTGACTTGCCCAAGACCGAACAAGTGAGTGGCAAAATCTATTAGTCTGTCTTATTCCATAATCCTTACATCTTCTGCACTGCATTATGCCATCTGCTGAGTTTGAAAGGTTTTGAAAGTTTGTTCTGATACAATGTTCTACAAACTTAGATATTATACAGAAAGAAAGAGTAAACAGTTCTACCAATTAATTAATACCCCTTGTAATATCAGGATCAGTTTACCCCTGCATATGCAGTGAATAAACTGTTCTTAGAATATAACCAATGATCCAAATGAACATTGTGATCCTTCCACACAGATAAAGGGTTCAGTATTTGAATTGTGTTGCTATGAAATAAACCATGATGAAAAATTCATCCAGAACTTTTGATCTGAACAGACATTGAAGCAATTCTATCCCATATGTGCACATATAGATGCAAAAGAAAATAATACAATGTTAGAAATAGAGAATATATATATTATCAGTGTGACTGCTGCTGTTGCTGCTACCATTATTAATGATAATGATTATTATTTGTTATCATTACTATAGTTAAGATTTATTGGAGCTTGCTATCCTATACTCCAAGCTTTGTGGTAAGTGTTTTACAGACATTTTTTCATTTAATCTTCAAACAACTCCCTGAGGTTAGCATAATTAGTATCCCCGTTTTCCACATGAAAAATGTGAAGTTAAACAAGGTAAGTAACATGTCCATGGCCAAATAGCTAGTAATGGTGGAGCCAGGCACAAAACCAGGTTTGTCTGGGTTCAAGCTGTGATCTTACCCAATCCTACTTTGTGTTTCATTGATGTCTACACAATTATTATGACTGAGGCCTCGTAATTTTAATTTTGCAAAAGCTTTACATATATCTCACTTTGGTTCTACTGCCAACGTAAGCTTGTGGACAGCTAATATGTACTGTAGAGTCTTCATTTTAATGGTGGAAAGATAAGTAAGTATTAAAAATCAAAGAGCTGCCCCCTGATTACATGTGTTTGCTTTTCTCAAATTAGGAATAGTGTGGTTTTTCTTTCTTTTTTTTTTTTTTAAGTACAGTACAAGGATAAGGATCTTGCTATGAAAACATGTAGTAATGTTTGCCAATGATGGGCTCATCCTAGACAAAATCGGCATGTAGTCCATGCTCTTCATTCAATAGCTGATATTGCACACGCCTTTAGAAAAATTCTGGCATATTTTCTAGATTTATTCTTCTATATAGACTCTGAATAAAGTAGAATTGGGGGGCAGCATTTTGAACCCTCAGCTACTGCATCTGGATGAAATTTTAAGATACAAAGAATTTCCATTCATGGAAAATGAAACGAAGGATAAAGCTGAGTGACCTTTTGAAAACACTTTAAAATTATATTCTGTTTATTGAGTTCATGTCTTGGTCCAAGGTTCAGAATGAAATTCATTTTGTACAAGTAGCTTTTCTTCTTAAATCATTGTGAAGAAAATTATTAGTATATAAAAGGAAAAGATTCATTTGGATGTTTAGGGACCACATGTGCATTTGGGTACATGGAGATACAATTCTCTCTTTGGATAGCTGTAAGAATTGGGGAAGCCATTTAAATTCTCTCAGCCTCAGTTTTCTTATCATAAAATGTAGGGCTGGATCTAGCTTGTTTCAAAATTACTATGGAATTAGAAATCTATGATTCTTTCAGTCTACCTTAGATTGAGCACTTACATGTGCATTTATACTGCAAATGATCACATAAGAACTGCAGAGAGCCTCTCAATAAATTCCTAGGAAATAATTTGACAGTGTGACCAAATTATAAATAGCTCTAGTTGTCTAACACACATAAGAAGGTAACAAGATTTTTCAACTTGGTGCAGCAGCGATGATTATCTCAGCCTTTTTAGGTTTTTCTCATTGTCCTGAAACATAGGTATCAAGGAAATGGGAAGTAGAAATTCTGTGTATTTACTCCTGATGCTGATAACATCTATATTTGACATTCTAGAATAACAACATCTCCAGCAGCAACTAAGATATGCATGTTTCAGAACTGAGAAACTTTTAAAATCCCCCTATAAGCAATGCAGCCACAGAAGACTCTTAATAATTGATTATAATTGATTTTAACCTTGTCCTAACCTGGGCAAAATGGCAAAGCCAATCATCTTTGTCCAGATGGGGTATGAGAAAAGAGCCCCCAGTCCACATCTTTAAAAGCTCCAGACATGAGCAGAAGATAAAATATTTAGTCTGCCAAAGCCTTGACCTCCCAATTCCAGCCAGTTTTGAACTTGAATTGATTTCCGACAAGGCATCTGGGAGATGATTACAACAAAATGCACTAAAGCTGGGCAGCCTTTATTTTAACATCCCAGCAGCTTAACCTGTTAATAACAGCAATTGTTTTAGATACAATACCAATTTCTGTAACCGACGCAAGAAATGGATAACAGCAGCACAGTCTCCCAGGCAGTGCAACAACAACAAAAAAGCACAGCCAGTCACAGGAGGTACTGGCAGTATGTTTCAAAGAAACCTCAGTTTTCAGGGACCCAGACACCATCAGAGACCCAATTCTACAGTCTAAAAAAAAAAGATCGTTAGCCAAAAAAAAAGGTTGTGTGTTGAGAGAGAAATCACTGTAAGCTAGGCAATCTGGAATCACATCTGTGTCCTGCTGATGAAAGCTGAGCTGTCCTGGGCAAGTCACTTCACAACTATATGCCTAATTTGCTTTGTTTGAAACAGTCCTGCCCAAAAAAGACATAATGTGAACCACGAATATGAACCCAAATATTATTTTAAATTGTCTAGTGGCCACAGTAAAAAAAAAGTTTTAACGGAAAATTAATTTTAATATTAAAAAAAATTTAAGATTTTATTTTTAAGTAATCTCTACACACAACATGAAGCTCCAACCTACAACCCTGAGATCAAGAGTCGCATGCTCCATCGACTGAGCCAGCCAGGCACCCTTTTTAATATCTTTTTAAATATAATGTGTGTAAAATGCAATCACTCAATGTATAATCAATTTAAAATTATTAATGCAATATTTTACATTAGTTTTTACACTAAGTCTTCACAATCTAGTGTATATTTTATACTTATGGCACTTTTCAATTCAGGTTAGCCATATTCCAATTATTCAATAGGTACATGTAGCTACTGGTTAGCATATTAGATAGCACAAGGTTGAAAAATGAGCAGTTTGAACTAATCATCTTGAGAAATAACATCACCTAAATGTTATTTCTGCTGCTCTTCATTTTAAATCAGTCTCGGGTTGAAAATGTAGATGTGACCTGTGGGTGGGTGAGAACAGGATGTTAGAGTGCCAGCCATTGTGGGCATGATTTTGAGTTTAGTAATCTCTAAGGTCCGTGCTGATGAGAGGACATGACCTTAACCCCATCCCTGATCAGCTGTCTTATTCCAGTTAGTAGTAAGTGGTGTAGAGCTGGTGGGCAGAGTGGGTGGTTGAAAATTTTCATGACATAGCCCAGCACATTCTATTAAATGAAATGATAATCCTCACCACTCATTGACCACTATTTATGTACCATTCATGCTGCGTATATAAAATCACTTAATCATCTCAGCTCTTTAAGGTGGCAATCATTAACCTTATTTACCAGGTGATGGGCTCAGCCTCAAAAAGACTAATTAGTCCGCCCAATGTCAGACTCCTAGAAAGTACGGGGTGTGGATTTGAACACAGATTTTCCAGACTCAAGACCAGGCTCTTGACCACCATGATACACTGATTTATAAATAAATAATAGTTTTGGCTTTCTACCTCACTCCTATGAAGGTTTCCCAGATTGTAGAGACAAGAAGAGGTGTAGAAAGGTTAAAGTTTATTGCTTTCACTTTTTAATGACTAAGAAAGTCAGAAACAGTACAGCAGATGATAACATTCTAATAAACATATACTCCTCTCTTCCAGTCAACCATACTGGTAAAATGGAAGAAGGAAGGAAGAGAAGAGAGATAGAAATAAGGAAGGAAGGGACAAGGGAGGGGAGAAGGAGGGAAGGAAGGAAAGAGGTAAAAAGGAAAGATCCACAAAATACTGAGGCATTTCAGTAGAGCCTCAAGGCTCTGGTCAGAGAACTGGGACAACACTTTCCCTCTCTTAAACATATCCATGTTTCAAACTCAGACCACAATATACAAATTATACCTTTTGGCAAATGAATACATCATATCTGGTAAAATGTGGAGGAAGCCTTCTTCACACACTGAGTATGCTCACGCTCAAAGACTCACACTCAAATATAGACTCCTGCCATCACCTGGTCACCAAACTGTAATGTTAAGAGGAAAAAATTTAAATATCTAGATTTTTATATATTTTCAAGAATTTTACATCACATCATATTAATCATTTGATAGTTCTTTCTACACTAGGGAAAACGATCTGGCATGGGAAATAGGGCTGTATGGAGGTATTTTTATTACATTATGTGCTATTTTTCCTTTCTGATTTCTGAGGGTATAGACATAGGTCAAATTGGTAATTTGGGAGTAAAAAGTTTCTTGTGAAAACTTCGTGTAGGATTTTGTGTTAACTTGATTTAAAACTAACTTTCCTACAGAGACATTTGGAAAGGGCCCAGTGGCCAATCTGCAGACAGCTCTCTGCAGCTGAGCCATGACATGCCGATCACTTGTAAACTAAATTAGAATCACAACGTCTTAACCACCTCTATTTATTTATTGTGTTTCAACTTTGTGAGTCACTAATATCATGGCTGCAAAGATACTTGGCCAATCACATGTTAATATATTATGTACACAGGATGATAACAGTTCATATTTATTGCATGCTTACTCTGTATCAAGCCCTGTTTTGAGTGCTTTATGTGGATTAGTCCTCATCAGAAGTTACCCTTACAATGCCCATTTTATAGGAGAGGAAAGTGAGGTATATAATGTTTATAAACAGTAATAAATAATGGTTTTCCATTTTTTTTCTTATCTTGATCTTCTAGTACATTTCACATGGTCTCTTTAGCAACTTCCACCCAGCCACAACTATGGCTTAATCTAGGCCTTAGTCTGTCCATCATTCTCAATCCTAATCATAAAGTTCTCTGTGTTTATTGGTGGTAGAGGAGAGTTTTAGATATTCTATCAGTTATTTGTTACTGTATAACAAACCACCTCAGAAAGTTGTAGATTATAATTAAAAATACTGTTACGTGTATTTTATCACAATTTTAAAAATTAAGAAAGAAATTTAAGTCAAAATAAAAAAAGTAAAAATATTATTTCCTTATGACTCTGTGAGTCAACAAGTTAGACTGAATTCAGCTAGACGGCTATTTTGCTAGTCTTACCAGGGTTCACACATGCAACTATCATCATTTGGTGGCTCACAAAGGGCTGGATAATCTCAGATGGCTTCATTCACATGTCTAGAGGTTGGTGCTGTCTGTCAGCCTGGCCACCCGTCTCAAATGGGCTAGTCACTACTTCTTTTTGTGGCGACTGTGTTCTAGGTCCCAGTCTTCAAGCATTTTTAAAGCCTCTGCTTGCATCACATTTGCTGATGTCCCCTGGGCAAAAGCAAGTCTCACAGTCCAGCCCAGGATCAAAGTTGGAGACTTTGATCTGCTACACAAGAGTATGGGTCCATAACAATCTAACACATAATAAACCCCCTACATCTACTTCTCTTTCAAAATGGCCAAAACAACTCAAGCTTGAGCAGAAGACTAAATCAGAGAAGGAAATCCACATGTCCTACTGAGCCAAGAATATATCAGATTCTAAATTTGGCCTTAAGTTTGGGCCTCAGATGTAAATGAATACCAAGTCCCATATTTCCATGAAATATATCTCTTTTCATAACATGTTTTGGAAAGATGGCCACCAGTTTTGTATTTCAATGAAACACAATATTTCAATTTGGGAGGGCCAAACAACATTAAATATTTTTTACAAGACTCCACTGGATGATGACAATGGCTAAAGCTGTATTTTTGCCATGGGAACTTTTGTTTTACTGAACCACTAAAATTACAATCGCATGTACTCATCTTCTGTTGAAGTAATGAACAATGGTATGTCGGAGAGAGAAATTCAAAGTGCATCATTTATCTTATCCTATTTTCAATTAGGCCAAATAAAGTATAAAGTTGGTTCCAAACTACATCACAGAAACAGGGTGAGTAAATTTATTATACCACTAGAGTGCTAATCTTAGCAGATGGTAGAAAAAATATTTTTAGCATGAAATATGCTAAAGCAATAAATCTGAACAAGGTGGATCTTATCAACTAATATCTCCCTAGTGTGAGGTAAAACTCCTGCATGACAACTCAGCACTCTTATGAAGTCTGGTGGATGTGGTTAGATATGATCCTCAGTGAGAGAGGGGAAAAAGAGCAAAACTGAGGATCAAATAAGAAAACAAACTATATGCCCAGAGCACTGCACTGAATTAAAAAAAAAAAAAAAAAAAAAAGGAATGAACTGACTGTGCTATGTTTGAACTGCTGTTGCATTTTATTTCTGAAATTATGCCTGCCCCAGAGTCTTGTCAGTTCTCCATTTGGAAGTCTCTATTAGGTCAGTTTTGGAGTAGAGGTGAGCTCACACAGACACACTTTGCTGCTGATCACCATTAGTTAAGGCAAGCATTCAGTGAGAAAGCCAACGGAGGGGCTCTTACAAACTGGGCTCTGGATCCATATACCTGAATGAGAGTTCTCAGTTCCATGGATACTTTTGACTCATTGTTCATCAGTATCCAGCTCTGAAGCCCAAGCAGATGGAGTAGGTTGCTCCATCAGAATATGCAGCATGTGATAAGAGTTCTATAAATATGTACCAAGTGGAAGAGTAAGAAATAATAGAGTTAAAGCCATGATGTGTTTTAGAACCCTGTCTGAGAGGTAGTTGAGCTATAAAGTTTTCAGGGTGACCACAAACTATGTGTTTTATAACCACCTTAAATCTGATTAATGTTAATGTCCTGAAGAAGTGATATGTTACAGTAGATCAGAGTGGTGATGGGTCTGGGGTCAGAAAACAATGAATGGATGATTAAATATGCTGCTAATTTTCCATATGACCTTGAACTTATTACATGATTTTTTTTTCCTGGGCTTTTAACTAATTATCTACAAAATAAAGAACTTGAACTCTAGTGTCACTACATAAAGAATGAGTGTGAATAAGAAGGAATGAGTCAGAATCATTAGAACAAGTTGCACTTTAGGTGAGCAACAATAAGCAGGACCCAGTGACTCCGGAGTCTAGGCATTCCTCTTAATTAATCCTGGAAATACGTCAAATAATTTGAATTATGCCTTGTTCATAAACTTGAATTGAAAACAAAGCTAAAACCATTAAGATGTTGAAGAAATGTAGTCTGAGAAAATTATGAGATACCATCTTAAGTTTATTATACTTTCCATGGTCTATACTTTCCATAGTAATAGAGGTAAATGTTAGAAATTAATTAAGGGTTGAGAGAGTTCAGGAGAAAAACTACTCTGGTTGGTGATGTGGGGGTGGGAGGTGGGAAGGGGAGTGAGTACAGAACTATGTAGGCCACCCCTGGCTTTTTCCCCAATGCTCTCCCCTTTCAGACTCTCTCACTTGAATCTCTACTGCCTCAGGGTTAACATTTATAGACATTAATAAAACTCTTGTGGGAATGTGGGATTAGGGTAGGGATGAAGCATGTGTGTTGCTGTCCGTGGTTCTGATCATCTTACTGCTGTGTTGGCTGTTTTCCCCAACAACAGGAAACCTTTGAGGATCTTTCTCCAGTTTATTCAAAATGGAGCAAGTATTTCTGAATTAGTTGTGGAAGATACTAGATTAAAAGGTGTGTATAAAGACAGAAGAGGAGATATAGACACTAAGAGATTATAAGGGAGAAACAAATAAAAATATGTTGATGTTATTATCAAATAATCACAGGTACCATATAATAATCACAGGTACCATAAATAAAACTGTAAATTATCATTGCCAAAATTTGGAACTACTAAATGAGTACAACATTTGTGCTTGAATCTACATAATCATGGAAAATCCTGATATAAACAAACACATTTAGGGCAAGGGTGAAGAACATCAATCTGGTTCACCAGAACTCATTGGTTGAATTACACCAAAGAGCTTACAGCCTTCTTTGACTTAGCATTTTCCCCTCTTGATGACATTTAGCAATTTTACACTGTCACAGAACAAATAGAATGGTTACTTGTTTTGCATTTAATGTAGCTAATTCTATGTATGTTTGGCATTGTACCATTTTTCTGAAGTATTCCTTGAAGAACTAAGGGTTAGGGCTTCCCTACATCCCTCAGCTGTATTTATGTGTCCAAATCAGGTAAATTTCTTGTTAAAGAGAATGCTAGTTGTACTCTAATATCTGTTCTCCAATTTTTTCCCATAATAGCAGAATATTAAGCCAGGACCTACTGACTCAACTCATGTATACTCAATCAAAAAAAAAAAGAATCTAAAGAAAAATAACAAACCGACAAGCAGAGTTCCATGAGGTTCTTTTATTAATATATTAAGCAGGCATCCCCAAATATATCCACTGAAGCACTGAAACTAGAGTTCCTTTTCATCAAAATAAATAAATAGCCTTTCCAAAAATAATGTATATATAACATGGTACTTTTTAAGAAACAGTTTTCTTCCTCCAAACACTCTCACCCCTTACCCAGGAGAAATACTATGAGCTTCACAATAAACCTTTTAAGTGGATGATAACAAGAAGCTTGAAGGTACCATCCACTGAAAATGAGTTAGCCATCCTAGATTTCTAGGCTCCCCAAAGAGATCAGGACTCTCTTTTCCTGGTAATATAGGTGTGCACTTTAAGATGATTTTTGCACCAAACTTAGTATTTTCATGTAGCATTAGGAGTGGCCAGAATCCCATTAACTCTGCCTCTTATGGAAATTGCTGTGACCCTTATTTCCAGCATTTGGACCAACTGTCAATTGTCTTTGCATGTGAAAAATGGTGGTGGTCTCTTTGTATGCAGGCAGGCTGCATTTCAAAATGGACAACCAGGTGAGAACACTTTACAGAAAGGACCAGAATTCCTCTCCAGAGTCCCTTCCTTTCTTTCTTCTATTGCCTGGAAAACGCCAGGAAAGTTTAAAATTATTGGCGACCAATTGAAAAAGAAAAGGAAATCAAAGAAACATTTATTCCCTGAGATGCAGCCCTATTTCTTTCACCTTTACATAAGAGTACAACGGTTTCTGTCAGGTCTGGTTTTTGTGGAGGGGATGGGGTAAAGAAAAGCCCATATACAAGATGGAAAACATGTTTCTGAGCACGAGCAGAAATGTTCTTGGTTTCAAATGTCATATGAATACAATATAAAGCAGGGCCATACACTTTTCTCGAATTCTGTTAATGTTATTGACTTTAAAACCTGGGTTCTTTAGAAATAAAATCAAATACAAAAGACATAATGGCAGTACTTTATGCCACAACAATGAAGGATTCATAATTTTCCACTACAAGGCTATCATCATTTCAATTCCAATCCACCTGGACACACAACTAAGTATTGGTAGCCATCGGGACTGCAGTCACTGGAACAGGCATCCATAAGAGGATCAAGATGCTTAGTGAGTCCATTTCAGAACACTAGCCTAATGAAGCTAAGATATTTATGCTCCAGTTCCCACAAATACTCCTTAGTTGATCTGTAACTATTGCTCTCCACCAACTGCTTAATTTCAGCTGAGATTCGATATTGGCTACAATGGGAACTGAGTGAGCATGTGTGGACGATTCAGGGCAAAGACATTCCCAATGTTAGAAAGATAATCACAACACGTGCACTGCTAATCAGAGCTAACTATGTCATCTTGGTTTACATAGGAGTCAGAGACAACTATTATTAGTCAGACGACTTTGCTATCTGAGCAGTTTGGTCCTGACTCAACCTCAACAGAAGAGATGAGAACTCTTCCACTGGCAACATGCTCTTTTTCCAAGAGATTATTTTACTCTATGGGTTAGAAATAGCAGAGTGATAGGGGTAGAAGGAAGAGAGGAAATGACTCTTGTAATGTGGCATAGGTTAGATGCGGGCAGTAGAGTTCAAGACTGATACTCTGCTTTTTCCAGCATGCCTCACCACCCCTGGTATGTTTCCCTTCTCCCTCTTGACAATGTTGGATATTAATCTTAGTTAGGATCTCCAAAGAGGAACAGGGTGAAACACATATTTAATAAGAAATTTGAGAAATGGCTGTGTGACTTCCCTTTATTCCTGCTTTTCCCCCTCACCACTGGGGCTTAAAACTGTGCTGAAGAACATGTGGAGTGGCCAGAATTCTGTCACTTCCACTACTAGTGTCCCTATGTAGTCAGACAATCCCTGGCCCTACCCAGTTTGCATACAGGGAAATGTTAACATTCTCATAATTAATGCCCCCCCCCCCCCCCCCCCGCAATCCTCAGGGCACGTTACACTATATCATCCATTTAACTTTATTGTGATTGATCTGTGTCAACTTTAACTATACTCACAAGGAAGTCAATAAATAAAGATCAATAGTTTTTTATTTCTTCAGATTTTTTATTAGAAGGAATAGATGGGTTAAATAACACCAGCAACAGCAGTGGCACAGAACCTCCCTCAGTGCTTTCCTTGGTAAAAACTATATCAAAACAAATCAGATTTAAATTCACAAATGGGATTGCATCATCATCTGATCTGTCGTTAAGTTGCCTTCAGCAGTTTTAAATGCAAATATTGAAACAAACAGGGCTTGCATGTATCTGTCCTCTCTGAGATGAATTCTTTTCACAATATGCCCATTCAACCTCTTATTCTTAAAATCTCTAGCTTTTGCAGTTCTGGTTTAATGTATTAATGACGTATCAAGACTGAGTGGTACTCTATGGATGAAGAAGGGTCAGGTTCAGATGGACAAATGAGTAATTCCTCGTTCAAATAAGGGAGGAGAAGCCTGGACCATGCTTTGTGTGTATTCAAATGGACACACATCTGGGGATGATCAGTTATGTATAGACACCATCCAGAGCTATAACAGGACCCAAGAGGGCTCTACCTTGTCAGGTGTTAACAGTTTAGTTGCCAGATCTTAATTAAGTATGGGAGGATTAGGGTGAGAAGGAAGGGCTGGTAGAGAGGAAAACGGATTCTAAGAGAAGGATTAGGGCTACCAGGGTGATTGCAAGAGAGCATTTATAGGATATGGATCATAAACAATCTAAGTTCCAATAGAGAAGGATTTCACTATTTTGATAACTAGGATGACCATACACGTATGGGTCAGCTGCTGAACGTCAGCTATCCTAGAAAGAACTAAGAATAATATTCACACACACACACACACACACACACACACACCACTGGAAGTGTGACCATCACCAATTTGCCTTACATGAGAAAAATAAGGCTTTCAAAATCTGTGACACCTGTAAAAAAGAATGGGCGGTCAAAGCCTTTTTAGCAATTTCCTACTATTTTAGAGTGTTCCCATATAGGAAATAATTATTTCTACTATTATACATGTGTTAGCTCATTCTAATTTCAAAATAAAAGCATATAAATAAATTGAGGGAAGTCTATATACAAATTTCTCTAAAGTCAGAATCGCATACAACTATCTCCCTATTGTACACTGCCACCCAGGTGTCCTGATAATGCCTAACACGGATTGTGTCTAAACTATGGTCTCCTCCTCCTACTTGTTAAAGAAAGGAATTCTCATTCTCCCAGTAACTCAGTTGTGAAATATACTCATTATTTTTTAATGCTTCCTCTGCTTTGTTCCCTACTCACTGAGTATATTGTGATAGCTCTTTCACTGATCCCCTTAATTCAATTTGGTAAAAAAAAAAAAATTAAGTATAGATATGAAAAATACTAAGGAAGAGACAGATCATCTATCTTCAAAATATTACTATTTAGTATGGGCAATAAGCAGGTATATAAAGAACTGTATATAATACAATATACATTATACAGAAGTACCACAAGACAGACATGGATAAAACACGATGACGGTTCAAGAGTGGAGGGGAACACAGTTGAAGGTCTCAGGGAGACCAAGGAAGAATGTAGGCTTGAAGAACAAGGGAAATTTTGTCAGAAAGAGGAAAGTGGTGGAAAGGAAGAAAAAGCCAAATCCAAACAGTCTTGAGTAAAGCTTAAGGAATTGTACACACTGTATGTTAGCCAATTCACAATAAATTATATTTTAAAAAAAGAAAAGACAAATGTGGTTTTAGAAACAATTCAATGACTTTGGCTAAAGTAAGGGTTTCTATAGATGTACTATCTATTAGGACAGTAATGAAGGAAAATACTCAAATGTTAAATTGAATTCATATTATAGAGGCTCTTGAATGCCAGGCTGAGACATTCTGTACATAATTGAGAGGGTAAGAAAGTACCTAAAAGTTCACTCAAGGTCAGTGCATGGTGCTACTATTGACATAGGGTATTACATATTGTTGGTGGAAAATGGATTGCTAAGCTTTTTGAGAAAACGCTCTGTCAATATTTATTAAAAATAAACAGACTCTTAGGGTACCTAGGTGGCTCAGTTGGCTAAGCATCTGACTTGATTTCACTCTGGTCATGATCTCACGGTTTGTGAGTTTGAGCCCCACGTTGGGCTCTGCACTGACAGCATGGAGTCTGCTTGGGATTCTCTCCCCCTCTCTCTCTGCCCCTCCCCTGCCTGCTTGCACAAGTGTGCACACGTGCTCTCTCTCTTTCAAAATAAGTAAATAAACATAAAAAAGATAAACAGACTCTTTAACTCAGAAACTGTTCTTCTGGTAATCTTCCCTGTGAAAACATCAGTCCACACAGATACGTATAATACAGACACATTTTTTGGACAATTGGTTTAAACTGCTAAAAAAATTTAAAGCAGATATAACATGAATGCCCATCATGGGACAAATAACTGAATGACATAATGACATAGAATCCCATTAATAATAGCTAGGTCCTATTGACCTGAAAGGTGTCCATGATATAAAGTTACGGGGCACATTTAGTATACATATATGAAATAATATATCGCACACACATATCATACATATCACACAGACATACATACATATCCTATTGATATAAAATAAAAAATTAAAAAAATCAATATGATTAAATGTGTATAGATAGATATGTGAAAAGTGACCCATAAAACTATCAAAAAAAAAAAAAGGCATGTTTATCACAGATCCTGCAATTCTCCTTATTACAGGAAATTTTTGGAAAAAGTTAACTGTTTAGCTTACAAGGCAGTATTCAATAAAGTCAGCAGTAAATAATATTCAGTATGTATATTATTAGGAAAAAAAGGAAAGTCAGATTGCAAAATAGTATGCCCAGTGTAAGCCCATCTGTATATATACCCCCATTTATATACAACATAGTCTGAATGGGAATATGCTGATATTAAAGATATATATATGTATGCATTTTTGATTGTTTACTTCCATTGCTTTTGTTTTTGTTTTCTCTTATTCATTAGATATATTTATTGGAGGACCTACAGGCTGACAAACACTGTCCTAAGCTCTCCTTTCTTGTTTTCAGTTCCTGTTTGAGTTCAAGTCTGCTAAGTGGTATGCCACCTGAGGGAAATGGCTTTGTTTTCTCATATTCATATTGATCATTGTGGAAAATATATTTTTTAAATGTGATAAGAAATCAGTAAATATCCACTGATTACCTGAATAAATATATGAATGAACATAAGCAACTTGCTTAAGGCTACTCAGCTAATATGTAGCAAAGCTTGGATTATAGACGCCTTTACTTCCTCCTTCACTTTCCTCTTGAGGGATATAGTTTGAACCTTTCTAGTGAGCCTACAGTAGAAATTTAACAGAGGAACTTGTCCAGTATTTTACAGAGAAGACTTTCCATAAGGCTATATAACCCAAAAAATTCTGAGAGGATTATTGGCAAGCCTTGTCCCCTCAAAAGTGAGCACAGGTGTGGAGGAAATTAAAATCAAATGTCTATAACTAAAATGTCAGGATAATCATTTACCAAGGTATTATGTGTTCTGAGTAACGTGAATCTTCTTTTCTGTTGTTGACTGCCTCTCTCATCCTGACTTTTTAGTTCCCACATATAAATGAAACATCTTCCTGAAAGAGCTTGGATCTATTTGCCAATGGGTTTATGATTCATGTTTATATAGGTCGTAAATCCTTTTCAGGAATTACAAATATACCTTGCTTTGCTTTTCCTAAGCTGTTTGTTTTTGCTATTACTTTACATATTGTTCTGTGTGTCCAAGATACCAGAGACCTGAGCATTCAGCTCAGCAAATGTCCCCTCTACCTTTTCTATATTAATGTTGAATACCAGGGTTCATAAATTGTAACAAAACCAACATTCCAGTCCATGTGGGTTTTCTAACCAACTATGAGTCAACTACTTAACGCTTAACAAATATCCAAGGACTTACTTGCATAGAGTGAACTATAACCTATTTAAGGATGGGATTTCTAGATACCTAAATTAGGAAAAACTAAAATTTTCCTAATTTGCTACCTATTTAACAGAGTGATTGGAGAGTCAAATGAATAATAGAGATGGGAGTGTTTTGTAAAGTTTCAAGTACTGTGCACATACAATGAAGTATTAATTTGACTAGCATTCTTTGTTTCGGTCTGTATCTCCATAACGGACAATTGATGAAAGTTAACAAATACCAGCATCTTTGGGACGTGAGTTCATTTAAATGGAGTTCAAATGATAACAGACATATAATATGAATGTCCCAAGCCCTCCCATCTTCTAGGTACACAGTCTCCTTTAAATGTCCTGATGAAATGACCTAGGCTCAGCCCAGTCCCACACATGGGAAATGTAGTACAGTCCCTAACACATTTGAGAGTTTCCAGGAAGGGAAGGATGTCCTACTTTCCTGGTCACTCCCACTTATTTCTTTCTACTTATGGCCCTGCCTCCCCAGACTGCCCCTCTTTCCTTGGTCACTTTACCCATGTGCATCATCTCCTCTGTCCTCTTTGCTTCTCCAAAGTACCACCAGTACAAAGCTATTGCATGTGACTAACTTTAATTTTTACTTTGGGTAGAATAGAAGAGATCATGACACAACACCAAATAGGAACAACCTAAAATTGCAAAGCAAATACCATTAATCTTAAGGTCCCTTGGTCATCCTTGTTCCAGGGAATTTCTCGCCCATCATTTCTTTCCTTAAACACCCAGGCAAAGGTCCTCTGCCCATCTCTTTTATCGACTGTCACTATAAAACTCAAATTTTATGTTTTTCAATTATGCAAAACTAAATGAGTATTTCTCTCACTTCTTTTCCGTAATAGATCCAAAGGATTTTGTCTTTCTGAAGAAAGAGGGCTCCTGAAGGTATTTTCCTACCCAAAAGTGTCATCTACCCCTAAATCACACATTTCAGCAAGAGAAAGGGTTTTTTTTTGGTTTTAATTTTGTTTTTTGGTCTTAATGTTCTTATTGTTCTTAATAATTCTTATTAATTAATGTTCAAATTCTTAGGCAGGGTGGTATTGGCAGTGTGGTGTCAAAGGATTTTCATTAAATGCACCTTGTCTTTCCTCAAAGGGTTGTTTGGGAAGCTTTCAGAGCTTCGGTAAATCTTGTCCTTTGTAAAGAGATTCAGCATGAAGGTAACGGGTGGGAGAGGTATAAGCCTTTAGTGTAGGCACCTAAAACTTCCTAAAATTACATCAAGGCATCACAATACCTGAGGCTGCTCTTAGAACCAACCTCTTCAAGGCGATGTCCACTTGCCAAGATTCTATGGGTAACGGTCTAAAGTTATGTGGTTCTACAGATGGAATATTCAATGATGTAATGAAACCACCGGCCCAGCACAAGTGACTGTGCTTAAAAGTAGCAAAGAGTGTCATTTTAATATCCATTGATTTACTCATAATAACAGTTGCAATTTTTGAGTGCTTGCCATAGACTTTGGACATATTCTGCACATAGTCTCTCTGAGCCTAAAAGCTGTGCAAAGTACGTATTACATATTATCCTGCCCTTTGTTAGACGTCTGATGTTTCCCACAGCCATTGAACTGGAAAGTGGTGTGCCTTCAAAGTTCAACCTCTCCGCTTCCATTCTGCTATCCATGTGTTCCTGAGCTGGCAATAGACTGACCACCCATGCCTGCATTCCCTTCAACTCTGGGTCCTGTTGCTCAAAACAGCTCTAAGTGGAAGGGCCCAAGAAGGTATGACTATCCTTCCTGACATCCACCTTAAGGGTCGACTGCATCCCACTTTTCTTTAAAACCATTTATGAATCTGTCATTCATAAATTTGTCCAAACCCTTTTAAAATCCATTTATATTTCCTTCCAGTATCACCTTTTAGGATAATGAGGTCCCTTGTTTTATTACCCACTGTGTGAATTAGTGTTATCTTTCAGTTGTCCTTAATTGACCTTCATCAAGCTTCAGAGGCCATCACCTCCTCATTTGCCCCAGGCTAATGGACCCTTAACTATCCTCACATCGTCCATCTAAGATGACAGAACATTTAGAAGAACGCGATTACACCCAGGAATGACACCATTCCTCGGTAACCAAATGGTAAATGTTGGGTGGTATTGGGATTGTCAAAGATGCTTCCTTCCACCTGAAATAAGGTACACAGTGTCTTAGGAGGCTGCTGACCAAGCAGCAATGCCCTCAGTGGTCCTGCACTAGCACGTCTCCTAAACCAACCAGTTTCGGAGGTTTTCCACATGAATCTCAGCAAACCCTAAACTTTTTGGCATCAGATTAAATAAAACTCAGGTAAGGGATGGGGGTTCAGACACCTACTGAGAGTAAAACAGGATCATGATCGTAAAGGCATTCAGTTGTAGAAAACCATGAGAATGGATTCAGACACAGGGAAAGGTGATAGTCCATCCCTGGAAACAGGGCATAGCAGACACGTGACTAGGAGGAGCCTCCTCACTGGAAATAGAGCACAAAGTCAAGCAAAACTGATTTCTAGGCAAGTAAGTTTCCTTAGACTCATGAGAAAATATGTATTTTGGTGTGATGAAAATGTTCTGAGATTGCAGGGAAAGAGAGCGGCAATCTTCTCATTTTATATGTACTGAATTTATTGAGAAGTTGGTACTCATTGCCATGAAAACATGAAACAATATGACTCTTTTCTAGCACCGCCTCCCACTCTACCATGTTAATCCTTACCTCCCCCGATAAATGGTTCTCTTCATACCTTGCTGTTTCATAAACCCCCAGTCTCTTTCAGGATAGATTTGTCTCATTTAAGAGTCACTCCGATTCATTTAAAAACCATAATCTCAAATATGACTTAAAGTTCTCTCCCCAGCCAAGCCTAGAGCCATCTGTGACCTCGAAGGGCTTGGAGTAAGGATAAGGACACTGAGGTCGCGCTATCTTCTCGTTGCACAGCATCTTTTCTCCAGGACCACTGCACGCTGGCAAGCTGGCTGAACGCTGCATAATTCCAGTGATGTCACTCAACAAAGGCTACAAGGCAGACAGTACCCTCACCACCAAAGCTATCCCAACAAAGAGCCCTGTTACTTTAGTGACATTCCTGAAAGTTAAGCAGCACACAACATGTACATTCATGGCTCATGGCCAACTTGCCAGCTCTTCCAGTTTTTTTTAGAATAGGAGAGGAAAGAGAAGCTACTAGACCAGTATCATCTTAATTGGTTAGGAGAGACTCCAGCCGATTGCCCTGCTTTTCTGGCCTTCTCTGTCTTCTCAGTGAGGAGAAACCACGTGTGTACCTCCCTCCTCTTCTCCCTCTCCTTTTCTCTCATGGGGCACTCGTGTGGGCCCCGTGGGGATGGGGGACAGGGACACATACTACGTGGCTCTCTGCCAGAGACTTAGCTCTGCCTCCACTGTTCCAAACCTTCCACCCTCATCTTTATCTTCCTCCAAGAAGTGTTCTAATCAGGAGTGGGGTCAATACACAACACTCCTATCCCTTACATCTCTACAGCACCTCCCCATACACACACCACCACCACCACTACCGAAAAGAAAAAAAAAAAAAGGCTTTGAGTATAGACATTCATATTTTCAATAGATTAAAAAACATAACTTTCAATTTTCCTTGAAAATCATCAGATCATTCTTCTTACTTTTATTCAGCATTAGACACTGTGCAGTTTATCAACTTAAGATTGAAAAAAAAAAGGGAAGATTAAGTTGTATTCACTTATGTAGGTTGGTGGAAATGCATATTTTGCAAGCATCTGATCAGATGCTTGGTTTCCTTCTCTTGCTATCTATAATGACATACATAGAGCTATGCTCAAGGTTATAAATCTTTCTCACACGAACTTACTAGAAGTGACTAAAAACTAACTTAACCTGTATTAGATATAGTTCCGGATCTGCAGACACATTTAAGCTCTCTTTAAGCAACAAATTGAAGCCATCACTCTACCCAGAAGTCAGATCTGGTCATTGTCCTAACTGATTAAAATTTAGAAAAATCTGCCTAAAATAAATCATTCATGTAAATTAACCCTCAAGAGGAGCTCTCTTTGAGTCTGGGCACTATTTATATATAGAACAGTTTGCCACAGCTACCAGTGACATCCAGAAGCATTTGGGATGAACGAGTGCTGAGTCACTTTAAAACTAACAAAGTAATACAGGCAGTTATCACCCAAATACATTATTTATCACAGGGGCCTCCGGACGCCTGTGCTTACCGAGGAACCCTCCTGTGATATTGAAGGCCAAGGCATCTCCTCTCCTTAACAACAGTGTTGTATCTTTGGCAACTCGAGCAGGAACTCAGAAAATCAATACCACTTCATGAGCCAGGTCTCGGTCTTCTCCTTTTACGAGGATTCTGTCAATGCAAGGGGCCATTACTGTACTTTAAAGGCATGATATAAAATTGCTTCGACAAGATATAAGACACACCGTTTGCAAGAACCTGGTGAGAGTATTTTAGTCAAAGTTAAATAGTTTCATCACGTAATTACTTCAATTGGCAAAGCTCCAGCTGAATGTGCTCTCGGAGGGGCTGCGCCTTCTATTCTGGTTGGGGGATTGTGAGGGAGCCCTGTCGATCGGATTCAGGTTGTTCTAAACAAGGTCAAACTGTTAAAATGGAGGCAGAGCCCAGCATCAATGCCATTGGCAATGACACTGCAACAACAGGGTTGACAAGTTACTCTCCCTTTTTTTTTTTTTTCTCCTTTCAACTAAGTGGTCTGAAAGTAGCTTTAGTTTTATGGCTATAAAATATTTCATCCTGATTTGCAGTCTGGTAATTCATTTTCTAAGGACTGTTTAGAATTTATTCAGGGGGAAAAGGAAACTCTGTTGGTTTCTCTAACCGATTCCCATTATATGACAAAATTTAACTTTTGTATTTTATGAGGTTTTATGTGTTCCACTAAAACCATTAGCTGGTTGTCTCCTCATGATAAAATTTAATCACTTATATAATACCTTAAAAGCCAATGACAGTTTTGCATGTATTTATGTTTTCTTTCATTTAAAATATGTGGGTGTCATAAAGATAGCTCTTGTTGGGGGGAAGGAAAGGGCTGGCACTAAAAAACAGAAAATCTGTAAGTACTGAGCCATTACATATCATGCAATAAGAATGAGCCACTGTAGCCTGCAAACTGCATGAAATTTGAGAAGTGGATGCTAATCCATGACCACCATTCATATTTCAATGATCACCTGACTGCGCCCAAGCTCCACATTTAGCATGATTCCCATATAAAGCTCCTTGACTGCTATGAGATTTTGGCAATTTAGCAAAAATTTTAATAATAACAATGAGAAATAGACTCAAAGGACATGCATGTACACCTTGCAAAAGTGTCGCACAGAAACTAATTACATTAGCCTGCCCTTCATAATCAGAGATGCTCTCACAATTCCACTTCCAAGTTAACACTTCCCAAATTTGGGTGGTTAATAAGGACTAGAAGAAAAAGTGGTTTTCTCTCCCCCTCATCCCACCTCCACCTACAGAGTTCCAATTACAGCAGCACTTAATCACCACACATATTTATTTTAGAGTTATTCAAATGCATTATGAATTTATATGTCTATTATTAGATTTATTGGTGCTAATGATTTGGATTTAAATAGCACTTTCTTCCCGAGGCTATAACAGTTTTTCCTGAATGACCTAATTCGTTCTCTCTGCTGCCTCAAGTGGGAAGTCGAAAAGGGGCAAAGGTCAGTCAACTCATTTGGCTCAGGACAATCTTAACCCACAGATCGGAAAGAATTAACTTCGGCCCCATATATTCTGATAGTAGCGATCAAGGAATTGGCTAGGTTTTTAACTGCAGGAGTACAGGCACCACAAAAATATTGCTCATCATGCTATCTCCAGCAACTAGAGTAGTTTCAGACCCAAGAAATACTTGTTAAATAAGTGACTGGGTGAAGAGATGGATCCAGTGGACAACCAATCATTCATTGAGAATTTCCGATAGCAATCTGCAAACTCTCAAAGCTAGGGGAAGTAAAAGCTGGGGCGTTTGGCGGACCGTTCCCCCGGATTCCAAGTTGTCTATGCTCCTTTTTCACAAGACACAAATGGCGCTACTGGGGTGATGCACATGTGTGGATGTGTGTGTTGTCACCACAGGGACGGTTTCAGGGGAGTAGGAATCGTCACCAGCTCCCCTCCAAAACCTTTCCTACCCTTAAAGGAATGAGTGAATTTCCCTGTCAGGAAACAGAACTTTGCTTTCCATGACGAAACAGAAGGCCTGAGATGAAAATGTTTCTAAGAAATTGTATCAGAGTAGGCTATGCTGTGGGGAGAGGCAGACTTACAGTACAGCTAATAAGCCCTAAACATCAGGGCCTCTCATCTATACAGACTCCCACCAAGGCCCTAGAAGGATCCTAGCAAATGAGTCTTCACGGTCATATGTTTTGTCAAATTTACCAAAGTAAGTTATTTTCGTGTTCTGTTGTAAAAACACCTATCAAATTGTATAAGTTTCACAGCCCATAAATTCCAGATATCCCCCCGGCTGTGGCGACAAACTTATTCTAAAATCTCAGTAGTGCAATATGACCAGGCTTCAGACTCTTGCTTCATCTCGCACACAAGTCACCAGGTAGCTCTGATCCATATGGACATTCGGGGATCTGGCTGAGGAAGGTTCTCACCATCTCCTAACACTGTTATCTCAACATGGGCCTACCAGGATTGCATCAGCAGGGGGAAAAATGGAAAACTTACACCACTTTGAAGTATTTTTTTTAAATTTTTTAAACGTTTATTCATATTTTGAGGGACAGAGCGTGAGTGGGGGAGGGGCAGAGGGATAGACACAGAATCCGAAGCAGGCTCCAGGCTCTGAACTGACAGCACAGAGCCCGACGCAGGGCTCGAACTCATGGACTGTGAGATCATGACCTGAGCTGAAGTCGGACGCCCAACCGACTGAGCCAACCAGGTGCCCCTAAAGTATTTAATCAGAAATTATACTTACTCACTTATCTTCATAACCCATTGGCCTGAACTAGTATGTGCATCAAACTTAGTGCTAAGGGAAGCTGGGAAGAGTTCCCGTGTGCCCAGAAAGGAGAGGATAATCAAATGTGGGGGCACTATTAATCTCTATCCCCAAAAGTAACCCTCTGATTTTGTTTTACACCAAAGTTTACTTAATGGAATATGTAAGGTGCAAGAGCATTTAGGCATTCAGTTCCCAGATGAACATAGGGGAAGGAAAAGTAAGATAAAAACAGAGAGGGACACAAACCATAAGAGACTGTTAAACACAGAGAACAAACTGAGGGTTGCTGGTGGGGGGATGGGTGGCAGTGGGCTAAATGGGTGATGGGCATTTAGGAGGGTACTTGTGATGAGCACTGTTATATGTAAGTGGTGAATCACTAAATTCTATTCCTTAAATCATTATTATACTATATGTTAACTAATTTGAATTTGAAAGAAAGAAAAAAGAAAGAAAGAAAGAGAAAGCAAGCCAATCTCAGAAAAAAATATGTTATGATTTCAAACACTCTAAAACTTATCTGGAGAGATTCAGTAATAAGAGGAAAGACTAGTTCCTGGTGTTACTAGGACTCATCCACTGCTGAGAAGGATTCCAAGGTGTTTGGATATATTAGTCCCACACCAAACACCCATGTATCTTGCGATGAAATAGTTCAAAATTCCTCAATGTTTTTCCCTTTTCTGAAGAACCACAAACAAACTCATTAGCAGTTCAGGTCCTCTAAAACCCAATTTCTGTTTACTTTCCTGCCTCTTCTTCCCACTCCACTTCCCAAAACCACAGCCACACTGAACAACTCATCATACTCTGAGTAGTACACGATTCTACCTGCCTTTTGATTGCACACACTATCCTCTACATTAAATGTTCTCTCTTCTTTCCCTTATGCATCTGATGAGCTTATTCTTCAAGATGAGGTTCAAACACCATCTCCCATTGGAAGCAAGCCTTCCTTAACAGTCTTAGCTAAGAGATGCAAGTTCTGCCATTTAGTTCTATTTCTCTTTGTTTTTATTTCGGCTACATCATATATCTTCTTGTTTAAAGACACAATATCTTTCCAGTTAGACTATCAACCTCATCCATGAGGGAGACCAGAGCTTCACCTCAGCACTCAGTTTAGTCCCTGGAAGATGGTTAGAATTTAATAAATTATTGTTGCATGACTAAGTGAATGAATGACTAGGGAGGGAGCATAGTGACTACAGGGAATCAGAATTTTCAAATGAGGCTGATAAAGATGATCCCAAAACTGGAAAGGGAGCAAGAAGGACCCTTGTTCTGCTAGGGCGGATACTGCTCACTCAGGGACATGTGTCCAAATGTCCATGCTGGACCAAGCACTGTAATTTTCAAAGTGCTATTTAGTGCAGGTTTCTCCATAATTGGGATGAAGTGAGAAAATTCCATGCTCACTGGCCCTAAAAGCCCCCTTTCCACCTGGGTCATGCAATGGTCCAAGCTTTGTGGTTTTTTTTTTTTTTTAATTTTTTAATGTTTTTTATTTGGGAGAGAGAGAGAGAGAGAGAGAGAGAGAGAGAGAGACAGAAATAGACAGCAAGCAGGAGAGGGGCAGAGAGAGAGGGAGACACAGAATCAGAAGCAGGTTCCAGGCTCTGAGCTGTCAGCACAGAGCCCAACTCGGGGCTCAAACTCACAAACCATAAAATCATGACCTGAGCTGAAGTCGGCTGCTTAACTGACTGAGCCACCCAGGTGTCCCAATGGTCCAAACTTTAAAAGATGTAGGAATTGCTTTTGCCCAGAGGGACCCAAGCAGAGAGGGGATATACTTTCTAAAACTGCAGTTATTGACCTTCCTCTGTAGAAATCTGCAAATGTCAATGCAATGAGTGTTTCTAAGGAGAAACCTACTGTTTAAAAACAGATGTTTAAAATATAGGACCTTGAGAGCTGTCCTCTCTACAGACACATTTGCTAACAATTCTGAGAAGCACAGAATATAAACATGTATCATTTCCCTTGTTTCCTCTCCAAGACTAAAGAAAGGATATTGAATGAGTCTTTGCCTTAGCTTATCCGACTTAAGACTGAAGAGTGAATTCCTAAAATCAGGAAGAATTCTAGGACACAAGAATGTTAAATGGCACCATGACACTGTGTGAGAGTGATACTGCCACAGGTTTCTGCAGTGCCTCTGATTCTGCAAACCTCCTCCTCCTCATTCTCATTAGATCCTGAACTAATCCTGGCAGGTTCCAAGAGCTGGTTGGATTAGACTCATTTGGCAGGCAGGGGAAATCCACCACCAGAAAAGTTGTGATGTTCCTAAATATTGGTAAAAATGGAGGAGTTCTCCCAAAGGTAGAGGAGAAAGAAATAACTAGATGGTTAATTTTGTTTTGAGGGAATCCCATCAATGGAACTATTACCAAGTTACCACTCTGTGTGCAGAGTGAATGAGGCTTTACTCATCTGAGGGTGTATCTCCGAATTACTTATTCATCCAACAAACAACTTTGAGTATGACTCACATTTTAGCATTGTGCTAGGGATGGGACATACAGAAATAAGTAATAGCCCGCTTTGAGTGAGCCTAGAGAAACAGCCAATTCGATTAGATTAGAAAATGATGGGGAAGGTCAGTGATGCTGAGGTGCCAGAGAATCATGGAAACACAAAGTGTCAACTGTGCATCTTGAGGGAGGCAGGGAAGGCCTCCTGGAGGAAGGAGCACTTGAATGGAGGATGTAGAGAAAGTAACCATGTGAACAGGAAAAAAAAAAAACAAAGCAAAACAAAAAAACACATGCTTTCTAGGCAAAAGAGACCCATAAACAAAAGCACAGCGCAAGAAATAAAGTATCTATGCAAAAAGTATGTGTGCAACACAAATCATTTGGGTAGGTAGACTACAAAGGTAGGAAACGTAGAAAGATGATGGACATAAAGAAATCCTGCGGTCCACTTGTTCCCCCAGGAAATAAAAGTTTCCTCAGGGGCCAGTGGGAGGACTGATGACTGGCTTGGTTGAGAACAAACATTTAGACATCTGTGAAACTGACCCTTCTCCTCCAACCCATAACAGTGTCAAAACCAGATTTTATGCACTGCAGCAAAGGCCTCAGGCCCAGCATGGAAGGCCATGGCAAGAAATTGCTGCTACAAGTTAGGAAGAGTTCTCTTTTCTTGTCTGAGTGCACTTTGGCAGAGGGAGACGCCCATTCTAGGGGCTGCCTCTCACTGGGACTGAGAAAGGGGGATTTCCTCGCTCCTATGGCAAAATGAACTCTCCTGCTTGTGATACGGCAAATGTAATTCACAGTTGTTTTTTTTTTTTTCGTCCCATAAGAAGAGAGAATCATTAAGATGCAAATGCCTTCTGAAGAGGAAACAAGTGAATAAGGGGTAAATGACTAATAGCACAGCCATTTCTGTTCTGAGAACAGACTTTACAAAAGAAAGGGAGGGGCAGGTGCAAAAGGACCTTGACAGAGAGGGAATGGGTGGCTGTTCTATTGCCCAGATGTGATCACATCCACACCTCACACCTAGGTCATGTTTGAGAACAGAATTTGGAGGAATACCTTAGGGCAGGAGTCAGACAACTTTTTCTGTGAAGGGTGAGGTAATACACCTTTTAGGCTTTACTCACCTCTGCTATTGTAGCTTGAAAGCAATCATAGACAATATGTAAATGAGGAGCATGGCTGTGTTCCAATAAAACCCTTATTTACAAAAATAGTGGGCAACCAGGTGCCCACAGGCATAGTTTGCTAACCTCTGTCTTAGAGAAACAGTTCTCAAATTGTGGTCTCTGGACCTGCGGGCATCGGCATCACCAGGGAATTTATTAGAAATGTAAATTTTCAGCCTCACCCCAGACTTTCTGAATCAGAAACTCAGGGTCTAGAGTCTAGCAGTCTATGTTTTATTGACAGTGCAAGAATCAACCTCAGTCGAAACGACAGCTCTTGAAGTTAGTAGTTTGTTAAAGACAAGGTGTGCAACCACACCAAGGGCATTTCTGATCAGAAGGAAATCTTTGTTGTTGAAGAGTGTTGTTTTGGCTAAATAGAAAGTAAGGTGTGAGAGCATGTATTGTAAAAGCCAGAAGATCCTCTGCAAGCATCCTCATTCATCTCACAGGCAATTTTTGTAACCCATCAGCTAAAACCAATATGGCAGCAATACATCCTGCCTGGGTTTGAATTGATCATAGAAAGAATTCCAGAAAACACTAAGAGCAGCTCTGGTTAAGGAGAAATTTGTAGATGACAGGCTTGGTTTCCTTAATGGAAAACCAACATGGCTTTCTTCAGCAAATGGTGAACTAAGTATTAAAAAGGCATTAAGCTGCCTCCTTTGTGATGTCAAGTATGCATTCAAATTCAAGACAGCATTTAAAATATTAAAACATCTAGCAATTTTATTACTAGCTCATTTAAAATGGCGACCATGAAAAATTTAATTTAAGCTACCCAATAATGGCTCATGAGACACTTAAAAAATACCCACATAGATAACTGAATTTTTAAAGTAAGTTCCTTATTAACTTCTTTCCCCTCATCTATTACCATTGCTATTTTCCAGCTGTATAAACAGTCTGGAGAGTATGCCCTGAATGAATTCACCGTTCAGAAAACAACATAATTACAGCCATTCCAGCAAACCGAGTGCCAAAAAAGTTACAAATTAATTGAAGGTTAGCATTGAAAATTAACTCCTAGTCAGCTTGAAGTCATCTTTTAGGCTACTTTCTATAGAATTAAATAGAGAACACACTCCACATCAGTCTGGTTGACAGAGTTTTAAAGATCAGGTGGACAAATGGCCTTCTACCCAACTACCACTTTCCTGTGATCTGATATTGCTAATCCCAAGGGACGCCTGCCAATGGTACCTTAGAACATGCTTATGATTTATGCACAAGGCAGAACCACTTCCTCTTCTCCTATAAATACCCAAGCCTTAGAAAAATACCAATTTATCTTGCCCCATGCTATTTTGTTAGAAACCACTGAGAAACCACATCATCAAAAAACATTTTTCCCTTTTCTTTTTATCATTTTATTTTTTCAGACATGCTAACCATTTGCAAAAACAGTAGAAAGTGTCCCCCATGACCTTCATCCAGACTCCTCAAATGTTAACATATTTACAATATTAATTAACGTTAATAGCCACAGTTCAATGATCAAAATCATGAAATTAACATTAAAATCCAAAACCATTTCCTAGTTGACAGACATTCTTCAAATGTTACCAATTGTCTCCCTAAAGCCCTTTTACTTGTGCAGCATCTAATCCAGGATCACTAGTGTTATTTGTCATGTTTCCTTAATTTTCTTTAATCCAAGTATCAGTAAATTTAAAATCCAATAAGCATCCACAGAGTGCCTAAGCTGTGCCAAAATTGCTGGTCAATTCAGGATTCAAAGATGGTCCCGGTCTTTGAAATACTTATACTTTATTGTGAAAATCAAAACAAAATCAAAGGCTAAATGTGGAAGAATGTACTAAAAAGTATTGCTTATTTTAGAAAAAAGAAAATAAAAGAATATATTTGAGGGGAAAAAATGGATATCCTTAACAAAGCCTTCGACCCAAAAAGGTTCTTGGTCTTTGCTTCCAAAAAATGATGGTTCAAGGATGAAAGCAACATCCAGAGAAAATGTATGCAACTGTGAGCTGCTAGATTGTCTTTGTGGTCACTGTTTTTACTCCTTGCACCTAAACAAGGCTAGGCAAACAGAAAGACTCAGTAAAAGTCAAATAAAGTGGGGACTGCAGTCATCTCTGAATCCTACCAGAAGATTTGGAACCACAGGTTATCTCTATGTGTCAGCCTGAAAGCCCCTCTTGATGGTGGAGAAATTCATTCAAATTCCAAATTAAATAAAAGTTCAAGGGATAATTACCATCTGAGGGCCTTTTTCTTTTTGTACTGCTTTGAAACACGGTGTGTGGAAACATACCGTAAAACACTTGGCAAAAAAACAGAGATTTTAGCTCAAGGTTTTTTTGCATGAATGCCAACTGGTCTCTCCGTTTACTTCATTTCTTTAATATTAAATTTCATCTCCATGGCTCATATAAAGCTGTATTTGGCAAGTTCTAGAATCTTAAAGTTGGGAGGACATAGAGATTGTTAGTCGAGCACCTTAAGTGATTTGTAAGCTCTTTATCATATTGCATACAAGACTTGCAGCCACCCCACACTCATCTAGCCCAACTAACTTTAGGAGTATCTTGCTGATATTGCTACCAAACCCCCATACTCTCTAACATTCACCTCCTTGGTACTGATGCTAAGTAAATGTCCATGAGTCACACGGCTTTTCTAGTAGCTGCATCACAGTGTTGACACATGGTGGGTTTTCAGAATCAATTGAGCACTGTGTCTTTATAAAATGTGCTACTACTGTTCAGCCTTTTTTCCCCCCTCTTTTGGGTTCTATTTCATTACATTTGACCCATGGTTGCAGCCTTTGAGACCTTGTTGATCATGAAGCAAATAAGAGTTACTTTGCCTTTTTCCTGTTGTCTACCAATCAGACAAGTAAGCCATCTATACTATCATCAAAGCTATTGTTAAAAATATGGAACAAAGTCAGACTATTGGCAGAAGCACAAGCCTAGTTAACACCCTAAGCGTAAACTTTGCTTCATTAAGTAGCACTCTTTGGCATGTGATTCAATAGTTACAAAAGTACTCATACTATCCTACCCATATTTTACCACCTTTGTTTGCAGATTACCAAATGTATCGCTGAAATCCAACTTCATTAGATCTTTCCCTGGCCTATCACAAAATGAAAATGGCTTAACCTGACAAGACTTGGCAGCAAGGCATGGAACGAAACCTACGTAAATTGAGGATGTTTCACATGCTCTCAGGTGGCTGGCTTCCATCATCACCAAAGATGATTTGTTTCTTATTCAGCTGTGTTACCTACACCTGAAATGTAGTATCCATGTTCTCCAACATAAGATAATGTTCTCTCTCTCTCTCTCTCTCTCATTCTCTCTCTTTACTTTTAACAGAACACTCTGCATCATCATTTTCACTGGTTTCCTAGAACATTCTCTTGGCATTTTGTCTCCCCTTCTCATGCAATGTATCTTTTCAAACACTGGAATAGCTTTCCCTTACCTTACATGTATCATGAGTTTCACTCCACTGAGTGTGAGGAATTATGTAAATCTCCTTGAATTAAAACCTCAAATTTTCTTTAAAATGTTTTTCACACTCAACTTAATAACACACTGGCATGAATATGATACCCCATGCACTATTACTTATGGCCTGGCCGGGTATTTTTTTCTTCAACACAGTGAAGAAATACCTATTTTATGTTTCTTTATTCTTTCTTTCTTGCAATTTGTTCTACTTTAGTATCATGTTTTCTATTTCTTGGTGAAACCAAAGTTAGAATACAAAATGGTTATGGTGCAAATGTATAGACTCTTTGGAAACAAAGTGTACCATTTTTATAAGCCACACAAAGGACAAGATTAAGATATGCTTTTGCTAATTAGCATCATGAAGCTGAATTGAACCAAGAATCTTGGGTTATTTCTAATGAGCAATGAGCTAATACTGGTAAGATGCTTTTAGATTTTTAATTTAAAAGCATTTTCCCAATGAAAGTATGAGGATCACAAATTTCCTGAGCCATCTGGTCTCCTTCATAAAGTAATGATTTCAAAAAGTTTAGATGGATGAATGGATAGATAGATAAATAAGGAATTTATTCCTCTGTCTACCATTCATAAAGAAAAGTTTCTCTCTTCACAGAGGCCCATTTAAATAGATGTTAGTTCTTCCATTTGCAGTTCAGATTGTGGCAAATGAAAAGTACAAACAAATAGCATATACAAATATATAACCTACAGTGTTTAAAATGTTCACAATGGTAAATTCTGGAGATCTAATGGATAGCATAGTGATTACAGTTAATAATATTATATTATATGCTTGCAAGTTGCTAAGAAACTAGATCTTAAATACTCTTACCACAAAAAAGAAATGGCAATTATGTGACATAACAGAAGTGTCACCTATTGTGGTAATCATTTTGCAACATATAAGTGTATCAAATCAACATGTTGTACCCCTTAAATTTATACAATGTTATATGTCAATTATATCTCAATAAAGCTGGAACAAATATACATATTCACAATGAAAGCTGAACTGACCCTTCATCACTGACAGGCTACCTCTTAAAAGAAACCAAGAGCAGGATTAGTCATAATAATGCCTTCAATTTATTTATTACTTATTACATCCAAGTCCTTTACATTTATTAACATATTTAATTTTCAGAGCAGTCAAATGAGGCAAGTGTTAATATCGAGTTCCATTTTACCAGGAAACTGAGGGCAACTGAAGTTAAATCTCCCCTGATATTTCAAATATCATGACCATGATCCAGGGTGGAGAGCCAACAGCCCTATTCCATATGTTCTGCTTTCCACCCCTACACCACAGCATGAAAGTTGGAAAATGTAGTATGTCTTAAACATAACACTTATGCAAAATATATTCAAATACTTTTGTTGCATTATCCCATTTAACCCTTTCAACCTTCCTATGTGGGTAATGATATTATCCCTCTCACTTGCAGACAAGGGCAAGGACAATCAGTAAGAGATGGGTACATATGTTCTGAAACTGAAGAATCTACCTATTATCAGGGTATCTGTCCTCATTGCATCATATAACATTTTGCTTACTTGTTGTACTTAAATGAAAAAAATCACTAGTCCTGGTGAATAAAAAGCATAAAAGTCCTCGTGAATAAAATTCATTTATTAAATGAATAAAATCACTAGTCCTTAGAAATAAAAAGAAGAAATCTTTTATGGTAGCCAAGAAGTCCACGGAAATCACTGAAAGGAAACTCATCCCTCAGGGTATTTGTGGACGGTGGGAGGGGGTTAAAAAAAAAAGACAAAGGATACTCTCTCCATCTTAAGCAAATTATCTGATCTGACATGTCTAATTCACAGTTTTCTCTAAAGGAGTGTTTTGCAACCTCCTTAATCATCTTCTGAGACACTAGTGGCTAAGAAATTCTCTGAAAAATCTGAGAGGTATCATTCTCCTTAACTGGTACCTCTTCCCTTCTTCAGGAAAAAAACTGCCATGGAAGTGACAGTAATTCAGTTTCCCAAATGACTTTGCTCCCTGCTCACTGACCTCATTGGTAGGGGAGAGCAACATTATCTCTCACCTCAGATGCTTCCTTTAATGTAGCATTGGTTCTGCCTTGGCCTTTGGTAGTTTGAACAGAGAGCCTCAGGACTAGGGTCTGAGGAGGTTGAAAACATACTCCACACAGGGCAGGCCCTTTCAGAGTTATCACTCATTCTTCCCCAGTATGGTCCCTGTTTTTTTTTTTTTTCTAAAACATGAAGGATGTGTAAAGGACACATAAAACTTTAGTCAATAGGTCCATTATTATGATTGGCTGAAAACCATAAAATGCATCCATCAAGCCATTGTGTTGCATCTTGTGTTAAATTATGGTGATAAATAGTCCTCTATCCGTGACGTCACCTACTAATCTATTCCAAAAACTATTCACCACTGCCATTATGCATCACTCATGCTCCTGCCAGCTTGCTGAAAAAAAAATCCTCTATATGATAAAGCCACACACAAGATTGCGCTTGACTCTGCAGATGCAAATATTGTCTGTTATTTTCATGTCATACTGTGAAACAATTGCTTCTTCAGTTCCCAAAGTTATCTCAAGTGTGCAGTAATGTCCTCAGCTCTCAGCTCTGGGCATTGTAACTCCTGTACTTTTAATTGTTTATAATTTACATCAGAACTGGACGGAGTCCATTTGCACTCATGCTGCTTTATAACTACGAGATGACATATTTTTGTCACCTTGCTCTGGGTTGAATTAATCCTATCGACAAGCCTTTAACATAGAAATTTGGTGTGGACTGCCTTAATATTCTCAGGAGTTATGTAAAAGGATGTGTGGCAGTTGCTATCAGGATGTCTGGGATTTGGATCTGATTTTACACAAAATGTTCTCATAAAATTAGACATTTTTTTTTGTTCTCAGAAAATGCTATTTATTAAAATGAAATCAAAAGAGGAAAGTGTGAATATATTTCAAATTCCAATCTTAAGTGTAACAATCTGTTTAAACAAACGCACACAAAAGCATTATGTAGCTTTCTCTTCCTCACCTTCATGGTATAATATTAGAACGTCCTCCTCTAAAACAACAATGACGACAACAACAACAACAAAAAGAACACACACACACACACACACACACACACACACACACAAGCCCAACTACCTAATTTTCTCAAACTAACTCAACAGGCAGAGATGAAATACAGAGTAAAAGAGACCACTCACTGGAATTTAATTGCAAAAAATGGAGCCTAATATGCTTAATTTACTTTTAGCTTTAATTCACAGAATCTAGGGAATTGTTTCTTGGTGAGCAACACAATGGAGATATCATAGCTCCTCCTTATTTTTTTTAATCACATATGAGATGATTGGCTTACAAAGAAGAAATAAACAACTGCTCAAGCTTAAATAAGTTATATCCCATATCCATCTGCTATGCTTATTTATACACTTTATTTTTTTTAAATTGCTTTTTTGATGGATGCATGGAAAAGGATTTGCTAATATGCTTATTGGGGAGAAAATAAAACCAGATTTTCTTCCTTTCACTCTTCTAGATGCCCAACAGAACTGGTAGCAAAGTATCATTTACCTGAAAGTTTCTATTTAATGCATATTCTATCCAATCAGTCATGGAAAACAATAAAAAGTCAAATCACTTCAAAAATAGTGGCTTTCTCCCTTCATTGACCTCCTCCCAATTATCGTCACTCACAGAATCCAAAGGAGTCACATATTGCAGGAAAGAAAGAAGTTCTAAAAACTGAACAATCTTCAGCTGGCCTTGACGGAAGTTTGGCTTCAACTCAACACTCAAAGTAAAATACGTTCCGTCATCTCCCACTCTGATGTTCACACTCACGTGTAGTGTCTGTACAAAGAGTGGCTCTTGCTTTCTAACAGCAGTGGAAGGGGCCTCATTCAAAGGCCATTGTTCCAGCTTTCTTTCTTGCTTTATAAATTTTCACCCTTCTGGCTCTTTCTCCTATTACAAAAGCTACATTTATTGTTGAGTGGAATCATATTTTAAGTACATCGAAACATCAAAGTTCGCCTATCCTCACTGCTGAAAATACACGCGCACGCACACACGCTCACACATACACACACACTATTCTTTCTCACTCTCGCCTCACACCCATATACTGACAAATCCCTGAATCCTCACCATTGTATAGTAACTGCTGTTCTTGCCACCTTTTTGCTTCCTGGTGGGTCTGTAATTGTCATCTCATCCCTGGAGCAACATCAGGATCACTCAATAAATTGATTGTCAGGGGATATTTGAAGAACAGAACAGCTTGAGCTCTAGAAGCCAAGTGCCTTATGGCCTCCAGCCCAGAAAAAGGAAGCAATGAGGATGAACAAACCTCATCCCATTCCACTCCTATAACACATTAATGAGAATTAAGCAAGTGAATTTCATTCCCTATTTCTACTCAGAGAGAGCAAACAACAACATGAAGAAGATTAAAGAATTAAATAAAACTATCCCCAACATTCCTTTTCATTTAGGAGGAAACTGGGAAGAAGATATCCAAGTTGTGGATTTGAAAAAGAGCATGAGAAGGGGAGGGGAGGAGAGAGAGGAAGACACAGAATCTGAAGCAGGCTTGAGCATCTGAGCTCTCAGCACAGAGCCCCACACGGGGCTCGAACTCATGAGCTGTGAGATCATGACCTGAGCTAAAATCGGACGCTTAACCAACTGAGCCACCCAGGTGCCCCACATGACTGCCCATTTAAAACTAATGCTGTGACAGGGTTTCCTCTATGATTGCCCCTTCCTGGAAATATTGTTTAAGTGGTGTATTCTGAACCTTCCAACTGTTAAGATTCTAATATGCATCTCTTTTAGAATCCTCTTATGAAGGTGCCTTCTATAGTAGTAGCCTCCATTTAAAGCAGGTTGAATCTTTTGCTAGAAAAAAGCCTAAGGAGACTAAACCTACATTTCAAGATAGCCTCTGAGCAGCCATATCTGATTATGCCTATGGGGAAAAGTTCAAGATTATGGAGAACTTCCGAACAAACTTGATTTGTGTTAGAAAATCATTGCAACGATAATGCAGCGATGAGGTCCCTGGATGGCTTGGTCAGTTGAGCATGTGACTCTTAATTTCAGCTCAGGTCATGATCCCAGGGTCGTGGGATCAAGCCTCACACCAGGCTCTGCACTGAGCATGGGATGTGATTAAGATTCTCTCTCTCCCTCTGCCCCTCTCTCTCCCTCTTTCTCTGTCTCAAATAATAATAGTAATAATAATAATAATAATAATAATAATAATAATAATAATACAAGGGAGCCAGAACAGAGATAGGAAAGTAAGAAGTATGGGCCCAGTGTGTGATTTGGCAATTAAAACTTATAAGATCATGCAAAATTTACTGTTAACCCTATTTTACAGACAAGGAAATAGATGCTGATAGAAGTTAAGAAGATGAACAAAGTCAAACAATTTGACTCTAAAATCCATGTTTTTTCCATCTCATCATGCTGCTTTTCAGATGTTGTGAATTCTTTTTTTATTTTTTTTTATTTTTTTTTTTTAAATTTTTTTTTTCAATGTTTATTTATTTTGGGGACAGAGAGAGACAGAGCATGAACGGGGGAGGGGCAGAGAGAGAGAGGGAGACACAGAATCGGAAACAGGCTCCAGGTTCTGAGCCATCAGCCCAGAGCCCGACGCGGGGCTCGAACTCACGGACCGCGAGATCGTGACCTGGCTGAAGTCGGACGCTCAACCGACTGCGCCACCCAGGCGCCCCTCAGATGTTGTGAATTCTTAAAGCCGTATTGGCAGAAATGGTAAGGAGGGAATGAAATCACATTCTAATAAAAATGAGAAGAAAAAAATGAATGCATTAATCTATATATGATCTATCAACACAAACACACAATTGTACCTTTACTTTAATGATCAATCAATCAACAAGCATTTACTAAAGCTGCTTGTGTGCCAAGCACTGGACCCATGCTGGAGTCATGAAAATGGGTAACACTCCATCTTAGAGCCTACAACCTAATGAGGAAGACACCTAAAAGGGTCATTTCTAGGTTGTAAGTACAGTTTACAACACAAGTTTTCTAGGAAAAAAAGAAAAAAAAAAGACTCACCAAGGTCGAGCCTTAAAGGACAATTTGGTCAGGGAGAGACAGTTCAAGGCAGAAGCATGTCAAGTAGAGGAAACAGCAGGCACAAAGTCACTGAGAAGGATTTCTCATGAAAGTGGAATTGCAAAGCCACATAGCCACATACTGGCCACTCTCTCCACTACTACAATGTAGCATAAATAAATAAATAAATAAATAAATAAATAAATAAATATCAAAAGGCATAGCTATGCTTAAATACAAATGACACACTTCTGTGCCCTAAAAGCAGACAAGTAATATAAATCTTTCAGGCCTTGTCCTGAAGCTGTGGGTCTGCTGCTCTCAAGCTGTGGATGCCAGCAGAAGAGGCTAGGAATTCCTGCTTCTGTGAGTAAACAGATTAAGAATCCCTCTCATGAGGCTACACAGGAGCTACTGGATTTACAAGAAAGCTCAGTGGATAGGATCCCTTTTCCTGTTCAAGTTCAGAGCCAACTGGGAGAGAAAGCAAAAGACAGGGAGGAGTCAGGAAGATAGGTTTTAAAAATGTATGCTCTAGGGGCACCTGGGTGGCTCAGTCAGTTGAGCTTCCAACTTCAGCTCAGGTCAAGATTTCACAGTCTGTGAGTTCGAGCCCCGCGTCTGGCTCTGTACTGACAGCTCAGAGCCTGGAGCCTGTTTCAGATTCTGTGTCTCCCTCTCTCTGACCCTCCCCTACTCATGCTCTGTCTCTCTCTGTCTCAAAAATAGACAAACATTAAAAAAATAAAAAAAATAAAAAAAAATGTATGCTCTATTAGAGATACAAGTTGGATTAGAGAGTGTAGCTTGGATGCATAACCAATTCAACTTGGTAACAGTCCCTTTGTTTTGTTTTTTGTTTTTTCTTTTCAAATTTTTATTTAATTTCTAGTTAGCTAACATACAGGGCAATATTGGTTTCAGGAGTAGAATTCAGTGACTCACCACTTACACACAACACCCAGTGCTCATCACAATACATGCCTTCCTTAATGCCCCTCACCCATCTAGCACATCGCCCACTCCCCACCCTCCATCAACCCTCAGTTTGTTCTCTGTCAGTAAGAGTCTCTTATGGTTTCTCTCTCTCTCTCTCTCTCTCTTTTTCCCCCCTCCCATATGTTCATCTGGTACCAGTCCCTTTAATTAGACAGATCTGTCCACCCAATAACAGGTAGTAATGCAAAACTGCTGGCTCGCAAAGACAGAGTAGAGATTATATCTTGGCCAAGAGAGCAGACCGAAATTTTCCCATCCCTGTCCATTCCTGCTTTCAGGCAATTAAAAACAAAAAGCCCAGAAGAGCCTACAGCATGTATGCTTAGTCCATATCAAAAAAGTCTCTAAGCAAATAAGTCATTCCCTCTGCCTTGGGGTGGAGTGAACAATAGGAAGGGGAAGCAGCCAGTTGTGTTACTTTAGTGGAGTTCCGTGTCCCAGTCCTTTTTTTCCCAACAGTACCCTCTATCTAGTGCTTTTATTTACATAGAGTTTGGGACTTAAGAGGCTTTAAGTAGCAGATACCACCTCACAGCCCTAACCTACTCAGTAGGGTAAGAAAAAAGTGCCACACTGCCCTTCAAAGATCTACTTGTGAACTGGAGAATCTGGGTGCCTCGACAGAGAGAAACTCACAACAGGGAGGGACAATAGAGAGGAATGAGTACAAGGACAGATAGAAAATAAAACAAACCCTATTCAAATCTTTGAAGACCAATTCCAAAACATATGAGACACAAAAAGTTAGAAGAGCAAATGGATAAATTCAGTAATTGGAAGAATGAATACACCTTGAAAAAATGAAGGTAATTGGACAATTAAAATAATTATATTTAGGGGCGCCTGGGTGGCTCAGTCGGTTGAGCGTCCGACTTCGGCTCAGGTCATGATCTCATGGTCCGTGGGTTCGAGCCCCGCATCGGGCTCTGTGCTGACAGCTTGGAGCCTGGAGCCTGCTTCAGATTCTGTGTCTCCCTCTCTCTCTGACCCTCCCCTGTTCATGCTCTCTCTCTGTCTCAAAAATAAATAAACATTAAAAAAATTTTTTTAAAATAATTATATTTAATATCCTCAAAGTGATAAAGACATAAATAACATTCAGAACAAGTGAGAGGGGAAAGTTCTACTTTAAAGAAGAGTAAACAGAAATGAAAATGGGTATCTATTTGAAAATGACTTAATCAGATTTTCAGAAATGTGAAACACAGCATTTGAAATAACTAAAAGCAATAAATTGGAGAAGCTCTAGACAAACATTAGTTGCAGGAAGAATTGAAGAATTGGAAAATCATTACTCAACCAGTAATGCAGCAAATGAAGATAAAAACTGGAAAGGGCAGCTCTGAGACATTGAGGATCGAGAACCTTTACTACATACTCATGGGCATCCAAGCAGAGGAGAATTGGGGGAGTGGTAGACTAACAATATTAGGAAGATGATAACTGAGAATTTCGTCTAAATTAATAAAGACCATGTCTTCTCAAATTGAATGTGCATATCAAAAGCCAAGCAAAAAACAGAAAACTAAATTGACACCAAGGAACATCAAAAAGTTACAAATGAGAGAGCCCGTATGATGATGATATGGTGAACCATGAGGATTATGATATTCATGAAACATAAAGAGAGAGACATTGACTGGCAAGATATGAAAACAGAACCAAGGATCACATAATGAAGAGTCACAATAAGTAGTAACTGCTTTATCCCATACTTGAGGGACAACCAAGAAAACCACATTGGGGGAGGCGAGTCTGGAAGAGATGATATCAATTGAGCTGAAAAACAATGGACACTAAGGCCTAAACCAGCACAGTAGGAGAGAGACTAGAGAGAACAGCATGATTCGAATGTTTTGACAGGATTTCACAAGTTGTTGGATGTGGTGGGGAAGAAAAAGACATCAAGAATTATTCTCAGGCTTCCAGCCAGGGTGATACCACCAGAGAGAGTGAATACAGAATACAGAATACAGAAGATGGAACAGGTTTATGGGAGATCCCTAGCTCAATATTGTATACCTGTATTGTGGGGAACGTGGGGAGAAATTATTGACAAAATTATCCGGATATTTTGTTTTGAAAATGAGGGGAGAGTTCTAGTCTAGAAAAAGGATGTAGCCATGGGGTACCTGGGTGGCTCAGTCAGTTAAGCATCCGACTTCAGCTCATGTCATGATCTCAGTTCATGGGTTCAAGTCCCTCATCAGGCTCTGTGCTGACCTCAGAGCCTGGAGCCTGCTTAGATTCTGTGTTTTCCTCTCTCTGCCCCTCCCCCGCTCATGCTCTGTCTCTCTGCCTCTCAAAGATAAATTTAAAAAATGTTAAAAAAAAAAAAAAAGATGTGGCCATCATCAGCATAAAGATCTCTCCAACACTGTCTACAAAGATCATCAATATCCCCAATTTACCAAGATCTTAACAGTGGCAGTTCACTAGCTTGATGCAGAGCTATTTTCAGGAGAGGCAGGGGTAAGGCCTTGACTGAGTAGGCTATGTAAGTGATAGGAAAGTCAGACAATAAGACAAAAGGGGATCTGATGACAGCGGACTTCAGCAACAGGACAGCCAGGCAGCCAGCAGGGCAATGCTGGTATCAAAAAACAGGCAGGCAAAAGGCTGGAAAGCCAAGCCATGCTGCGATAAGGGATCAGGGCTGAAATGAAAAAGGCAGTTGAAAATGGAGGGTGTGAAGAAGCTGAAAGAATAAGGTTATAAAATTAGGAAAGCAGGAAAAAACAATTGCCTGCACATGCGGCAGGCAATTGGAAACACCTGGCCAAGGTGAACTTTGCTTCGGCAGAACAGCAATAGCTGTTGATAACAAATTACCGAAGATGGGTTCCTAGGTTAATTTTGACCATGACTTAAACCTCTTACCGAGTGGGCACCAGATACTCTGTGCAGCCTTACAAATAAGAACTACACTTGCCCACAGAATCTAAGTGTATTGCTATTGATTTTGCTCCACTATGACAATATGTGAATGAATAATGAAATGAAAGTTAGGATTTTTGAAAGCTAACCAGAATAAATCTTTACTTTCCCAGGATGAATGGCTAAGTGGCTCTTTTCAACACTTGGATAATGGTTTCTAAATGAAGGAATGAATATCAAGAGCTTAGAGTGTTAACTCAAGCTAAGACTTTGAGGAGACCTTTGGAAATATTTAAAAAGATAGATTAGTGAAACAGTGAGGCAGAGATTAAGTGAACATGCTTTCAGATCTGTCATGTGGCATTGCATCTGCCAGGTTATTTATTTTGCAGTGCCTACCCTATGATGAATCAAAATCACCTTTAGGAGAATCCTTATTGAATAACACCAAGAAAAAGTCAGAGATACTGGTCACCAATGTGATTTAATTATTCAAGCAATAAAGATATTTTTAATAGGTTCTTAGAATTGCAATTGCATAATTACTATTTGATATATTTTTGTGGGCATTCATTATTAATTAGTGAATAAGATTCTTAGTGTATACAAGCTCTTTTCTCTTTTGTGCTTATTTCAGAATTTAAAGCTAAGATAGAGATATAGAGGTCTCTTAGGATATATCTTTTGCCTAAAATGATCCTGGAGGTTGAAAGGAGAAATGTACTGTGCTCCTAAGCAATCAACATTTACATTGAAAATAAGGGAACTGTTTCAAATAAGGCACAGATTTCAGGGAGGTCACAAATGTCAGGGCATACTGTGCACATGGGGTCTTTGTGAATGGTGCCTCCTGAGGTACTGCATGCACATCCTGTACAACTGTATCCAGTGGCCCTAGGTTTTCCCCTCTTCTGAGCCTCCATCTCTGAGATGGAGAAGGCTTTATAGGAGGAGAGTTTGGTACAACCCTAAATTGGGAAGTAAGCACAGAGGGCTAAAAAAAAGTCAATTGTAATGGCATGGTGGCTTTAGTTGGAAAGCACATGGATCTAGGTAGGGTTAAGTCTTAACTCTGCTTCTTAGTAGCTCTATGAATTTAGACACATTATTTTAATTCTTTGAGGCCATTTCCTCCGTAGAGTAGGGATAATAATCCCTTCTTAATGGGATTGTTTGAGGGCAAAATGTGATTATGCAGCAGTTTTCACAGTTCTCTTCTCAGCATAAGCATGAATAAAATATTAGATCATCATCATCATCATCATCATCATCATCATCACCTATAGACCTCGAAGTGATCAACCTTTGGAGGTTCCCATCCCCATTTCCATTGCATTCATCCACTCATTCATTCATTCAACAGATCTGTAGTAAAATCCCATGAGAAGCAAGCCACTTGCAATAGAGAGTATAAAGATGAATCAGACAGAATGCTACCCGTATGGATAGGCCCTCCAACCTGAGTGATCACACACCATAAGTCTACATAGAGTTGAAAGTCCTCATTGTAATTGAATGGTCACAGAACTGGGAAGGAACAAATCACTTTGGATTAGGATTAACTTAATACAGGGAATTAATTTAAGATGGGCTTTGAAAGATGAATAAAGTCTTAACATTGAAGACTGGACAAAGAAGCGGGCATTCTAAGCACAGAAAAGAGATACAATATAAAGAAGAGATCACTATCATTTCTTCAGGCTTTAGGATAATAACATTCTATCATATGTTCAGACCCTAAAATATCTAACCCATTTAGACATTGGATTTATAAATATATCCTGTTTCCACCTGTACTACTAGTGAGCCCTTAAAGGCTGATAGGGATTTCACAGGACAATGGTTTGGTGGGCTTCACCACATAGTAGTTGAGGGGTTTAGTGAGGACCGTGGCACTACACAGCCTGTATACTTCCCAGTTCCGACATATGATAGCAGTGCAACATTAGCAGAGACACTTCTCATCCTTGAACTTCAGTGTCTCCATGTACAGAATGAGGATGATGACATTATCTATCTATCTATGTGAAATGAGGTATCTAGACAGCTTTAGCACAGTGATGGCTCTCGCTATACTAAAGTATTCAATACAAGACAGCCAGTGTTATCATTTTATTTATTAAAACCTTGAATTACAGAAGCCACATATAAGTATGTAAAATCTCTAAATATCAAGTGCTTATAGTCTTAAAACTTACACTGTAGGCATTTCCCAATTATTAAAGAAAAAACAACAAGAAATTTTTTTCCTTCTTTGAGTCTCCTTCTAGAAAGTAGAAAAGGTACCAGGTTTTCAAAGTTATCACATGGCCTTTGTTGAATCAAATAATATATTATCTTTCTAGTACTATAATTACTCTCCTCGTCTCCGCTCGATACTGGGAGAGTTTGTGAGTGAGCACAGTTGGCATCACTGTCTCCCTTATCCCGACCTTGGTCACTCTCTCTGCTGAGTTTCTTTATACAGACTTGAATGTACAAGTATGTTAATAGGCAAGAGAAGATGAAGTGTGAGCGTCAAAAATAATTTCTACTATAATAAATACAATACCCAATAATATTCAATTTTGAATATGAACACAGGAAAATATCTGAAGGGTAAAGGATTTTTTATTTTCCATTACTTCTTTTCACTAAGCATGAAATTCCATCTTTGGGGAAAAAAAAGAAAGTCTCTGAGAGTAAGAACATGTGCAGCTGAGTTCTGTGACAGGTACCATGGAGACAAACAGGCTGGTATCAATGATTGGCATTTGAGACTTAGGGTACCAAGGCCCCCAAAAGCTGATATATGATACCGAATTGGGTAAAGCAGAGCTTGGTGAGGGGTAAAAAGTTGAATGGAATTGCATAAAATGAAGCAGAACATCACAAAGAAGTTAATTTCCCTTCGGATCTGATGTTCCAGGTTTGATACCCCAAAGCATTGCCACTGTACTCCATATCACCCCAAATAAATCCACTTTTCATTTGACAGTTTCTAATACTCACACTTAAATGACTGTACAAAATGAAGTATTTTTCTCCAACCTGAGAAAGGAATCTCTTACCTTAATAAAAATTTGAATTATAGCACATGAAGGCCAAAAAAAAAAAAAAAAAAAGAAAAAAGAAAAGAAAGAAAAGAAAAGAAAAGACAAAAAGGAAGGACGGAGGTTAAGAAAACAAGGAAGAAAGTTAACTTTATTTTTAATTAATTGAGTCCAACAAAGAGGAAAATTTAGGAACCAAGACCAATTTAATTTTATCTGTATCCACATTAACCACATACTATTTGCTTCCCATTGCTTAGAGGAAAAATAGCATTCGTGTCTCTTTTTAATAGTTGTGCTCCAAAAACATAGAAATGGAAGTCAGGAATCATGGGGCTGAGTCTTACTTCAGTCACTATCTGTGCTACCGGGTATAAATCATGCAATCTCACTGGGTCAGCTTTCTGTCAACATGAGGTAGTGAAATTGGGCAACTGTTACATGTCCCAGAAATCTAACATCTAATAATGATCTTTTCTGTGTAGATTTATTTCATCTGCCCCTACCCCACCTTTTTCTCCATAGAGAAAATAATAGCACATGACAGTTAAACCAACGGGAATAAGAAATTGTCCTTACCAATGGTTCTAATTAGGGGTCACAGAGGATAGGTCTTGGAGAGGGTTTTTTTTTAAATATGTTTTCATTTTAATTATATATATATATTGTAATTATGTAAATAGATATTATTGAGATGTAATTGATATAGAGCATTGTATTAGTTTCAGGTTACACAATATATAATGATCCAATATATGTATATGGCATGAAATAATCACCAATAGGTCTAATTAGCATCCATCACCACATACAGTTGAAAATTTTTTCTTGTGAAAAATAAAAATATATATTCATATTTCCCATATTTACTTAACTATATAAATATATATAATTAAAAGAAAAATATATTCTAAGTGTTTTCATTTTAATTATATATTTTTTAAAGAATCTTCTTAGAGATCTACCATGTATGTACGCACCATAAATATAAATTCAAATACAAATATAAAGACAAGTATAAATATGTAATACATAGTATAGACTATTACATTTATAGACAAATATCATTTTTTATTATTTGAACTGACCAGTATGTAATCAAATACAGCCATTAGTATTTGTGTCATTTGTCACATCACTGGGAACAAGTTACTACCTAAAAAGGTTCAGCAAATTCTTTGAATGTTGTTGGCAAATACGAATGGCTGTCCTGTAACGTAAAATGCAGTAAATGTAAAACAAAAGTGACAATTGCCCCACATGCCTTCATATGCACTCTTTTAAGCAGTTGTATAAATCAAACTTATAAAAATTTGAATTTGAAAGCCGTTGTTATACCATACACTTTAGTTTCTTAAGTCTCTAAACTTGGGGGTCACATTCTTGTATTTGAGAAACACTTGTCTGTAATACCTTATATATAACCTGAACAATAGAAGTATAATATAAATTAAATAGTTCTCCCTATATTGATTTTTTTCTCAATTATTTCTATTTAAATAATTGAGAAAAAAATAGTTTCTGTTCTAACCAACTGTACAAGACTCCAAAAATCCTCTAGGAACGAGAACACATCTTTCACATGAGCTAACCACTGGAAAGTCAACAAAACATTAGAAAGGAAAGGAATAAGCTATTTCAGAAAAAGGGGGGAAACTGCATATTTTTCTATCAGTTATAAAGGCTATGCTACTATCTCATAAATAAACACCAATTCTATATTCTTTGTTTTGAGTAACTCAAAAATGGGTTTTTGATCATCTGAACTCTCCAGAATTAACTACTGCTCTTATCTGTAATATCATATTTATTTTTAGAATATCCATGTAACAATAAATTATTTCTTTTTATAGTTCCCTGACTTCTCTGTTCCTTTCAGGTGTTCCCAAATCTGAACTGCACTGCACAAGTTATCTAATAAACCTGATTCTTTTCCAAATATCCCAGCAGGCTGCCCTTCTCCCATAATGCCATCCAGATGGCCTTCAACCCACATGAAGTTATTAGAAACACAATAATATTCCTAAAGTCCTTGTCCCATCAACTCCCTCTTATGTTCCATTTTTATTTTTTCCCCTCGGATCTCCCTTGTGGAATTCAGATGAGCTACAGGAGAAACTTTGTAAAAGTCACAGGCTTAAAGAAAAACCTCTACTATTTTTATGTTTGTGTGTTTCTATGGGCTTCTCTCTAAGACAAGTAATAAAAAAAGAAGAAAGTGATGAGCTGGATTGTAAGACAATGCTAACCAATGAGGAAAAACTAAAGGCAAGACTAAAACCAAAAAGATGGTTTTAAATCTACCAAATGCCCAGTATCACTGTATATTTAAGTGAGCACCTAGACAAGAGGTCACCTCAAGATATCTCCCTATATATGAAAAAAATTTTTTTTGAAAGGTTTATAGTGTGTCTTCATTTTAAAAAGGCAGACAAAAAGAAATAAGCCATAGCATAGTGAAAATTCAGCAATGAGAGCTGTCAGCCACTGGAATGATAAAAAAGTGTTTGGGCCAACATCTTTGAGTCTCAGGTTAGTCCTGACCAAAATGAGTATAGGTGAATTTTATGACAGCTCAAAATCCCTTCCAGACCTATATTTCTCTAAGTAAAAGAATGTGTCTGACTAGGCAGATATATTAAAGGTCAGTACTTAGTGAGTTGTACTTACTGGTACCTAGAAGTCTCTAGGACTTTTATTTCTTTGCTCAAGGAGGGCTCAAGCAAGAAAAAGTTCACTCTGACTGAGGTCCCCAAACATTACCTTTGTCCTTCTTCTTATCCTGCAATCACACCCATTAGTGACAAGTGTAGGTAAATTCTAGGCAGGTAAAGGTACATAAATGTCTAAAAATACACAATTATGTAGTACTGCAAGGGAAGTCAATGGAGGTGGGTACAAAACAGGGTCAAAAACTTCCTTACAATCCTGACAACTAAAAATGAAACTGGATCCCAAACCATCATCATGCAGATGGGCTGGCTTTTGTCACTTGTTTTTAAAAATGTTCCTGAGCATAAAAACCAGCAATCAACAATTTCTTACTTTGGCCTAAGTACTGTGGGTGTTTTTCCAGTCCATTTGTTGACATATAGTTTACATGCTAATAATAGCTAATTATTTGGCAAAAACAACTAACAACCTATTTTCCCTCGATCTCACATAATTCAACTGGCTTAGAAAAGATGATTCTCACACAGCAGTCATTACTTATTTCTCTAATCAATTACAGAGATTCAAAACTAGACTATTTGATCAAAATCTGAAGGCATTCTTTTTAGCATTTGAGTCTATAAAACGTTTTAAGAAAGATGCATAGCCAGCCTTCTACTCTTCCTTAAAAAAATCAAAACAGACACAAACTTATAAACTAAAATATTGGAAGGATATGTTATCTTTAGTGTGTCAAAAATAAACCATTTAGGAGTTATTTGCCATTTGCCCTGGTAAACAGCTTCGGTTCATTCTCTTGTACATCTTTTGTACATCTTGTACATTTGGGGGGGGGGGTGACTGCAAAACTTGTCTGTAAAATATTTGACTGAATTAATTAATCTCATCTAGATCTTTTTCTTATGCCCTAAAAATTTCAAGCCTCCCTTAACCCCAAATAAGTTATGAAATAGAGCTTTAAATGTACAAATAGATCTGAAACTACTAGATAGAGGCTACATAGAAGCAGTTCCTGGGGGTGTCTGTGTGTCTCAGTCAGTTAAGCATCAGACTTCAGTTTAGGTCATGATCTTATGGTTCATGGGTTTGAGCCCCCATCAGGCTCCGCACTGACAGTATGGGGCCTATAAGAATTTTCTCTCTCTCCCTCTCTCTCTGCCCCTCCCCATCTTGTTCTTTCTCTCTCTCTCTCAAAAATAAATAATGTAAAAAAAAAAAAAAAAAAAAAAAAAGAAACAGATGCTGACCTCTGAACCCAAAACCCCCTTATGACCTGACATCATCAGTCTTTTGGTTTTTAAAATTTTTTTTTTTTAATTTTTTTTTTTCAACGTTTATTTATTTTTGGGACAGAGAGAGACAGAGCATGAACGGGGGAGGGGCAGAGAGAGAGGGAGACCCAGAATCGGAAACAGGCTCCAGGCTCTGAGCCATCAGCCCAGAGCCCGACGCGGGGCTCGAACTCCCGGACCTAGAGATCGTGACCTGGCTGAAGTCGGACGCTTAACCGACTGTGCCACCCAGGCGCCCCTAAAAATTTTTTTTTTTACATTTATTTATTTTTGAGAGACAGAGACAACGTGAGCAGGGAAGGAGCAGAGAGAGAGGGAGACACAGAATCAGAAGCAGGCTCCAGGATCCGAGCGGTCAGCATAGAGCCTGACGCGGGGCTCGAACCCACGGACCTTGAGATCATGACCTGAGCTGAAGTCAGACGCTTTAACCAACTGAGCCACCCAGGTGCCCCTCATCGGTCTTTTGATTCTGCTCTACCAAATGCCCTCAGTGTCCATTCTGTCCTTTTCCTAATTAGGGCTAATGAACTTTTGTGATTCCAGGATGACCAGCTTTCCCAGAAAACTATCATCTTAGGCTAAGAGAAATATATAGGTGTGTTTTTATTTGAATATTCAAATCGTTCCTCTGCCATCTGATATTCTCTGCCAGGATTTCCAGACTTTAGTAATTCTTGTCTCACCATCCTGGTTTGTGAATTTCTTTGATACTACCTACTATTCCTGTACTATCATTTACTCTATGTTGACTCTCCTAATAACCTTCTTTTTTTTTTTTTTTTTTTTGAGAAACAGAGAAAGAGTGCGTGCATGAGTGCACGTGGGAGAGGGGCAGAAGGAGATGGAGAGAGAGAATCCTAAGCAGACTCCACGTCCAGCACAGAGCCAGATGCAAAGCTTGGTCTCAGGACCATGAGATCATAAACTGAGCGGAAATCAAGAGTTGGATATTTAACCAACTGAGCCACCCAGGCGCCCCAACTCTCCTAATAATCTTATTCTATTTATTTATTTATTTATTTATTTATTTATTTATTTATTTATTTATGTTTATTTATTTTTTGAGAGAGAGAGAGAAGCAGAGAGACGGAGACAGGATCCTTAGTGGTCTCCATGCTGATAGCAGACATCCCAGTGTGGGGCTCAAATTCACAAACTGCAAGAACATGAGCTGAAGTCGGAGGCTTAACCAACTGAGCCACCCAGGCACCCCTTTTTTATTTTTATTTTAGAGAGAGACAGCACGTGAGCAGGGGAGAAGGATGGGGGCAGGGTGAGAAAGAGAGAGAGAGAGAAAGAGAGAGAGAGAGAAAGAAAATGTTAAGCAAGCTCCATGTTCAGTGCAGAGACCAACTCTGGGCTTGATCCCATGAACCTGGAATCATGACCTGAGCTGAAATCAAGAGTCTGACGCTCAACTGACTGAGTCATCCAGGTGCCCCCTAAGAATCTTATTCTTAAAGGAAACTGTATACCACATTAAAAGTGGAAAACCAATATTTCTCTATTTTAGTGGTCTCTAAATTTTTTGGTTTACATATCCCATAAGTAAAATTTTTGAGCATGTACATCCAGTCATGTACTGTTTTATTTATGACAATATACCTGTGTAACTGTACAAATACACTATTAACATTATAAAAAAACAGAAAAATGTAAAGGGTACGTTAAGAAAAGAATATGAATAGGAGTTCAAATATTATCTTCTGGTACCAAAATAAATCATCTTGTATAATTCCTAGAGTATGTATGTCAAACTTTGGTGATCATTTTTCTAATATATATTCAAATAAAAACATAACTTATTAAAAGTTTTTAAAACTCTATATACTACCTAAAATCATCTAGAGTGCCACTGGTAGTATGAGCATCACACTTTTCTATTTGCAGAGGAATTAATTAGCATAACAAAGAAAATACTTTCCATGTTCTTAAAGAACACATTAGTCTTTTCATTTTCAAATCCCTAGCCTCTAGGGTGACTCTTTCCAACTTTTGAATGAGACTATGAGAAGAGTGGCCCACAGGAAGCTAGACAAGCAAAGATTCCACTTCCCAAAAGTTTATCAGTTCCAGTGCTTCAACAAACCATAAAAAGGAAGATACCGATGTAGCCTACCAAGTGAAATCTTTCTCAATTTACAGAATTGATAGAATTGACTTAGGCTTTGGGTTTTTTGTTTGGTTTTTATTTGCTTTTTTTTAGTTTTATTTTTTAATTTTTTAGTGTTTATTTATTTTTGAGAGAGAGAGAGAGAGACAGGGCGCAAGTGGGGAGGGGCAGAGAGAGAGGGAGACACAGAATCCGAAGCAGGTTCTAGGCTCTGAGCTGTCTGCACAGAGCCTGATGTGGGCTGGAACTCAGGAACTGTGAGATCACGACCTGAGCTGAAGTCTGATGCCCAACAGACTGAGCCACCCAGGTGCCCGGGTTTTTATTTGCTTTTTATAGAAAATCTTAGGAGGGAGTACATCAGAAACAACTAAATATTATTGACTACTAATCCAAGAGCCTAGGTTTTGTTTTCAGATGAGAACACTAAGGGTCAAATTGGTTGTGACTGATCTAAAACCACATGCTGGAGTCAGATTTTAAAAACCAAGTTTGTAATCAAAGCCCCAGGCTCTACCAGTACATAATGGTGCCGCTTTGCTTATTTCCAAATAATGCTACAGACCATTTACAAAGCCTCCTTGTATCTGATCTAATTCATTGGTTTACTTCTGAATTTCAGAAGTAAATTCATATTGCATCAACAATGTTCTAACAACAACAACATTACAACAACAAGAATGCTATTCAATAAAGAAACTCGCAATATTAACATAGTAACTATGTTCATTTTTCTATATCTATTATATATACCACAGGCATAAAATTAACTATATATGTAATAGTTAAAGTTCATATTCAGATTTCTTGACTTAACATTACATCACACATATCTTCCATATTTTATAACATCTTCAAAATGGCTATTTTACGCCTGGATAATCTACAGATTTCATGAATTATGATGTCACTCTATGACTAGGCATTTAGATTTTTGCAATACCATGTTGGTACATGAATTTTTCTTTTTCTTTTAATTGTTTCTTCATACTAAAAGCTCAGAAACAGACTCTCTATAACTTTCATTTAATCTATCATTTTCTAAGTGCAGTACCCAAGACACTCCTGGCAGACAGCCTGCCTAACTCACCACAACTTTGCCAAATTAGGAACGCTTTTTCTTTCTTTTTCTCTCTCTCCCTTCCTTCCTTCCGTCCTTCCTTCCTCCCTCCTTCCTCCCTCCCTCCTTCCCTTTCTGCTTCTAATTTAAGAGAATTAAAAGTATTATTTTATTGTATGGCATTTCTCCTTTACTAAGAAGGATGAACAATATTCTATGTATTTACTTACTAGTATGTTTCCTTTTTGTGAATTGTGATTATGTTATTTTCCCAATCGTCATTTAATGAGATCAAATCTTACATACCAAGACCATCTATAATATGTTTGTTAAGCTTTATGACTCCTAGATGTGTGACCTTGTGCAAGTTATTTCAGCTCCCTATTACTGGGCTCCTAACACAGAAAGTGAGATTTTCATCTCATAAAGTTGTTGGAAGAATTAAATGAACTAATACATATCAAATTCATAGAATATTTTCTGGTACAAAGTAAGTCCTCAATAAACATAGCATATTTTGTCTAAAATATTCAATATATTGTTTCCTTATAAAAGTATCTCCCCTATCTCTGTTGACTCTCTATTCATTGATTCCTTTATCTTCCTATACATTTATCAATCCATCAATCATCCAGGCAGCATAATAATTTTCCTTGTGCTTAATTCTTGGTAGAATTATTCTAATACGGTGGACTACTTTATAGATCGATGGGCCACTCCAAGATTACAGAATTTCAAGTCCAGTAACAAGCTGTCAGGATTGTACAGAGAGACCTCATTGCTCTACAGAGCTGATTACCCACCCATGAGTGTCAATGGGGGCACTGGGAGTTATGGACCAAGTTCAAGATGTGGGCTTTAAGCAAGGGTCATCCTATTGGGATCCCACACAGGGCATGGAAGAGATGATTATATGCTATTTTACAAAATATTTCTTAAACATTCCCTATCAATATGTTATTGAGTTATGAAGAAAAAAAGTGAATTATCCAACTTTAATGCTTCTTGAATTAACTGAATAAATGTTTCCTGAATGCTGTGCTTTATAAACTTCTAGGCTCACAATGAGAAATATAGAAGTTGTGCAGGTTTATAGTTTGGGGTTAAGAAATTCAATTTTAGAAATATGAGATTGAGGGCCAGATAGACATATTGAGTAAGCAGTTGGAAAAATTGGCCTGGAGATCAGGAAAGGAGTTTGAATTAGAACCACAGACAGCATCAAAGTCACAGGAATGGATGGGATCAAGCAGGGAAGTGTGTAGAGAAAGAAAAGAAGACCTATAATGGAACCCAAGGATGAGGAACTCATAGAAGAGGTGCCTGAATAAAAGGTCCAGAAGAAGTGGAGGTAAAAGGAAAAGCAACAACCAAATTGCCATTGATTTCAAGGGAGAAGAGAACATTTTAAGAAAAAAATGGCTAACGGCATGAAAGCAATGCAGGAGGTCAAAGAACACTGGAATTATAATTGGCCCTTAGTTTTATGAACATGGAAGAGAATTTGTGGCCATGACAAGAACATTTTCATCAGAGTAGTAAAAAGAGAGAGAGAGAGAGAGAGTAGGTTGAGGAACACATGAGAGTTAAAGGAACAGAGTGGATAGAGACAACTAGTTTTAGAATTCTTGTTCTGAGGTGTGGTTGTTACACAGAGTAATAGCTGAAGGAGGCATGAGATGGAAGGAAGGTTTTTGTCTGATTTCCGTGTGTGTGTGTGTGTGTGTGTGTGTGTGTGTGTGTGTGTGTGTGTGTTAGATGGGAGAGACTTGAGCATACTGAAATGCTGATGGGATTCAGTTTAGCTGAGACCAAAATGTGTATGTGTGTGTATTTATAAAGTCTCTCAATATGTAGCAAACATCTATATCTATATTTATAAAGACATTAACATCTTATGTTTTTGGAAAGCTCAAAACACTGAAACACAGCAAAAAAAGTTAGATAAAAACATACAAAACTCTGATAATCAAAATGGATTTTAAAAATTCATGTATTAAAGTGTGTGGGCACCAATATGTGGAAAAGAAGGGATATGCTGTCATATATGCCTGCAATCCAATTCTAAGTTACTAGTTACGTGGTTTTGGATGATTTGCTTCAGCCTAGTCAGACTCAACTCATTCATCTCTACAAAAAGGATAATATAATTTTTCTAGCATATTTTTTTTGTGCTGAACAAGTAATAATACTGACCACTTACTGTTCATGGACCATGAGCCAGGCCTGTGTATCTCAGTGATTAGTTATCAGAAACACTACAGACATTGTTGGAAAGCTATGTATATATGATAGAGAAATGGAATTTGAAAGAGTATTGATCCTAGCAGTGGCCCTGGAGCTCGCTTTTGACACCCAAAATAGTGTCTTGCTTTTTGATCATGACCATAACCATGGCTGTGTCTAAGGTGGGATGCAGCAAGTAGAGCTAGGTTGAGTCTCATCAAAGATTTTCTGGGCTAATCCTTCCAAGTCATGTGAAGAAACTCATTTTATCTTTTATACTTTGCACAAATTTTTATAATCCTTTTGTCTTTTGCCTTTTATTAGAAGAAAATTGGAATCCATAATATATAATGGCTTATGAGATAGACCTAGATATGATATTCCTTTACACAATTTATTACTTAGAAATATTACTGCTTAGCATCATATAATGACATCTTACGCCCTCAAAGGTCATGGAAGAAAGGTGTGAAGAGTTTAGCAAGCTTTCCACAAACAAGCAAACTAGAGATGGCCATGCTTTCTTCTATGTTTCTTGGGGTTCTGCTTAATCTGATAGGATAGCATAGTTCTAATCTTTAGTATCCTCATCCCTGCATCACTTCTGTGTTATCATTATTCTCACTGTCAACTTTAATAGTCACAATCACTGCTGATAGCAATTAAATTTCCATACTTGTATTCTGTTCTCCTTTCTCCCTTTTTTCCTTTCTACCATCTAATTTTTTCTCCACCACATTTGTCAAGTGTTGCAGGAAATGGTTCATCTTCTATAAGCACCTCTTCTTATATGAAATATCTCTAGAGGCAGTGGTGTTCCAAAAATTGTGTAAGAGAGCTGGGATCTTACCACAGTAATAGTGATAATGGCTCTCATTTATTGAGCATTTACCATGTGCTCAGTATTGTTCCAAGAGCTGTATATATATTAATCCACGCCATAACCTTATGCATCAGGTATGATGATCATCTCACTTCACTGATGAGGCCACTGAAGTACAGACTGGTTAGTTTGATTAGTTAATTTTCTTTGAGTCATCCAGCTAGTAAGTGGTTGAACAGTGTTAAGCAGATCTCACATGCTTTACGGTTTTGCTGCCCCTGATGTGTCATCATTTATTTGAAGTCTGCAATAGTATTTCTCCTAGCTAAGCAAGCCTCACTTAGCTTAGCTTCCATCACCTTAACTATTGCTCCTATTATGTTGAGTGGGTTTCTTTAAATACACATGCCAAGGGCTCAGGAATCCACCACTGAACCTGCCCTTGATGGCATCCAGATCTATCTTTTCAGTCAACCTCTTGAAGTTTCTCACCATCTGCATATAGTGGATGATTCCAAAGTTATTTGTTCATCTATTGATGACTCTAATGCTGATTTTGAAATAATAAAGTTCATCACATGCAAAAAAATTTTGTTATAATGTCTCTGAATTAATTTGGTAACACAGATAATGAACCAAGAGAAGGCCATGAAACCTTTTCAAACCACAGAAAATGTGGGGCATTGAAAGAAAAGCTCAGAAGCATTCAGGCAAAACAATGTAGTAAGATTGAGTGACAAGATAGTTAAAAACACTAGACTTCTTTTTAAATATTTACTTTTTCTCCATTGAAAATAAAATAGAAAAATGGTAATTGTAGGACATTGGAAATGACAAGGAACAAAAAGCTGAAAAATTTCCTAAAATCATATAGGTACCTATGTCGTAGGGTTATGTTTGTTGATTAAGCTAAACAATGCATACAAAGTACTTGTCATGTAGTTAACGTATTGTAAGGATCAGTAAAGTATCATTATTATCATTGCTTTCATTTGTATTCCTTGATTAGTGATACTCAAAATCTGTTTCAAATTGTCCTTTGCCTATTTTTCTATAAATGGGTTTATATTTTGCTTATTTATTTATTTCAGAATACATAAATACAATTACATGATTCAAACATCAAAATTGGTAAAAATGTACTCTGTGAAGGCTTTCTTTCCCACCTCTATCCCGCATTAGCTAAGTGCATTTGTCTTCAATTAGGTTATCACTCCTCTTTATTTCTTTTTTTATATTGCTAGAGGACAAGAGTATGCACATGAAAACCAAACACACGCATCCATACACATGTGTATATGTGTGTATGTATTATATATATGGTGTGGGTCTGTGTGTATATAATTTTTCCTTTCCTTTACACAAGTCATATCATACCATTATACATTTCTCTATGTCTGTCTAATTTCTGCCCATTGGTCTTCTTTTTCAGAAATTTCCTGGATATTCTTGATTTTCATATGAATTATACAATCAACTTGTCTAGTTTTGGGGGAAAAAAAGGCTTGGTATTTTTATCAGGATCATGTTAAATTTATAAGTAAACTCAGGAAGGATTAGCATCTTAATGATGTTCAGTCTTCCTATCCAAGAACATGCTATGCTCTTCCATTTGTTCATACAGTATTTTGTGGCCTTCAAAAGTATTTAAAAATTTTCTTCATAAGTCTTACATTTCTTGTTAAGCTCCCATTGATGACTATTACTTATTTATTATTATGGTTAAACAGGTATTTTTTCCCATTCTACCTTCTAATTTGTTGTTTATAAATGTGAAAACTATTGACATCTGTATATTAATTTAGTATCCTGATGCCTGAATGATTTTATTGTTGTAGTAATTTTAGTTGATTTTTTTTTGTTTTCAGAGTATTTAATTATATCATTTGCATAATCATACTTTTACCTCCTCATTTCCAATTTTTATTCTTTTTACTTCTTCCTCATCTATTTTCATTGGCCAGCTTACCTAGTACAATAATAGATATCGATGGTGGACATCCTTCTTCCCTTATTTCTAACAAAAGTAGGAATGCTTCTTTCTGTGTCCCAGAAAGCATGATGATGGGTTTTGGTTTGAGATGGATATATTCTTTTATTGAGTTTTTAAAAAATTTAGCATGAATATTAAATTTTGTAACATGACATTTTAATGTCTGTGGAAATGGTTAGATCATTTTTCTTCTCTTAATATGATATTATTAGATACCCTCATATTAAAGATCCTGGTCATATGGTATTATTCTTTTAATATGCTGCTGGATTCCAAATGCTAATATTTATTTAAGATTTTCTTCTGATATTCTAGAAAGATATTGATCTAGAATAGTGACCATCCTATCTTATTATACATAGGGAGCTTTAAAAAATACAAAAACCAACACAACAACACAGCAATGCTGACCCACTTCCAGTATGCACCAACCAATCACATCAGACCCTATGAAGGTGCAGCCCAGACATCTGGGGAAGCTAGTGCAAGGCCGGGTCTGATTACATTGGTATATCATTTGCTTTTGATAGATATTCAAATGTTGTTGCTCTTTAAAAACCAGTGTTATGCTCACTTCTTAAAATATTTTGGGATTTTTCCTTTTTATCTATGATCTGAAATAATTTAAACAGCATTGGAATCATCTGCTTTTTAGATATTTGGTGGAAATTCCCCTGAGAAGCCATCAGAGCTGGTTGGTTGGTTTTTTGAGAGGGAGGATGGGATGAAGAGGGAGGCATGGAGAACTGAAAATGTTTTCTATTTCTTTTATGGAAAAATATCTGTTTACACTTCATATTTCTTTTAGAGTCAATTTAAGTACGTTATCGCACCTGAAATTTTAAATTTATTTGTAAAATATTGACTAAAGTAGTTGAGTAGTCCCCTCTGATATTTTATTTTCCTCAATTTTGTGGGTATCCTACCTTCTTATTTCATGAATTTAATTTTAGCTTCTATTACCTTTAGTAATTTAGCTAAGAGCTTAACCATACCATTTATATTCCTTGTCTATTTTTATAAGTCATTGATTTCTGCTGTTCTTTCTTAGTTCTTACGTTCATTTTGTTGTTCCTTCTTACATCAGATAATTGATTCTTATAATCTTTATTATTTATTTATACAAGAATTTAAGGCAATGACTTTTCTTTGAACATTGCTTTAGCTATATCCTATCAACTATTATAGGTACTGTAGGGTAATGATTGTTATTTTATATATTCTGAAATTTCAGTTTATACTTCTGCTGTGACCCCCAGAGTTTGAGACATCTTCCTCCAAGAGGCAGGAAATTTTATTTTCTGATTTTGTTCGCAATTTTAGTTTTGTTGCTTTGTGATCAGAAAATGTTCACTTTGCTATTTATACATCTGGAGACAATTGTAGTTTCCTTGGTTGCTTAGGATGTGAGCAGGGTAAGGGTTTATAGTTATTGGAAAATTATGTTCCCCTCTATTTTTTTGGAATAGAACTTAACATACAACACACAAATGTACATAATTATTACAGTCTTCTGTATTGCGACTTTTTTTCACTTCATCTAATCATGGACCATAAGAGGTGAACTATTATTGTTTCTGTTTTCCTTTGAATGTCCTGTATTTTTTATATGTTGATGCCATGGTATTGGTGCATAGAAAATTATAACAATTATATCTTCATTGCAAATTTCATCCTTCACCATTACAAAGGGGCTTTCTTCATCTTATTTCTGTAATGCCTTTGGCCTGCATTCCTTTTTGTTTGATATTAATACCATTTTGTCTCTTTTCTGTTTACATTTGCATGGCACGTCTTTGCCTATCCTTTTAGTTTTTTTCTAAATCATTTGGATATGTGGATCTTTTTCTTATTTCTACCATAAGTAGGAATGTTTCTAATGTTTTCTCAGAAAGCATGGTGATGGGCTATATACAACAGTGGTTCTCAGTCAGGGATAATTTTGTATTCCAAGGCATATTTAGCAATGTCTGGGACATTTTTGGTTGTTATAACCGAAGGGGGCAGGGTGCTACTGGCATCTAGTGGGAATAGTCTAAGGATGTTGCTAAACATCCTAAAACACACAGGACACCCCCCCTCAAACACCCACCCAAAGAATTATCCAGCCGAAAATGTTTACAATGATGAGGCAGAGAATGAGATGAGTTATGGTTGTTTTAGTCATTACCTTTATAACTATATCTTTATATAATATTTTTGGTCCTCTGATTTTTGGGGCTGTATCAAATAGTTTCCTACCATGAGCAATGAAAAAAGTATCATGTTTTTTCTTCCTTGGCATACCATCCGGTTCCTCCCCCACTTGATTTTTGTCAGTATTATTATATTTCTTAATATTTACCTTTGTAATTAGAAGTTATATTTCTATAAGTTGATTTATCAGTGGTAGATAATACTAACTCACAGCTATTATAGTTGAACAAATAATCACACGTCTTATTTTCCACTTGCTTTCCCCTCCTAATTTTAGTGTGTGTGTTTGTGTGTGTGTGTGTGTGTGTGTGTTTTGTTATGTTGTGTTTTGTTATAATGAGACACTTGCTACTCAAAGCATGGTCCAGGGACCAGCAGCACTGGCATCAGCTGGGAGCTGGTTAGAAAGAAAGAATCCGAGGCCTCACCCAGATCTAATTTTTCAGAATTCCTAGGTGATCTTTATGTACCTGAAATTTGAGAATCACTAACCTATAAAATTTGTTTTCTGTTACTCTACTTGCCATGTTATTTTTAGTCTTAGTTTATTAAATATATGGGATGTTCACTACTAGTGGTTTTGCTCCGTTTGTTTTCTTAAAGTTGACTTTCTAGTAATTTCTGGTCAGAGAGCTCATAGTAAGAAGACACCTTGACTCCTTAAATGTGTTCAAAACAGTTGGTTTAGAGTCTTTATACTAGAGGGAGAATGTGACTAGCTATAAAATACTTCATTCATATTTTCTTTCTTTAAGTATCTTGTAGATTTTAATTGTGTTGTCTTCGGGGATTGAAGCCTGCTGTACAGAAATCTGAAGCTAGCTTAACTTTTAATCCCTTAAAAATGACTTTTTAAATAATCATTTTTGCCTGGATGCTCAAGCCCTATAACTTTGCCATACTGTGCACGGTATTGACTAAAATGAGTCAATTTTCCTGGCACTGTTGTCCAGTCAGCATGTAGGTTCATTCTTTCCTTTCAGAAGAATTTTCTCACATTGCATCTCTGTTTAAATAGTTGTTTCATTTCATTAATACGGTCTTTTCTTTCATAAGGAATCCAAATAAATATATGGTGGGTCTCTTTTCCATGTCTTCTATTTTTACCATTTTCTTCCTGATCCTTTCTATCTTTTTCTTTCTATCTATTTCATTTCATTCAGTTGTCTCATTCCTTCCTACTTTCTGTGTCCTTCCCATGGCCTCCACAGTGTTTCTTGGCTTTATGGTACTATCTCTCCCTTTATCTTCCTCTCTTCATTGTCCTTCATCCAAATCCCATACCTTTACTCAACTTTTTCTATTAATGATTATGACCTGAGGGAAAATAATTCTCTCTTTAATTCTAAAGTAAGTATAATTTCGAATCTCAGTATATTCTCCTAAACTAGTTACTTAAATTAAAAAAAAAATCCTAACAATTTAGATTCCTGAATAAATAGAAGAAAAATACCTTAAAGGAGAAGTGAGTAGATTGTAAAGAAAGAGAGAACTGTGTGAAACACAGATAATATGTGTTAGATAATATTTAACACAACATAGTGGACTGCTGCCAAAATAATAACAATATTCATAAACTAATACCAATTAGTAGCAGTGTCAATTCATTGGCCACCATTTATTGAGCTCTGTCTTGCTCAACATCGTGCAGAATTCATACAGCATTTCATTTAATTCCCAACAAACACCCAGGAGGCAGGTACCTTTATTAGCTCAGTTCTATAAATAAAGAGAGTGGAGCTTAGGGAGGCTAAAATCATGCCTTCAGTTAGCCTGGTGTAAAGGTGGGGGAGAAGGATCAAACCCAGGTCCGCCTGACTGTAAAGCCTTTTCACTTAACCACTTGCTCATTAGAGGGAATTGTTCAGAGAAGTGGGTATCTCGGGAAAAAGCCTGCCCAGAAAAACTGGCTTCAATGTGCAAGCATATCAGGAACCCATAACTGGATTTTCCAGCTGTTCCCAGAAGCTTCACACAGGCATACAGTTATCATCAGTCACACAGCTGGCACTGGAAATCTTCTTCTCTTCTCCTTCCCCAGGATAGTGGACTCGTTATAAAAAGCATGGCCACAATGGCCACTGAGTGTGCTGTTAATATAAGGGTATATAATGGGAGAAGTCTAGTCACAAGATTAGGAAACAGCAGAAGGAGCTGGGCAAGTTAGAGGAGCCATCAGTCATTCATTCAACGTTCAAGAAATATTTAGTAAGAACCCACCCAGTGCAGACACTCTTAAAGAGCTTGTGATCCAGCAGCAAACAAAACAGACAAAGATCCCTGTACTCATGGAGCTTGCATTCAAGTAGGGGGAGATAGACAAAAAGAAGCGAAGGGCAGATTAGGTACTGCTTAGAACGTAATAAATGCTATGGAGAAAGAACAAGAGTAGGGGAGGTAGGAGAGTAGGGGTGAGGGGCAGGTAGCAAGCGTAAGCAGAGGTCCCACCAAAGCGGCTTCCACTGTGAAAAACTCATTCAAATGCCTAGAGTTTCAGAAGTGGTAGAAACATTTGGTCTGTTCTCACTTCTTTCCCTATGACAACTGCTGAGTCCTTACTGGCATCAATGTTACCACGATGGCCGTCATCAAGGTACTGTTATTATCATTATTGAGTACCATTTACTAAGCAATTATGATGTGTCCAACACTGTGACACAAACCATTTTGCAAATATGGTTTCATTTACCACTCATTTCACATTGTCTTTTCTTTTTATCTTTAATTGGCTCTTGTGGATAATCTTGTTTGGCCCATGACAGTGGCCATAGTAGGTCTTACAATCTTTTCTTTCCTATTCCTCATGGGGCCGTGCCCAACTCTAGGCCCTCAAGAGCAGCATGCACAGAGCATACACACTCAGAACATATTTGCTGACGACTGAAAAACAAATACACATTCATAGAAAAACAGGACCAAAAATATGGTTGGAGAAATCAAATGGCAGGGGCCTGTGTGCACAATACCAGGAAAGCTGTGGGAGGAAGGGCAGCTAGTGCTCAGCAGGAAAACAAAGGCAGAAGCATCACTGACCACCAGCTCTTTGCACTCCCACTTTCCTCCTGTTGCCATGGTCCTTTCTTTTCCTTCTTTTCCCCTCCCACCCCCTTAGACATTTCACTTGCCAAGGATGTTGCCTGAACTGCTCCAGAGCAGTCTGTGCTCTCTCATAATTGATAAATGGAGGTGTTTTCCAATAACCTTATAAATCACAGAATGTAAATGGTTACAGTCGGGATGGGGAAGAGGAATATGCTAGGTTCTAGAAGCCATGAGTACCTTGGAAATAAAGAATAACCCTTGCAAAATGACAAAGATAATTTCTTTTAGCATAATTGCCTGGCTAGGTATTAGCCATGAAATTACAGAAGGAAAAAAAAATAACCAAACACCAACAACAGATATTCCTATTTTAAGAGAACAAAAAGGCATGATGTATTCCAAAACAGTTTGTGATCATTAAATTACATAACCTGTTATGTTTTATCCCTAAATGGCTTATTTTTTCATTGTGTTTTATCCTGTTTGCTGCCTCGAGTTTTCTCAGAAGTAGGTGGAGTAGGAATCTTAAATTAATTTTTTTATTACGTAAGAGAAAAAAAATAACATGCCAAAGCCAAAGAGGTCAAAACATACACTTGCTTGGGTATTTATCACTCTGAGATATAAAGAGTTAACGTTAACTTTTAAAAATATATGACTTCTATGATTGTTGAATCATTATTTTTGATTCAGCACTTAACATTCACAAGAGGCGCTTCTTTAATTTTGTGGGAAGCTTTGCTGAGTATTAAATATTTCCAAGATTGTTTACAGCCAAGAATTGTGGATTTTTGCATACAGCGTGCTATTGTTATGATTTAACCTAAAGGAAGCCAAATTAAAACTGATTTACTAAATAGGTTAAGGATAGCATACTTCCTCACGATTTCAACCCTATTTCATGCTTAGACAGGCAGATCTTAATTATACACAAAAGAATACAAATGTTATTAGCATGATAATAATTATTTAGAAGATGTCCTCTTTTTAAAAAAAATTAAACCAGGATTGTCATTCATGCAGCTACATTTTCCAACAGAATGACAGCTTTGCTAGTCATAGATATGTTCAAAGTACATATACAATATTCAAAGCTGTACAGCAGACATGTTATCTGCATGAGCTCGGATATGCAGTGCCAGCGACACACTGCACACTAATCATTATGTCCTACCCACAGTCCTACATGCAAATACAATCCTTTGTGACATTTTGTCAAATATTTTGAGGGTTCTATACTCCTTATCACACCTCCATCCCCGTGTCCTCATCAACAATCAGGCACCCAGAAATCAGTTCCACGGATGGCACAGACTCTAGCCAGTCACAAGCATAACACCGTGCCAGATTAATGAAAAGAAAATTAAAGATTTACATGTTGGTGGCTAACAGGCAGAGCACAGGCAAGGCAAACTCAAGTTTACATTTACCGCCTTGCTGAGCCGCGTACGGCACAGCCAGCCCTGGGAAAAGCAACTTCGCCCTGTATTTGTGTAGCAAGAGATGTAAACATTACAAATAGTATCCAGCATGTGACATAATGGATAAATCAATTCAAAGGTCCTGCATTTGGAAAACCTACACCCTGGGTCAATACCTATTGTCAATGAGCCCATATACGATCAGATTGAGAAAATGTAGAAATGTTTCAGGACCAAAGAGTTGGCTACAGTACAAGCAGTGCATTTTTGAACATTGATTTGCCAGAAGTGTATCTGTTGTCTGTTGCTCCAGGCTGGCATTTTTAATTATTTCTGGGACAAATGGATCAGTGATACACAGAAAATCTGTAGGGCTTCTTGTCAAATTAATAAAATAATAATGAAAGTAGTCATCTCAGACTGCAAACTGTCAAAAATCCTGGAGAGATCTATAGTAATCTACATGGTTAAACAAACTAAAATGGTCCTGCATGCTATTTTAAATCCTAAGTGCAGTGACATAAAATAGATTGTATAGTGTCCATTGTATACAATGACACCTACTGTGACAAGACCCGACTATGTTTAATGACCTTTTTAAATCTTATACCTAGAGTCCATAAAAGCATTGTAATTCAGTTGTAAAACACACTTTAATAATCAAAATGCAGCTGTTAAAATAGCATTGCTCATAATTCTAACTTGAGGCAATTTTTTTGTTTTTAATGCAGAAGAGCAGACCACAGTTTAAAATTCCTATGAGGTCACTATTGGCCATTACAGTGTTTTTTTGCAACTTAATAATAGATGTTTTAAAGTTTAAGTGCAGCCTCAGGCACTCATAAGCATTTATTACAAATCGCTGGTTGCCTCCCTTATGCAGAGAGGAATAACATTTACATACAGTAGCACGGATTAATAAGATAAAAAATTTGAAAAAGCCGTCAGTCAGGGAGCGAAACTGGTGCTAATAAAGCCCACTATATTCTTCGGAAATATCAAGCCGTCTGTTCCAATATTTTGCCATTCCCCATGAGGTATACAAATCCAAATCAGATAAGTCTCAAGCAATGCCAAAGACATGCTGCTCTGCTCTCCAGTGGCACCCGGCTGAATCTTTTATTTATCTTCAGAGCAATTGTACATTCTAGTATACTAAAGACTGAAATAAACTGAACATCACTCATCAGAAAGTTTCATAAAACGGGGCCCTCATCTTCCTTGTTTGCTAAACCATGATTAGTGAGAAAAATACACTGCAAAGTATGCATCATGGTAAGGAAATGTAATAGTAGGCATGGGACCTCTGTAAGCAAGGGCTAGTTAAATAGAACCACATCTTGCTGGAGTTTAAAATGATGCTCACGTGAAATCAGACCTAGAAGAGAGAAAATTGCTTTAGGAAAGGGAGTCCACATGCCTTGCTGTCCTCCGTTTTGGAGTGGCTCAAACCCAAAGGTACAGGGAAAAGCGAAAGCGAAAGAGCACACGTAATTTCACACGATGATTAAACTGCAAAGATCCTTGTTCTAACAAATCACTGTGTCACTCTCCCAAACTGCAGCATAACAAAACTGCACATAAAATCATCTCTGCCCCTCGGAACACTGCTAATTAAAAAGTACAACCGTTAGTGTTCTGATTGGGGATGAGGCTGCCCGTTATTTCCAGCCCAAGTGAACATTGATAAAAGAAATTTATTTATTTATACATAATTATTATTGTTACCCTACTGAACAGTGCTGGGGATTTAGAGAAATGAGACGCCACGGTTCTAATTTTTCTTCAAGAAGGCTGCCATATTAACTCCATTGAATAATTACTGAAAAGTAATACACTCGTGTAATATTACCTTATGCAAAATTGCATTAATCAAAAAGTGAGCCTGCTGCAATCAAGTAATTTGGGGGTGGGGAAGGCATACATGCATAGCATATTTTCCTCAGGACTTCTTTTCCTTACAGCAGGGTATTAACTAATAGTTTTGTAGCAATGATCCCATGAAAAAAAGGAAGTAAATCAAAGGTGGGGGGGGGGGCGGATACAGCCCTGTTGTTACACAGGGAAGGCCACAAAAATGCAAAGGAATGGCCAGTTACTATCTTGACAGCCTCCCCCATTGCTCCGACTCTGTACACAATAAAATAAATCCTGCTTGACCTCTCCAAGGAGCCAGACCATTGTTCCCCACACGAAGAAGTAAATGTAGACGCTTAATTACACCCAGGCAGCTTTACAGAACATGGGGCTTATGATACAAAATGATCAGTTTCCTGTTGTGATAGGTTTTCTTCGGAAATTAAGAAAAAGAAAAAAGATGTATACGTGGGGCAGATCATTCCAGGTGTGCATGAAACGTGGCAAATTAGTAAGGGTTCTTGTGCATACATAATGTCTCATAACTACCGGAGTCCTAAAGCACTAATGCAAGTGCAATCATTTTTATAGCCTTTTGTCTTGTAAGTTTTGCTGGGAAGAGCGGAAGGTGCCTCTCAGATTAGAATCTAGCTCTGTGCCATCACAAGGGACAAAACAGCATTCATTAGAGATGTGCATTTCATTTCTTTATTTTTAAAAGGCTGGGTGGCAGGGTGGCCGGCTTGGCTGCTGGTTGTTTTGTTGTGGTTGTTGGGGTTGTTTTTGTTGTATTTTTCTCAGTGGCCATGGCTGTGAAGTGTGGTTTCTTCCACCAGCCTCTCCCAGGCTAGCTGTGAATAGTGCCCATTTTGAGATTAGGAGATTAGGTTATTCATCACTTGAGATGCTCCCCGCTGTGCCGCTGCTATCAGAGCGCAGCCAAATCAAAACATCTCTGGAAGGCATTTCAGAATAATTGAATGCATCATAATTTCCCTATTAATACATATCTCATATTACAGATTATGCATGAAATGTTCACATTATCTGTTACTTTTTGTTAACGTCTTGCTCCTTGCCAGTAAATTTAATACACAGAGTGAATCAGCATGCTATGATGAAGGGATAGGTTACTGATAGCCATTTTTTTTCAGGATTCAGTAGAAAATTAAAGTAAATCGATCATTTTATAGCCCCACTGGAATGGCTACAAGGGCATGTTGCTAAGCAAATGGTAATTTAAATGTACTGTGTAATTTTTCTACGCAATTTACTGAAGGCAGATTTTATTTCTCAGTTAATATCAGATGCTCTTTATCTGTTAGTGCATGATGTATCCGTGATAGACAAATTATTAATCTATGTTTGAATCAAATGCTGCAGTTTGATAACTATCATGTAGGCACTATAGGAGTTAAAACCTGGAAGAATATGACTATTATTACTACATAAAATAACCACAGATGATTCATTCAACATTCACTTACATAAAGAAAATGCACTAAATTCTAACAAAAAGTAAATCTTAATAACATTTAATAAAAATGTCCACATTCCATAACAAAAAGGATTTTCAACTTGATTGTACATCTGGCCACAAAAGATGCCATTTTTTAATATTTTTAAGATTTTTGCAGTTATGTTAAATGTAATAGGGAAGCACAGAACTAAGCACTGTAAAAACAACAAACATTTTAAGGTAATATATGTTATCCAAGAATATTCAAAGAGCAAACAATTTCTTTTCCTTTTTCTTAAAAGAAAAACACTTAACCTATGTATCAGAGAAGTTTCAATTGTATAAGTCACAACTTCCATTTTCGAAGACAAATAAGAATACATTAAAAAAATCTCTGATGACACCCATCACTTTTATGAAATTAAAAAGGAAAAAGAAGGAGGGACCCATTTACCCTTCAGGTTGCCAAAGAAAAGGCAAGATCCTCCTGCTGCTGGTGTACAAAATGTATTATTGTCATTAATGAAAAAGTTAATGGGCCATTTTCTTATATATCAATTTACATTTTACAATTTGAGTATACAAATGATATGTACAGCAGAGAGCTGATTATTTTTGCTCAAGGAAATAGTTTTAATGTGTTTTTATGGACATCAAATGTTGTGAATAATGATGCATCCACAGAATGCAAATAGGATGACAGCTCTTGGGCTGTGATCAACAGTCCTTGGATAAAAGGTCTGCTGGGACAATCATGTTCTGTGGAGGGCCTGAACAGTAAAAAATGGGAAACAAGGAGGACACCGGGATATTTGAAAGGAAGATCAGCAGATGGGATTTGGAGTATGTCACTCACATAGAGACATGAGATAATATTCTCAGTATTAAGAGAAAAATGTATTTAAAAGAGAATGTGTCCATGTAGCAGTGAACTGCAGACAGAAAGATATTGCTGATTCTAGGTGATAAAATCAATTTCTGAAATTAGTTATGGCTCACCATATAAGAAATGAATTTTAATAACACATTTATACTAGAGGCTCAAATACCTTTGGTTTACTAACTTCATTGTGTGGGGATCACTTTTCTTTACCACTCAAAGGCAGTCAGTGCTGCAGGCCAAATGGTAATAACTCTAGGAATACTACACAACAGACTTCTCTGGAAGAGATATGAGGAATAATTTCTTGAACTGACATAAACCGAGTCTCCCTTTTCTAAGACGAGTGGAATAATGTCAGATCTGCTATGAGACCACAAGTATGGTCCCCGAAGAGCAGACATTTCTTTTATTGATCATTTGAATTTGTAGGCACATGCCATCTGCTGTTTAGCCCTATGTTTCATTCCAACACACCTGTACCTGTAAAGATAACTGAGTATCTTGGTGACTGGTTGAAACCACACCCACCCACCCCACCTACTAATCCCAGAACTGGCCTCATCAATTTCTACCTGGGACTGGAGGGTTGCAACATAGGCCTGCAGACACACACACACACACACACACACACACACACACACACTAAGGCTATGTCAAAAGAGTGCCAAGACATCTGGATGCAAATGAAAATTTCAGTCAATCATTCATTTCTTCTTTTCATATTTGGGAAAGGGAACTCACTATTCTCCCATCAATGAATATTTTAATTAAAAAAAAAAACTTTTAGGGGCACCTGGGTGGCTTAGTCGGTGAGTCTCCAACTCTTGATTTTGGCTCAGGTCATGATCTCATTGTTCATGGGATCAAGTCCCATGTCAGACTCCATGCTGACAGCATGGAGCCTACTTGGGATACTCTCTTTCCCTTTCTCTCTGCTCCTCCCCTGCTCGTGCATTCTCTCTCTCTCTCTCTCTCAAAATAAATAAACTTTTAAAAAAGAAATTTTAGACAAGAAAAAATAGAAGTGATGCTGAGTTACTTAAAAAAATAAACTCTGGGTGGTATCTCTCTAGGTAGCTAAAATGAGTTCATTTGAAAGAAATGCTTATAAGATCACATAGATGCAAAACAGAATGTTTTAGAAACATTGTTAATCTGTTTCTTATGAATTTGAAAGAGAAAGGGGCCATAAACAGAAGACAGCAGGACCTTAAAATAGCATCCATGATAAGGTGTATCAGGAAAAATTAAATTAAGTGGTCACAAAAATCCTGTATGAGTTACATTTTTATTAAAACGTAGGGATTTCCCAAGCCAACAACAATGCAGCAAGACTGGAAAAGTATACTATGCCTTCAGTATATAATAAGAGACAGCTGAATGTAAAGAAATACTTACCCATACGTGAATATAAATAAGAAACATAATGGAGATGGGCAAATTGCTCTTCAGGATGAAATACAGTGATGGAAATGAAAACGTATTGCTCTTGGAACCTGGGATTATCAAATCTTTAGGGTTTTTATTTGTTTGTTTGTTTTTGTTTTTTGTTTGTTTGTTTTACCATGCAAGAATTGACAAATTGGCAAAGCTTTTGATCCAAGGTTACTCTCTTATATATTTCTTTGACCACTTCCTACTCTGCCACCCAAAAGATTACCTTCAAGTATTGCCTTTTAGCCAAAGGTAAGCAAAATGCCCTGGGCTGCTCTCATAAACCCTGCCTAGAAATGTGTGCAAGGAAAACAACCACAATCACCACAAAAATGAATCCCACCTTGGAAACTTCCTTCCCTCAGACAAATACATTTGTAAGTTGCAGGAAATTGGGGGGACCCATATGCCTGTATTGGAACCTAGATAACTGGAATTATTTGAAATCTGAAACACTGAGCACAAAAATAATTAAATTTGGAAAGGCTCCTAGAAAATGATTTAAGCTCCCAACATTACTTCAAAGACAACGTCCCTTCCCACCCACCTCTATCCAAAACAAAGTTACTTCTTTAACTTCTTCCTCTGGTCTGGAAATCAACATGCCTACATCCTCTTATATTTGAATTTATTTTCTCTGCCAAAATCCAGCATCAGTGCCTTTAGGCACACATAGGAAATGAAGTGGGTTGGATATGCTATCTTTAGCTAGCCTTCTATGCATGACTAAAAGCTGAAGAGAGTTAACTGACCTCATACGTATATGAACTAATTGTATAATAAAACTGTTTTCCCCTAAAAAAAGCTACATATATAATTTATTTTATTTTAAAATATATATCCATATATATACACATGTATAGTTTTTAATACTGACATGTAAGCATAGGGTTTGGGGAATATATGTATTTCATGGCAACAGGTAATTTGGTTAATGGAATTTTATTATATAGCTTAAACTATATTATTTTTCAGTATAGTTGAGTCTACTATTTTTACTATAGTTTAGAACTTATCAAGTTTATTTCCTCCACCTGCTTATCCAAGAAATCGAAAGTGCCAATGGACCCTGCGTATTTTGTCAAAATCAGAAAGAGAGCATACATAATTAAGTTTCAACAAAAGTTGTGTTTCACCTTTCCAGTGTATATCTAAAAAGCTTGCTCTGACTTTCTCTTTAAAGAACGTAGAAATGGTCATCTCCAATTGAATTAGGTATCACTTGAAAAAAACCCAACACTCAGAAGATTTTAACTCAGAAAGCCAGAAAATGATGAGATAACTGGCCCCAGTCACCTAAAGGAATTACCATTTTATGAAAGTACCCAATGCCCTTTTCCCCCATAAACAATCTTATAAAATCAACAAAAATCAAAAAATTTTTCAAGTCACCTTTTATCCCAACTCCTACAAAATAATCTACATCATTTATTCCATGTCTTTCCCTTCCTAAACATGCAAACGTTTTACATATTGTAGATAACACGTGCATTATACTTTTCCACTTAACACTATGGATTACGCATTCTTCCTGCTTGGCTTAACTGAATGGTGTTTAAGGAGGCTGTCTTTTATATAAACGAATAATTTTTCAATTAGAAGCAGTACTGTCATTTTGTTTTTAAAGAGGAAGCTTTTACCCCCTTATAGAAAATAAGAAGTCAAGGCCCAAAGGATGATTTCTGAAAGCTTAATATCCCTTGCATTGATGTCAGTACCCGTGATCGAACAGGCTTCCTGCTTAACAATGAATTGAGGGTACTAGTTTGGAAGCCCAAACTTCCATTTCATTCATACTGTCAAACTGTAAGAGAACTTAACCAATCAAGATCACTGCAAGTATAGAGGTTGTAGTTATGTCTGTCCACCTCTAAGGGACAGGGCTCCCTGGACAAAAGGCTTCTCCAACTAAAGAACCATTTGCAAATTCTAAACTCTTCTTTTGGAGCTATTCTCCAGGACACGGAAGCAGTACAGCAGCCAGGACCATTTGTGGGTACACTTTGTAGCCAAATGAAAAATACATAGAACATCTCACAAAAATGGACCAAATCAATAAAGCAAATAAACGCTTCTCTTCAGCACTCAGCAGGTACAGCCTTATTTCCCCACCATTCTAAAGTAAATCAGCAATCTATCTTGAAAAATAAAAAGAATATTTCACCACAAATTGACTGCATTTAATAAAATGCAAGCTCTCCTGCCCAGACAGAGAAAATTTGAAATCAATAGTCAAATTCCCCATCTTCTTTTAAGGGAGAGAAACTAACATATAACTTTATTGTTGCTCCATGAATTATCCCATGGTTTTTCACGTTGTGGCAAGAACCCTGCCAATTCTTCACTTTTTAGGTAAAGAAGAAAAACAAAGCACAGGAAGTAAATCAACAAATGACGGTCTCCTTTGGCAAACAGACGGATTACAAAGAAAAAAAATAATTTCCTTGTTAAGAATATATTCAGGACACCAATACTTGAAATGTATTGTTAGAAAAGAATATCATTTTTTAAATTGAAAGAGTTTCCTTTCAAATGGGTTTTTTAGCACTTTCTCAAAAAAAAAAAAAAAAAAAAAAAACCAGCATGCAGTGCTGAATTAGTTAAAGAGGAAAAAAAAAAGTTTAATATGATGCTTCAACCACTATGGTGGAGTACTTTCAAACTGGCACCAAGACAGATGCTTGGGCAAACACAAACTGTGGGCAATGTTTTATGATTCCAACCACCATGGTAATGCCTCTACTGAGTAAGCTTGGGAAGAAGAATGCTCCTGAAGGGCCAGAGTTTCCTGGCCTTCTCTGTAGATGGGAATTTGCACGTGGAGAAAGGTCCCAGGGCAAAATTTGTGGCACTTCGGTGCCCCCTTGTGTCCAATTTGGCACCAGCATGAACTACACCAGGTCTGTGTAGGAAGTGGAGCAGGAATTCCTTAAATCTGGTAAGAATGCAGGGTGGGGTGGGAGGAATTGTAATTTTCTACCTCTGTGTCTGTGGAAAAGTCAGTTGCTGGTGCAATGAGAGATTTCCACACTGTTGCTTTCTCAGAACACTTCAGATGCCCTCCACCTGAACCCCTTGGCTGAATTTCATCTGAAGCTAAACCAGAAAGTACAGTCTTGCATCCCTGACTCTGGGACCCCCATAAACAAGGAAAACCATTTTAGATTGAAAAATGTTATGTCCTTATTACCAAGATATAGAAAAATTGGAGATAGTATTTAAAGTCTTTTTGATAAAGTCTTTCTTGGCCTCAAATCTCTCCCAAATTTTGAGACTTGCCAGATTATTTTCAACATTTTCATGACAGTAACTATTTCATTCCCTCATCATTATTCTTTTTTTTTTTTTTTTTTACATGCAAAGTGACGTTGTAGAAAATTGGGTCACCAGTGGATGCAAGAATGTAACTACATTCTCACTCACCTATGTACACCTTGAAGCATTAAAAACCAATTCTACATGTAACAAAGCTTGGAATTTTTCAAATTCAATGTTGGGTTGAGGGCAAAGGACAATTTGCCCCATAAATACAAATTTGCTTCTGATGTTTATCTCTGTAGATGGTTTGACTGCAGATCCAGAATTGGATTGCAGTTCTGTCTGCAAGAATTACCTGGGAACCATCTCCTCCTTCTCAACACATTTATTCACACAGCTCCAAAGACATTCCAACGTGGAGGTTATATGCTTTCTTTGACAGAAACGACTGTTGGAGGTTTCAAACTTCATATTGTATCAAAGGATGGGAGGATAAGAGATCCAGTGATAAATCAGAGAAACAAAAGGCAGGGAAAGTAAAGCAGTGAGAAGAGAAGCACATGAATGAAAAAGGGAAAGAGAAGAAAGTGAAATCAGGCCACAGATCTCCGTGAGACCACCTTTTTTTGTCTCAAGTGAAATAAAGTACAATTGTGACTCCTTTTTTGCTCTTTTTCTAAAAATCATTAGAAATACATGTGGGAATTACGAGACTACACTTATGGCTGTCTTTACACTTTTGGTAACACAGTGGGTCCCATGGACGATGGACATTTGTCTGTTCACCTTCAAAGGCAGGTAAATTCCAGGCTGTCCTACCACCACTGCTGTTCAGTGAATCCCACCTGTAACTCTCCTGTGCATTTGCAACAGGATGAAGAGGAAAACCCTTTGGGGACTCCTCAGGATAGTAAACTACTGCTGAATAGTACTTCCATTGAACATTTTCATTTTTAAAAAAAGGCCATGGATTGAGGAAAGAGCAATGATTTTTTTGTCTCCAATCTCAATCACAGCCTCCTTTACATGTTACAGCAAACAAAATTGCATGATTTTCATCTTTATCTGCTGTCAATAGTGCATGTATTTGGCATGCTTTTCCTTTGGTCAGAATGGTTCATACTTTGCCCTGCACTAATGACATTAATTTAAAAAGACTCACTTTAGTAAGGGTTGTGAGTCTCTGGGGTAATAGTTAACTGCCACAAATAGGGATTGAATCTATCACCTTGACCTTCATCATGGTGCTTTCAACCCAGGATTTGCCGCCTTGTCTTGACACAGTGCTGTGTGGAGAATACTTGCAAGTAAGGCCAAAAGTAATGTTTTCTTCCATTAGTAAAGTACAAAGCTTATGAATGATTTTCTTTACTACAGACATACATGAGAGTAGCTTCAAAGTTATTCACGAAGTAGAAATATTGTAAATTGCATTCCAAGTTTTTGTTTGGGGAGATGAGAAAGTGGGGAGTTATGGTTGATGCTCTTGCTTATCCGGAGCCCAGGATTCAATGACTGACCCCTTGACCGGAAGACACACTTAGAGATAACGACCAGATAGAATATTTACCAGAAGAGTTAAACCATCTTTTCCTGACAAAAGGGATCTTTAGCATACAGTTGGTCTGGGAAAGGGGGAGTAATCTTCAGTGACCTACAGCCCAGACGGAGAAGACAAGAAACACTCCAAGTGTCAAGGTTCACATATTCTAAGTTGGAGAACATGACAATGGTATCCCCTCATTCTGCCTACAATTACCTTCCCCCAGACAGTCTGTCTCATAACCTTTCCTCTTCATTGAGGTCGCTGCTCAAAAGCTGCCTTGTTAGAGAGGCTTCCTGATTACCTTATCTAAAAGTCCCAACTCAGACACTCTTGCTCTCTATACTTATGCTTTCTTTTTCTCCATAGCACGTATTGCCCCAAGACATTATACTACACCTACTTACTGGCTATTTCCCACAGTGGAACATACATTCCATAATAGTTTTGCCCACTGCTGTAGATCTCTAATGCACAACTGTCCACACAGTAAGTGCTCAGTAAATATTTGTGGAATGGCCAATTGCCTGAACTTTAGGTACATCCAAGTACATATTCTCCATATGTAAACATACCTTTAAAAAATCTGGAGTACAGCTATCTTACACTTCTCCAATTTAGGAATGATATACCTAAGAGTACCACATCAGGAAATGCTCAAAGCCTCATGGTTAACATAGCACAACATTTTGATTTATGGCTCTCAAACTTTATCATGTGTCTGAATCACCTACAGAACTTGTTCAAAACCAGATAGCTAGGCCTCAGCCCCAAACTGAGTAAGTGGATACCTCAAAATCTGAATTTCTAGTAAGTTTCCAGATGCTGTTGATGCTGCTGGTTTGGAGACTACATTTGAGTATCAGTTTTTCTCTAAAATTCAACATCATGGCAGCAGGGGATGGTTGTTAAGTACTTTAAGAAATTAAAACACATACACATTATGGAGTACAATATAAGTTTTCCCTGCATTTTTTAATTTTTTTTTTATTTTTTATTTTTTTTTTTAATTTATTTTTGGGACAGAGAGAGACAGAGCATGAACGGGGGAGGGGCAGAGAGAGAGGGAGACACAGAATCGGAAACAGGCTCCAGGCTCCGAGCCATCAGCCCAGAGCCTGACGCGGGGCTCGAACTCACGGACCGCGAGATCGTGACCTGGCTGAAGTCAGACGCTTAACCGACTGCGCCACCCTGCGCCTTCCCTGCATTTTTTTTAAATAAAAAAACGAAATGTTAAGAAGTGCTTGTTTGCTGTGGGTTCACTAGGCATGGATTAAGAATCTAACTCACCTATGTGTCATTAAGGATACTTGGGTACAAATGGTTGAAGACAACTGATATAAGTCATGTAGGAGTCAAGATATCAAGATAGAAGTTTCATGAATGCTGTAAGTTTTTTGAATGTAGTGAATCTCTCATGAGCTGATTCAGAAGGAAATATAGTAGGCTGGCCTGTGGTGAGGAGAGTGGGGAGGTCCTTTATTAGGCCAAAGAAGACTTTGACGTGGTCACAGGAAGCACAGTTTAGGCTGGCAGTTAGTGGTGGGCAGCCAGGGGGCTCAGAATTGTCAGAGCTCACCACACAGAGTAGGGCTGTAATGTCATGCTATCAGTTATCTGGGTCAGCCATCTGTGGGGCCTGTTGCTTTTAAATGGTCCTCTTGAGCCTTCGGCTTTCATCTTTCTCTTACAACAGGGAAAGAAAAAAATCGAATGTAATTTAATGTCTTATAAAAAGGCAGATCCTAAGTTGTGCACATGTCCGTTGCTCACATCTCATTGCATGACTATTGTGATAGATCTTTACGAAGACTGATACAGGGCAATCTGCCACTAAAATACAGAGCAAAGAGTCCTCTTCTGGCTTAAGACTATCAAGAAAATAAAATCTAGCCGTTTTGCATCAAATCACTCTGAATACATTTTCCAAATGTAGAGTGTATACAAGGAGCACATAAACTGGATACAAGTAGGTGAGCAAGAGAAAGAAAATTTCAGCGCTTCTGGTAGGTGTTGGCTCTTTATCAAGCGATAGGCTACTTCACTGTGTACACATAAAATAAAATCTTGGCTCTGTGTATTAATATAAATCTTTCAAAGGCCGAAGATCCTTTACCATTAATGTCTTCTTAAGAGCCATTCCAGAAAATAGTGCCTGGGATCAGTTTGATACTTAGAACAATAAAATCTTTCCCTAGTGAGTCTACAAAGACTGGTTGTTCATAGCTGTAGGAACCTACTCTCCACTTCCATTTCCCTAACATTCTTTCTGTACTCTCCCCCAAAATAAGAGCAAGGTATGTCTTCCATGGAAAGAGGCACCCACCTGTCCCCTTCTTCCATCCTACAAGGGCTACTGAGATTTATTTGAGGTTTGGTTAGATTTGAAGCTGTCCTCATACATGTGCTATTTTCTACCCAAATCCTTCCAGCAGGAAACCTTCCTCCCATTCTGAAACTTTATTTATTTCTGTTATTCCAGATGTACGTGCCAATCAGTTTAGCTTCTGCCAATTCTTGTTTATTAATAATGCTAACGAAAGAATTGAAATTCTACCAGATTTCAATCTCTTTTTTTTTCATGCCTCAATAATGAGTCCTAAAAGAGATGAATTCTGATATTGTCTCAGCAACTCAAAGGACTAGGTGCAATCAGAAATTTGACTGGCTTTTGCCTACCTTGCACGAACTCAGGAGGGCTATTCGTACTGCTAACTGCCACTGTATATGTGCAGATAATTTGCATTTTCATTGTTCTTTATTTTATGTTATTAGTTATTCATGAGATGAATATCACATTCAACAACTAATCTATAAAGCTTTTGCTTTAAATAACAATGTGCCGTTTTTGTTGTAGGAGGGGGAATGGAGGATGGACGTCCCATTTAGAAATCTTGTACAAAGAATTGAAAATGAATGACATGTAGGCTCTTCCTTGCCATATGTAAAATCAGGATCTCAAAGAGAGTGGCATTAGAGTTGGAAGAAACAGACTGTACTACATAGGTTCGTACATATAAGGGCCATATTAGCCAGCTGGACCTACTGAGAAAGGTCCCTCACCAGCCAGCCAAAGGGAAGAGAAGGTCAGGTTTAACCATACTATGTAATGAACCTGTAAATGACTAATTATTTCTCTCACCAAATAGCACAATCTGCATGTGAAGCGAAAACCAACACAGAAAGCATCTGAACTCATTTTTTTTTCAGTTGGATATAGTCCAAGTTTCATACACATTGCTTTCTACTTTTCCCAATAAAGGCTCATGTCTATATTAACACAAATTGAAAAGAAAAAAATGCAAAGATTCCATGCTCTTTCTTGATTTTAGGAAAGAGTACATTAATTCAGTAAAAACCATTCAAATTTGAATGTGAGGTCCCAGCTGTGTGGAGGGATTCTGTAAGTGTGTGTCTCTACTGTGGATGTACATTTAGCTGTGTGCATCCTTGCCTATCTCAGTATGAATGTTGATATAGATAACCTCTAGATAAGTTAGTTTTAAAAGCAGATCAATGATTTCACTTACCAAGAGGGGAGCATAGGGCCTTCACTATACTCAAAGGATTTCACTGCAATCCCACTGTGGTTATCTAGGTAGGGGCTGCTTCACCTTGGAGGCAGCGAATTGCTAGGTCTTGACTTGCTTAGGAAGGAGGTAACTATCTCTCCTAGGGAATAAAAAAAAAATCTATAAGGAGAACTCCATGTTTTCTTCAATAATACAACTTTGAAACTCGAAATTCTGATAGAAAGATAGTGGTGACAGCAGTAATATGACCCAATACAATAGAGAAAATAGAGAAAACTAGCAATCTGAGATTTACGATTTTTGAGGAAGAGCAATACATCTTTTTCGTCCTTTCGACTCTTCCGATACTTGGTATTTGGTAAGTGTTGAAGAAAACTGATAACAACAATTACATCTAACATTTATAGAACTTCCTGTGTGCCAGGCATGGTTGTAAGTATTTCAGTTCATATAAGGTTTCAATTCATGTTGAACTCATCCTCAAAAAAAAGATCCTGTCAGTGAGCTACTATCATCATCCCCATTTTACAGATGAGGAAATTGAGGCATAGAAAGTTAATGAAACTTGACCAAGGCCATAGAGCTAATTAATGGCAGGTTGGAATTCACATTCAGTGGGTCTGGCTCCAGAGTTCAATCTCAGAGCTTTTATTCTCAACTGCCTCTTATTGTACAGCATAAGAATTGCTGGACAGAACTGCCAACTTTTATGGAGGAGCTGAATTCTACTGTCTCAGACTGGAAATGTGAGCTCAGGCGAAAATCACACCTAAATTCTAGGAATACCAAAAAATTACACATACACACACATAGAGGAATTTATGGTGATTATATATGTAATTTTTTGGCAGCTATACTGTAACAACAGTTAGTTTAAAATGACTGATATTCCGTGAGAAAATTTAATCCTTCAAAACTTTAGATTCTATTTGGCCAGTAAATAATCTGGCAACCATTTCTAGACATTTCTCAGCTGCAAATACATCATCAGTATAAGATAAAAGTTGTGAAAATGTGGGGTTTCTTTTGTCTACTCCTTTGCCCTTTCTTTTAGTACACAACTCTTCTATCCTTCTCATGCATAGCTGTCTCATTCCGGCCTGCATTCTCTGGGCAGCATCCATTATCTTCTTTTCTACCACACGAGGGAACTTACAGGTCATGTGTCTCATCCCCTAAACACTCTGAACTTTTGTAGGTGACATTTTAGCTCTGGAACAATTTTTCCAAATGAGATTTAATGGGATGCCTCAAATCTCTAATGTATGAATAGAAAGAAGTATAGGGAACCTGGTGTCTCTCTGCTGAACTCCTCCCCCCCACCCCCACTTGCCCTTGCAAGTGTAAGAACCTGAATAGATCCTAAGCCACTGCTTACACCCAAACAAATGCAAATACACACACACACACACACACACACACACACACACACACACACACAGATTCAACCACAGCACGTGCATGGGTATTTGACGCATGTCCTGAAGAAAAGCCTGCACATGGTTGACTCCAACTCAGAAAGTTCAGTCCTGCCTTAGCCCTGTTCTCCTGACCCTTCAGCTGGGCCTTTTGCTTTGACATAGAGTTTACCCACCAAGGAGGCCAAATGAGGACAATAAGGGACTGTCCACCCCGCAGAAGGCGGGCATTTTTCTCCTCTTTGTTCTCATTTCTCAGAGCTTAGGCCCCTACCTTCTTTTCTGCTATTCCTACTGCATCTCAAGCTATGTGAACTCAACCTTGTGCAAAGCTACCCAGAATCTGGCTGTCAAGCTTCCTTTCCACAGGCCATGCCCATCCAAAAAGGAAGGGGGTTGACTCTCAATCAGGTTCTACTGCATGAGCAACAGTGAACATTCCAAGCCCGGTCCCACAATGAGCCTCCTCCTCCCTGACGCTCTGTTGAGCTCAAAGGCCCACAGCAGGGTCAGTGAGTGGGAAACCAGAAGGGTCCTATCCAGGAGGATTAGGAGACAAAAGTAATTCTTCAGAAGGGAAACTCATTCTTTGCTTGGGACATACCTGTTGAAAATTTGTTGATGCTATTTGAATGTTTCAAAAGTTCTAAACTATTCCCCAATTATATTCTTTAGCTAAAAAAAAAATTACACAATTAGGCATGTTCATTGTAATAAAAAATAGAAAATACAGATGAAGAACAAGAAAAAAATGAGCTATAATCCCTCTAGGTATTTTTCCACGGACATGTGCTTACCAAGTGTGATAATAGTATTTTATAGATTTCAATTTTATTGTAATCATCTTTCAATATCCATTATATACATCTAAAGCGTCATTCGGAGAGTCTATAGGATTTTTTTCCTAGACAAATTCCCTATTGCCAAGCTTTTATATTGCTTCTGAGCTTCTCTGCTTTAACATCACTGCAATGACTGAGCAATGAGCAGATCAGTGGAGAGGAAGAGCTCTAGGTTCAGACGTGGGTCCAAATCCCAAATAGCCATGCAACATGGACACTTGGACATATTTTATAAAATCCTCCCATGCCTCATTTCACCATCTGTTTCAGGAGAGAGTAAGAACATACCTCGTCGGACTGTTCTGAGCCTGAAGCGAAAAAATACATGTAAAGCACTGAACACTGTGCCTGGTTCATTTTGAACAGCCAATAAAAGTTGGCCATAATTAAATAACTCATTATGTGATTACTTCTTTAGAACATATTCCTAGAAAGGGAATCAAAGGGTCTTGGATTCACACATTCTTTAGGATTTTTAGCCATATTATTAATTGTCTTCTCATTTCTTCTCCCACCGGTGCATAAGAGTGGAAGTGAAAGTGTGCCTTCCCACATTCTCCCTCACTTTGGGACATTGTCCTTTTTTACAGAAGGCAGCATGCAAGAACGGAAAGGGCCCGGAGCTTGGAGACAGAAGTTTTGCAGTCTACTCCCAGCTTTGCTATTTATTCAGTGACGACGTGGCCTTAAAACTCTCACTTCTCTGACCCTCAGTGTCTTCATCTATTGTGAAAAGGGGGCTGAGAAAACAGGTAGTAGTATTCACCCTAAAACACCATATGGTAGAGTAAATAAAATAAGTTACGAAGGTACCTTATCAACTATACCTTGTCACCCATGTGGTACTTTAGCCCGCTTGGGATTTGGCTCTAACTATCCTTGGCATCTTTAGAAGTAGTAAAATTCTAATTCAATTCAATTTGGTATTTACTGAACATGTATTATATGCCATATACTGAGCAAAACACTGAAGCTAGAGACTGAAACAACAATGGAAATAGGTACCATGTAAAAATGTAGCTGAGACAGAATCCTCAAGAAGGCCAGAGAGGGTACAGATATTTAATATAATCTTAAAAAAAAAATCAGGACAAATTTGAACACTTTGTTTTATACTTTTAAATCTCAATGAAGTTTTTGTTCTTTTTTTTAAATCCAAGTTACCAACACATCACCCCAAAGATATCTGCAGGCAAGAAGTTGAGGGATAAGGGGATATTCCTGAACGATCACAACATCAATCATAAAAAAGGAAAAGAAAAGAAATAGAATAAGAGAAGTAAACATAAGAATCTCTGCCTTGTTCTTTGTCTCCGAAAGTATGCCTCTGAGTTCTTCATATTCTCATTCTTGATTATGGCATCTGCCCATAGGGATCCGGGGTTCTGTGGCCACGAGAAAGGCCAGTGTAAAGGAAGTATGCATTGTGGGCCCTGGTACACACGCATCCCCATCTCCACCAGAAAGGAGAGACCAGCCTCACCCCCTAATTCCTGCCTCATTCTTATTCTCAGCCCTCACAAGCTCCTTTTCTGTCTTAATCAGCTCTGATCTGCTTTTAGCAGACAATAATAGGAATAAAGAGCAGCATAGATTTTGGCATGTGTGTGCTTTTTTTTCCCCCTTAATCTTCTATCCAAAAAAGAAAAAGAAAAAGAAAAAAAAAGTCCTCTCTCTTTTACAGGCTTCTATTGTTTTAGAAAAGAAAAAAATTAAGGCAGGAATAACTGGGACCATAACAGATGACATCTCCTTATAGCAAAGCTGCATATTTCATTATCGGCAGGACCAATCTTAATTTACAGTAGACATTGCTGGTCCCGCATTTTATGTTGAAATAATGGAAATGCTTCTTTATGAAAGTTGTAATGAAAAACATAAATAGTATATCTTTTAATGATTAACATTGACTAATTCTATTGATACTGAGTAGCATGTGCTGAAGAGATGGATTATCTCTGAAACATAATTTTACTAAGCGCTGCTATGTAATTTGTTAAGCATTTAGTAATAAGTATGTCTAATAAAATACGAAAAAAATATTTAGAAAATGAACCATAATTTTAATATAATTTTAATTAATGGGAGTGCAATTGCAGTGGTTTAAATTACATTCCCAGTGGTAAGAAGCCTTTCAAACCTAATTTGTAAGCCAAGATGGTGGCTCTAATGACTGGCAGCAAAGTTTCTTCAACAGATTTCATGGGGCATGATCCAAAGATAATAGGTTCTCAGCCCAATGACAATCCAATTACAATGCCAATCAAAGCCAACTTCATGCACTCTAATTATCAGATTTAGCTGTCAGCTCAAATACAAACATAACACTTTTATTTAAATAAAAATTTAATTTAGGGGGAAAAAAAGATGACTTCATGTGTGATTTATTGAGACTGCCAGAGCAATCTAACTTATTTCCCTGGTAATATAATAAAATCAGTCTTGTATTAAAAAGAAAAAGTGAAAACTTTCCCCCCCACACACACCCATTCTCCTGTATCTGCTATGCTATATTATTTAAGAGTTAATTTAAGCAAAAAAGCATAACCTAACATGGCAGCAGATATTTGCCAACTAGAAGTAGGTTAAATAGAGTAGCAAGGTTTGAATGAGACAAAATTCCAAGTGAATAAATGACAAAACCTAATTAGTTTTTACTAGTCATCAGGAGAAATTGTGTTTCAACAAAAATCCATTTATTTGAGCTAAAGCTGAGGACACCAGCTTTCCCTTGTCTCTGCATTGAATCATAGTAGAAACATGGGCAGGATAGAAAGAAAGGTAAGGCAAACAAGATCCATATTAGAATGATTATAAGACATCTGATATTCAAATCACAAACAGTAATAATCTAGAACATCAGTAATGCGTAGCCAGTGCTCCCTGCCACAGCCCAATCCTGACTCAGCTTTTGTTACAGGTTTCCCTTTAGGATTAAAGTGAAAAGATTCTCTTGGAGCAGCACAGCACAGCCCAGCAGAAGTGTTGTGTGAGCCATAAGTATGAGCCACATAAGTCATTTTAATTTTTCCACCAGCTACATTTTACAAATATGAAGAAGAAACAGAAAATTAAGTTTAATAATATATTTCACATAACCCAGTATAGCCAAAATATTATTTCAACATCAAATCAAAATTATGAGTGAAAAGTTCTACGTTATTTCTCTTCATGGGAAGCCTTCAAAATAGGTGTATGTTTTACACCTACAGCACACCTCAATTTAACCACATTTCAGGTGCCCAATGACCACATGTGGTAAGTGGCTACTGCATTGGGTAATAAAGTCTTAGAAGTTGATCCAAAAAGGAGGCAAGGAAGCAGCTACCTTTAAGGTTTAATTGTATGGCTCTAAAGAACACCTACCCCTCCTCCCATCCCAGGGCTTGTATACATATATATTTACTGGTTTTCCAAAGAACCTAAAATCCCCTCGAGTATTTTATTTCTTAAGGTTGGAAGAATATACTTTATATATATATACATATATGTATCTGTTTATATGTAATAGAGAGAGGTATCAGGGGAGATTTTTCTTTTCTAAAACGTGTCTAATGAAATGCAATGTGAATATATACAATTCTTCTAGAATATATATTTGCACAGGAGCTCCTGGCTCAGTCAGTTGAGCATCTGGCTCTTGATTTTGGCTCAGCCCATGATCCCAGAGCCATGGGATTGAGCTCCACATCGGGCTTCGTGCTGAACATGGAGCCTGCTTGAGATTCTCTTTCTCTCTCTCTCCCTCCCTCCCTCCCTCCATGCCTCTAACCCCCCTCCCTCTGTCTCTGTCTCTCTCCCTCTCAGATATATATATAGAGATATATGTCTGCATAAAATTAAGACAGGCCTTAAGGCCTTGGAAAGAAGGCCTTAAGGCCCAAGGACACTTGGAAAGAAGGCAGGGGTGTAATATGGGGATAGTAGTAATGGGGAGGTACAGGGGACCAAGGGTATGCTTTGCCTCTACTAGCTGTGAGTCCCTGTTTACAGGTGGAAGTCTCTCAAAACCTTCTTCTGGATCTTCTTTGATCAATGCAGGGGTGCTCTGGAAGCCCACACTTGGGAATATATTTGTTCATACAGACATTCTCCCAGGCTTCTTCGGGTGACCTCCTATCCTTACTGTTGAAGCCAAGATGACACCCTGAATGCCCACCTCCACACTTCCTAAATTCTTCTTCTGTTAAAAAGGCACTTAAATTTCCAAACTTACCACATAGTGTTAGACAAGAATCACAGCAGGTTAAAACAAAGAGTTAATTTGTTTCATCTTATATACTTGGAGTTGGGAGTCACTTGAATTTCACATGCAAATAGATGCAAACATATGCAAATCAGGGTTTCTCCAGATAAATTGAGTGAAAAAAGAGCCTTATAGTATTAGTAATATTCAGGGATTTTTGTGGTGTTTAAAAGGAAATTATTTGCTTCCTCCAATTCCACATGTGAGTATCTTTCCCAGTCCTGGATGAATGAAACCAAAAATTACCAGACTTTAAGGAACAATGATTTTGAAAACATTGAACCAGATAGATTGAGATCAGGCTATATTTAAGCTTTAATCATTACATCTTAAATGAAACTTTCCCAGGAAAAGCTAAAACCTTTCTTACTAAAGGATAAAGGAGTGCTCCAAATAAATCTTTGCTCTAGGTCTGACAATAATACAATTAAAAGTGTTTCTAAGAACAGAAGGGATAATAATACACCATAGGAATGTGAAGGTGACAGACAGGACAATACACAGAGATACTGGTTATTATTTTCAGTATTAGTAACATATGTAATGGTACTTTGGCATGTATTATCTCAGTCTACTTCTAGAATCAATCCAGAGCTTTGTGGTGGTTGTTTTTGTTCTTATGGTAATGTCATGAGGTCGTATAACTGGTATTATCATCCTCTGTTTGGATATGACATTTTGAGTTCTAGCTTCTGACCTCAGCATGTCCAAAGTCAAGCATAATCATTCTCCATAAAACCTGTCCTTCACGAATGCTTTATCTATCCATGACACTGTTCTCTAACTTGGCAAACTGAAATATCAAGTCATACTCAAACCCTCTGTCTTCTCTGGTTTTACCCTCAGACTTAAAATAGGCACCAAGCTGAATGTAGATGCCTTAAAAGGACCAGACCCCAGCCCTTCACAGTTATAGAGAGAATCACTACCAGGGAGAGATGTTTGGAACTGACAGCCTCCCAACCATACCCTGAGATTTACCTTCCCCTTGGGAAGTAATTATGCTAATTACTAATACCAAAGTCACACCAAGAGGCCTCCATTGCATGTTTTAATCCAACATGAAAACACAACTTTTCTTCAATTTTCCAAAGTCCAGCACAAACAAAATGGAAACAAGATTCCACTAAACAAGGATAATGGAACTAGGAAATAAGAAGCAACTAGGCAGTCTAGCATATGAAATACAGCTCAGCATCGTCCTTTCCTAGCTCCCAAACTGCTGCCAGTGGTAGGTGATCTTCTACTGTCCCTGAAGAGTGTATGGAGCAGAGCCATGGGCACCACCGCCTCCCATAAAGGGCTGCCCTGAAAGACTGAGGTCAGAAACATTAGTCTTCTAGCCTGGTTGAGGTCTTTCCTTCACTTCTTCACAAGAGGACTTCAATTTGCCAAGTCTGTTAGGGAGACCGCCCTAGACCTACACTCACAGAAGCCTGGGATTACCTTACAGTCTCAGAAGAGCTCAGCAACAAAAATCCAACTGAATAAATTTAAGGCATATGAAATGTGCACATGTGGTGGCAGGAGGTCATTTCTTCAGGTCCACTATTTTCCAAATGTCTCTCAACTCTGTCCTCTTCATGAGCACTCCCAATGACTGAGTCAGTCATATCCTTTTCCTTTCATAATAAGGTCTAAGAGGTTTTTTAAATGGTAAATATAACTCATGCTTATTTTAAGAAATCTGCAAGACAATCAGAAATTCAAAGACAAAAATAAAAATCACCCATAACCCTGTGATCTCCACCATCTCTTACTGGAATACATGCAGTGGTCTATCCGTTCTTCCAGATTCCAGCTTCCCCCTGCTACAGTGTCACCACACTGTTGCCCCTGCCTTACATTCACTTCACATGGATGAAACATCATTTAATTCAGCAAATATGTTTACTGACTAGCTCCAGGGTGTTAGAGACTGTGAGGAATGGCTGGGGGAAAAAAAAATCAGACCCTGTCTGAAATCAGTCAATTTACTCCCCTGCTTGGAGACCTGTGGCTCCCCCACTGCCTTTGGAATCCACTCCAAATACCTCAAAAAACATCTTCACTTCTTTTCAACAGACACTGCTGAATTAACTGTCCACACCACCATGTCCTCAAGCATCCTACGTCTTGTGCTGCACGCACTGCAATTCCTCCAGGCCTGCCTCTGCTTTTGTAACCATGATTTCTTCTACCTGGATCTCCATCCCCTACACACATCACCACCACCACCACCACCACCACCACCACCACCACCACCACCACCATCCTGGCAAGACAGTGAACACTCAAGAAATGTATGTTAAATACAATATTACTCTGTACTGGGTTAATCCAAGATCAAGAGATTTAAATGTGCTCCAAGCACTTACACATTTGATGAGGATAGGGTAAAACTGAAACATGTTTTTTTAAAGTTATATTCACAAAGTCTCTTTCAACAGCAGGTGCAACAAAAGGTACTATGACTGTTGGAGGATGTGGGATAGAGAGATGCCATGGTCTCTTGTTTAGATTGGAGGAGCAAGTTGCAAGCAGCTCTATTAATTCTGCCAGTATGTTTTTAATTTGAAAGACTTGGGATTTCAGAAACTTGTGGCCTGAAGGGAGTGGTTTTGGAAGATGGTGTCAAGAAGGTATCTCAAGTAAAAACGAAGCTGTGTGGGAAAAGCTGAGGTAAAAGTGGTATTTTTGGCTGAATAAGCAAAGATGCTCATAAAGAAAGCTCATAAGAAAGATGCTCATGCTGGGGCATGAAAGTCCCTGGAGGATGTTCTAAGAGCCTGCATGCTTTCTCAGCATGGCAGGAACACCCTGATGTCGTGCTAGGTGAAAAAAAATAAAGTTTTCATTCTATGATGAAGATGTGCATGATTGTCTGACGCTAATCCAGCATTTCAGCCATGCCTCCTTCTTCCATGTCTCTGGCTTTGCTCAGGTGTTTCAATCCAAGTTCATTCTCGCCCTTCCACTCACTACACTCTCCAGCTTTGTGGCCTCCTTGGGCAGCTGAACCTGTACTTCATCTTCCCGCTGGCACCTTATCTCCTCCCTCCTAGTAAACACACACTCCTGGGGATTCTCATTTACCAGACTTGGTGTCAAGGCCCTCTGTCTTACTTTACTCCATGGAATAGTCAAAAAGATCTAAGTAGGAATTCTAAGGACATCCCCACCCTCATTGTCCAGCCTCCTGAAAACAAGGGCTGGTCAGAGGAAAACTTCAAAGAAAAGTTTGGAAACCTAAATCCTAATATGAAGAATAGGTATGAGAGAATAAAAGCATATCTGTCATATAACTATTTTCTTTTTTAAAATTTTTTAATGTTTATTTATCTGAGAGAGAGAGAGAGAGAGAGAGAGAGAGAGAGCAAGTGAGGGAGGGGCAGAGAGAGAGGGAGACACAGAATCTGAAGCAGTCTCCAGGCTCTGTCTGAGCTGTCAGCACAGAGCTGAACATGGGGCTCAGTGAGGGGCTTGAACCCATGAAGCACAAGATCATGACCTTAGCTGAAGTTGGAAGCTGAACTGACTGAGCCACCCAGGTGTCCCTGTCATACAAGTATTTTCAAAAACAGGTTTTATTAAGATGATATTAATTATTTTTAGATGGGCAGCATCACTGATTCAGGATGATGTGTTCTACATTTTTTTTACAAAGAACCTAAGCTGTCCTCCCACCATGGGAGGATCCCACTAACTTCACTAAGACTGCCTCTCACATCCATTTGCCTCTTTCCTTCCTAAGTTCAGAGCATCTGATTGCTCTGCAATCCTCGTCTTCAGTACTCCTGCTGGTTCCTTTTCCTCCATCCACAAACAAACACAGAACTACCAGATTCTTTAAAATAAACAAACAACCCAGCAAGCCTGCCCTTTGATGAGCACATCTCTTTTCTCTCTAAAAATTTCTCTCTCAAAAATTTAGTGAAGAGTAGTTAATGACAATTTTCTTACCCCTTTTTTTCATATACCTAAAATTTCATTGCTGCTTTTCCTAAAATTCTAAGGCATATAGGATCACTATCACTTTTCTAAGGGCCAGACCACATTCTCACCTGCTTGTCAGAAAGTTTGGACTGACTATTCTCTGGAAGTCAGAATATTAAATAATAGTCTAAGCCTTGTCTATTCTCTTTCAATTGTAAATATGATAGTAACATCCTCAGCTTACAGATCATGTCATTCATTTTCAAGGTGGCTAATATATATCACTGTATTCACACAATCTAACCCATGGAACTGACATTAGTTCTATTCCCAGTGTGTCTACCAAGGTCTTGGAAAACGTGAGTTGCCAGACTGAAACCCTCTCCTAACTCAGGTCACTTATAAGGGCAGACAATTTGTATGAATGGTTTCTGAATAGTGCATCGGTTTTCCTAGAGGTGACTGGGTCCCTTGTATACTAATTAGTTTTTACTAACCCCTTCCATTTGGGGACTAGACTATATACCCCATGTCTATGGCACTGAATTCTCCAAAATGATTGAGACCCCAAGCATATCCACTACCAGGTGCTCTGCATCCTTCTGCTTCCATGACCGGATTTATTTTAATTCCACATTTGGCCTATTCATGGCAGCCATAGATAAAGCCCTGTTAGTTTCACCTCGCTGGCCCCTTATCCAACCAATACGGTCTTGGTGGCCTCATTTCCAAGAGCTTCATTCTATTGCTGAGGTCCAAGAATACTTTCAACAATGATTCCATCTGAAGTGTGCTATCTATAGCCTATCTCATTGCAGTTTCTTTCCAAAGCAAATCATTCTGATGTCCTTGTCTTTACTGATGAGAGCTGGCTCAAAGTGGAGTCAAACTTCCCTTCCTTTCCCTCCATATTTGCAAACTGTTTTCTAGTTTAGAGTTTATCACCACATTCATCCATTACCCTCCTTTCATTCTTACTTTCCCTAGCAGAGTTGAGGCCCTCATTACCTTCTAGGGTATTTATAGAGAACCTCTCTGGATGCCCACCCCCCCAACCCCTACTTCTTCCTGTTGCACTATCAACCTTTCTAAAGCATAGTTCCCATCGCATCTCTCCCATATTCAATGACTTTCGTGGTGGTACATCCCCACCCATTTAGAGGCAAATGAATCTGCCTGGCATTTGAAGTCCTTCCCAAACAGAAGTTACCTCTGGAGTTCCATTTCTCACCACTTCAAACCCATTCCAACCTCTATCTATATAGCACTGCTAACCATTTCCCCAAGATGCTTCACTTTCCTATTTCTGTGCAATTGTTTGTGTGGTTATCTCTGCCTCAAGCATCTTTTCCTAATCCCCACGAATAAAAATACTGCCCACCCTTCAAGTTCTTTTTTATGAAACCTCTCTAGATTTTCCTAAGCAAAACTGGTTTCTCCCTTTTTAAAACATCTGGTTTATCCCTCCCCTGTGGCTCTTATAATTCTTCCTGTATCCTATCTCTATACATCTTTGCTTTATCCATCTTAAAGGACCTTAACCTCCTTTATAGTGGGTGTGGTGGGCAAAATTATAAAATGAACCCCCAAGACTCCTGGTCCCTGCTGTACACACACCTTCTCTGAGTTATTCAATCAAACATTAATCTAGCCACTGTTGTGAAAAAATTTTACAAATGGAATTAAAGTTCTAAATCACTTGACATTAAGATGATAGATTATCTGGATGAATCTGACCTAATCACATGAGCTCTTTAAATACAGAAAATTTTCTCCATCATAAAGAGAAGTAAGAGAATCCAAGTACAAAGGGGATTTGATGCATGAGTAGTTCTCATTGCAGGTTTGAAGAGAGAGGGGGCCACAAGACAAGGAATGCAGGTAGCTTCTAGAAATCATGAGCTGAAAGCCATCCAAAAAATGAGGATCTCAGTCCTACAACCAAAAAGAATTGAACTCTGCGAGGAAAATGATTTTGGAAGTAGATTCTTCCCAGAGCATCCAGACAAAAAACAGACCAAATGAATCTTCATTTTACCCTACTGAAACCCTGAGCAAAGAACCCAGCCACATGATGCTGAACTTCTGACCTTCAGGAGCTAATAAATGGGTGTTGATTCAAGTAGATAAATACGTGGTAATTTATATAACAGTAATAAAAAAAAAAAACTAATACAGCAGGGATATCTTACTCGGGTTATTAGGCCCAGCATTGCCAGACTGCGTGGCTTCACACAGGACTGTGTCAATAAATATTCAATTTCCAATTGCATAAAATATATTATAGATGTAATCCTGTTAGCAAGAACAAATAGAAGGCAAAATAAAAGGCAAACAGGTTGAAACCTTTAGGGAGAATTTTGAAAATTCTTAATTTATTAACTCACATTCTAGCACATTTTGAAAGCCCTAAGTGTAAGTCCCTAGAGCAAACTCAGTTCTGAAAATTTATTTTTTAAGAAACTTATTTTAAGAAATACACAATAATGGCCATTTGTTAAAAAATGCCATTCTTGGTAATATTACTGAAGTGGAACCTAGTTCAGTACCTGTGGTTGCAATGAACACCCTTGTCACCTACATTTCCAAACCCACAACTTCAGCTCTTATATAAAACTACTAATTCTCTTTTTTCAACACTACCACTCTTTTCCTGTTAATGTTTTAAAATGGTTTTCTCTTTTTTGATCTCAAAATGTAATCAAACTTTAATACTGCTGACATTTAAACATCATATTAGTCCCCTTTCTCTTCAAGTTAAATGCTAAACCTAACCTTGTCACTTTACACCTGCTGTAGAGTGTGTGGAGAAGAAGGCAGCTGCCCAGCAGCAGAGGGAGACCCACCCTCATGGCCACATTCTCCATCTAGAGTTCCAAGGACCCAGGTGAGTCACTTAACATGCTAAGATTCAGCTTTCTCATTGGCTAAACAAGCTCCCAGGGCTGACCTCTCAGAACTGCTGTCATCTTCTAATGAAAAATGCAGAACAAAAGGCCTTGAAAAGTATAGCAGGCACAGCATTACAATTATGCAAAAGGAATCCCTAACTCTCCCATTGGCCTATATACTCAGGTAATTGTTTTCAATGAAACTATGGAAAGATTTGTAGGCAGCTAACATGCACGTTGGGCCATCCATAACTTTTGCCTTGGTACAGTCAGACTATTATTTACCCAATAAACCATAACTGCAGTGGAGGCCCAATAATTCAGCATCTAGAGGGATTTGCTATGAAGAAGTCATTATGGTCTATCAGATCAAAAATTCACTTTTAAAGAAGTGTCCAAATACAGATGTACACAATGGGCTCAAATCATTACAGACTATTTTGCCAAATAATACACATTTTCAAAATTACTGTAGCACCTATCATATACCTCACTGTATACTTATCCCACACATAGAAGGGACTTCAGTGTTTAAGAGAGAGAAAGAGAAAATAAAAGGAAAAAAGAGATTATAAGCCTCCATTTCAAAATATAAAGATTATATTACAAGTGTAGAGAAACTCAAAAATCCAAAAGGTAGAGATAGGTATTTCGTTTCTAATTCACATTGTGCAGGTTGATGATGATGATGATGATGATTATCATTATTACTATTTTTTACCCCAAGTCCCATCAGCTGAAAAAAACACTGTCAGCCTTCGCTCTAAGTGTTCTGCATGTTGTCCCTTTATGTTATTTTAAAAGATCTGAACAAAGAGCTTGATGTATTGCAGGCAATTTGGAAAAACACGAAAGTTACAATAGATGGTGTATATGTTTGCTTCTTTCAATTTTGCTCCACAGAAAGAAATCAAGGCATCCTTCTTTGATGTCTGTTTTGTTTTGTTTTTGCAATCACTTGTGTACATGGTGTGTACATACAGAGTGATGAGGTTCACATTCATGAGAATAATGATAAAAAAGAAAAGATTAAAAATTCTTAATGTTAAATGGCTTGATTAGGATAAATACCTCAACTTTCATACACAGATATAAGTAGCTGAAATTTATCAAAAGTTTATTTGTATTAATTAATGCTTTCCATTTATGGATAGGAAAGTGTGCACTAAAAATAAAATAATCATTCTATAGACACTAAGTGAGTCCTGGAAATGCTTATTTGATGGTTTTGTTTGTGTTGTTTTCTTTTCATATCCCTTCGCCAAGGTGTGTGTGTGTGTGTGTGTGTGTGTGTGTGTGTGTGTGTGTGTTCTCTCTTTCCTATCTCTCTCCATCCCTCCCTTCTCTCTCTTCCCATCTCTTTCTCAATCATTCCCTTTTCCTCTCAGACATACAAGAAAACATTAGATTAATTATAGTGCCCCTAACATTAGTTTGCTTTGACTCAGGAAACTCAAGGGCATTTCATAGCCTATCTCTATCTACTCATCCATTTTAGTATTTTTAAAGGAATTTCTTAAAATATTGTTTTACTATTTCACAAAAGTTTAAAAATCAGAACCTGCTTTTTCACTCTTTCTTTCCCTTTTATCAAGATCAGTATTTTTTTTTCTTCCTGCCTAGAAATGATCCCTTCAAAAAGTCAGCAAAATATTTTGGCTGTCTTCAGCTGCACTTTGGGCTTCTCTGTTACAAATTGTATAAACATTTTCCAGACAGGGGAATTTGAAGGGTTTAAATTATTTTTTTTAAATGATGTCTGTATTCTAGCACATTCGCATTTGCAAGAGGAAGATGGAGGCAAGGAGAGCTACCACAGAACGTAATATGTCTGGAATCAGGGGACTATTGAGCTCTATGCAAATCTGAGAAGGGAAAATATCTTCCTCATACATTATCTACAGCAAGGACTCTGAGTTTCCCAGGCTGATGAAACAAATGCTCTCGTTGGATGTAGTCTGTCATTCATATTGAGCTCACATATTTTACTTCCTGAAACCAAACAAATACTGATAAACTACTTCAGTGAGCCTTTAATCAAAATTTCGGCAGTACGCAGTTGGCGACAGGAAGATCAGTCTGTGGAGCCTGAAACCCTTTCATCATCAAATATACAGAAATAATAATTATATTTATCTGTTTGGTTCAGGCTGCACACCAAGATTTACCCTTGCCCTAAGGACATAGAAATCATCACGCATTGTCATCTCTAAAGAAAAAAAAATTCCTTAATAACTTAGAGGTTAAACGGTTCTCAATAGTTGTGGGGGCTGAGGAAAGGGAAATAAAAATACTACATTACTTTTAGCATTTTTTCTTGTAATGCTAGAATAAGCTGTGTTGTATACTAACCAATTAGCACTTCTGATAATAACCCTGAAAGCACTAGTAAGCATCTAGCCTGACCAATAAAAACATTTTGGGGGTGGGAGAGATGAGACTGTCCCATAATTCTGTTTTCCATCCTTTTAGGAGGTGGGTGTCTGGGTAAACATGTTTCAATTCAACTTATTCCAAAAAGAGTTGAAAATTAGATTAAATGAACAGAGGAGTTGAATTTGAAAAACATTTTATGGCGGAAACTGTGTATCTTCATTTGCATTCCTACAAAAGCAGAAACAGAGACAAGGACTTAGTGAACTGAGGTTACTGGGACATGAGTCCAGGAAGCCAGCATAAAGGAACAGGGAGAGTGAGTCAGGGAAGGAGGGAAAGCAGGTGAGGGTGAGTTGTCAGCCTCTTATCACTGTGGACACCGACCTATTCTCTCTTGGGTCCCTCAGGAACTGAGAAGACATGAACCCCAGAACTGTACCACTGCAGGGTTAGAAGGTTGGGGTACTTATTCTCTGATCCAGTCCACGATTGAGAATTGCCCTGGCCCTGAAAATTTCTAGCTCCATTTCTCCAAGGCTACACCTAATCGGGGCTAAAGCAGCTAAGGTAGAGAAAGCCCTGAAGTAGCGAAGCTGAGAGAAACTTGAGGTGGGAAGACATCAACACGCACAGAGATTGCTTAGTGGGGCTGAGGGAGCCAAGGGAATGTGGGTGAGGGGACTGATATCATCTACCATGCATTTCTTCTTCTAGACTAACTTGCGAAGATCATTTTATGTTCCGCTCAAAAAGTAAGTATAAGCTATCGAGCCATGAAAAGACATGGAGGAACCTTAAATGCATATCTGAATCTGAAAAGGCTACCTACTATGTGATCCCAACCAGATGACATTCTGGAGAAGGCAAAGCTATGGAGAGAGTTAAAAAAAAAATCAGCATTTGCCAGAAGATGGGGATTGGGGTGGGGGGATGAATAGGTCGAGTACAGAGGATTTTTAGGGCAGTAAAAATACTCTGTGCGAGATTATACTGATGGATATATGTCATTATATATTTGTCCAAATCCACAGAATATACACCAAGAGTGAACTGTAATGTAGTGTCAACGTAGGTTGGGTGATTATGATGTATTAATGTAGGTTCATCAATTGTAACAAATGTACCACTCTGATGGGGGATATTGGTAGTGGGGAAGGTTTTGCATGTTTGGGGGCAGGGGGTATATGGGTAATTTCTACCTTCTCAATTTTTCTATGAACCTAAAACTGCTCTAAAAATAGTCAACAATAAAAAAGTACATCCAAGAGCACTGAGCATAGTAATTAGCACCACATATTATTTATGTGGAATTACCTTTGCAAAACACACATGTATTCAGGGGAAATTCCTTTTAGCCCCTCCTCACCCATTTGCCTCAGACAAATATTGCCACTCTCCGCCCCTGGTTCTCTTTTTTGGGTCCTCTTTATCACATTTTCTTTTCATTCACCTCAACAGTTTTTCTTCCTCCTCAACTGTCTTTACTTTTCCACAATCTTCAAGAGTTGTGGAACATGCTCTTTAGCCAGTTAAGACAGAAAAAGTAGCCCTAAAACTGCCATTAAACAAATTTGGGTCACTTGGTTACTAGAATATTAGCTATTAAAATAGCAAGAAGGTCTTACGTGTCACATTGAATACTGGAAAAACATTTAAATTAAGATTTTGCTTTGGCCTACTTATGGAAAGGAAGACAGGGACAGGGAGGGAAGGAGGGAAAAGGGAAAAAAGAGAGAGATGGAGGAGGAAGAGGGAGGTAGGGTGGGAAAGAGGAAGGGATGGAAGTTGGGAGGGAGGGCAGGAGTCTTTGTGATTTTGTTTGAAATGTTTTCTGGTTCATTTATGATGTATCCTATAAGCTCATTGCATTGGGAAATATTTTCCCATTTTGACACTTTCCCTGGCCAAACACTCTGACCAGCTTCATTTTAATTACACAATCTAAGGGTAACGAGGGTCTCCTGTTGGAACTTACTGCAATATCTACAGTTGCCACATCTCTAATTTAAGAGGACACACACCTGCTTTAATTACAGGGCCCTTGAGAGATAACAAGATATAAGTAACATGACCAGATGAGAGTCAATTGCTGAAATTGTTTCCTGATAAAATGTATTTAGCTCCAGAGGCTAAAGCTCACTAACTCTTTCCTATATGGCATCAAGGTGTCAACAAGAACACAGCTACTGGGAATAATTGAAATGCCTCTCTTCACTGAGAAACTGCCCATAGAGTCAACAAAGCCCACATGATGTGGCAGTAGATGTAGAGTCATTTCTGGCTTGTTCTGTCATCAGAAGAGAACATGGACACGAGAAAATTGCAGTGGAATATCTCCATGCAGATTTTATTCAGCATTTATTTCCTCCCTCAGTGAACATAATCTTATGCATTAAACCACCATCCTTGGGATTTAGTTCTCAGGTTTTTGTTTTTGTTTTTGCATATAATCTTGACAAATTTAACAACAATGTATTTTATTGGTTTTCAACCCGTAGTCTTTGGTTAATGGGTGAGAAGTTGAATGGAATGACATCACACAAGTGCTGGGAACTGTAAGCAGAGCATTCAGGGCGTTCCCCCACTCTGTCTCTTTTGTCTCATTCCTAGAATAATATTCCTGTCATTTAGCAGATTATTGACACCAGCCCATCTCGCCGTAAGAGTCAGGATAGGACTCAGGGGTTGAAGCCAAAAGAGTTTATTTCGTGTTCACATGAAAGGCTGCTGCTCCTCCCCGCACCTCTCCAAAGCAGCTTCCAGCATGAAGCAACTCAGAGAGACATACACGTTGCTTCCGTCTTGGGTATCTGCCAACCAGGGACCTGCAGGGCGGCCACACTGGAAACGAGAGCTGGAGGGTCATGCGTTGACTACTAACTGCGCTGCCTGGAAGTGAAACAATGTCTGTTCACAGCCCATGGGCCAGAATTAGTCACATGGCACTGCTAATTGTGGAAGGCCTGGGAGCGTCAGGGGTTCAGGAAGAAGGAACTGCCTTTGCCACACTTCTCCATAACACGCTCTTCACACCCACAACTAACTAACATTCCTCAAAGGCTATTTTTATCATGTTCCTTCCTCAATGAAATGCTCAGGAATATTTTCCCAGCACCTGGCATTTTTAAGTGACTTAACATTTAGTCATTTTCTTCCCCAATACATGTTAAGTCTTCAAGAGGCCACAATTAAGACAATATTTTTGAAAAGGGCAATACTGCGTCATGATGAGATTCGGTAGGTTTAGGACAAAGACAGGGTTCTGGGGGAGAAGAGGATCATAAGATCAGGGAGGGCAGAGCCTCTGTTTGTCTTCTACATCATTGAATCTCCATCATTATCATGAATTAGGATATCAGGAAATATTTTTTTTTAATTTTTTTTTAACATTTATTTATTATTTTTAAGACAGAGACAGAGCATGAACGGGGGAGGGGCAGAGAGAGAGGGAGACACAGAATCGGAAGCAGGCTCCAGGCTCTGAGCCATCAGCCCAGAGCCTGACGCGGGGCTCGAATTCATGGACCGCGACATCGTGACCTAAGCCGAAGTCGGACGCTCAACCGACTGAGCCACCCAGGCGCCCCAGGAAATATTTTTAAAATTTAATAGAACTGCATGATTTTCCCTGTGGCTAGTTCTGTCTTTTGAAGCAAGTCTAACCACCTCTCCGCTAGCAGTAGCCTTGTTAGGCCTCCTCTTCTGCTTCTCTCCAAATGTCCCCATATACACAGTCACCGGTAACACTTGGATTTACAATTTACAAGGCACCTCCACAAGTATTTTTTTTTGAGCCATCAACTCCTCTGTAAGATATGCAAAGGAGGTATAATTATTCCATTTTAGAGATGAAGAAGCAGAATGTCAGAAGCATGAAATATTTCATACTTCCTCTAGCTTTTAGTCCAGAGCTCTTGCCACCATTCCCATATTCTCGGTAGCCCATTCTACAGGCTTCTCCTTATGCTACTCACAGACCTGCTCTACTCCTCCTACCTTGCCAGACAATGTTGCTTCTCTGCTCTTCCACCTAGATCTGCCTCACATTCTCCAGAATGCCTTTTTGGCTGCTTTGCACCAGAACATTCTCCCCGCTCCTAATTCTGTTTGGATGTATGATCTATAGAAGGATCATCATCCACATATGCTCTGAATATTCTCTCTAAACAGACTGGAAACTCTTATGTGGAGGAATTATATCTGTCCACCATTTTCTATGCCCCTAAGCATCTAGCAGTGTGCTTGGTGCATAGGTGCTGACCACTTCTATTACACACGGAATGAAGCAAGAAGAAAAAAAATCAGAGTATCATCCATGTTTACTGAAGAATCCAAACTCACAATGGCAGCTGGGCTGACTTTGTTTATAGACCCCCAAGTTGATATTAGATAGCCATTAAGAGTTTAAAGCCATCCTATTTTAAAGAGATCTTAAAAATGTTTTACTTACAAATTCCAAGATTCTGATGAAGAATCAAACACCTATTTTTACTCTAAGGAACATTCTATAAAGATAATAAAAGGGACAAGGATTATTAGCAAATCTTTTAATAACTAACTGAGAATAGAAAAAAAAAATAACTGCAAGACTTAACCACTGTCAATTTAGTTCAGTATTCTCTTTCTCACAGTAAATTTGGGGGAAGAGAGGCTGGGAGAAATTTTTATAGTGCGGAGTAGTAGTGTTCCTCAAGTGGCATCAACTTCAAATAGGTAAACAAATTAGTGAAGCTACTTTTTTTCATTTTGGGTACTGCATTCTATATAATAACTACCTATTATGTAAAGTAACACCTATATTTATTTGTACAAAGGCTGCCTATATTCCAAGTATCCTGAAAACTGCTGAGAAGTTTAGCTCCCCTATATTTTAGATAATTTATCTCGTAACAACTCTTGCTATCCAGACTCTGAATTAGTCCTCTTTTGTGTTAGATAGTGGGATTACAGAATTCTATAGTATTTCTGAAGTGAGTTGACTTTTTTCCCAAAGTACATGAGCTAAATACTTTTTAAATTAAATTGCCTCATATATTGAATGTGTATGTTTGCTCCATTACAACATACTACAATAGTAAGATACAGACACAGACAAAATACTGTTCCTCTAAGTTGCCTGTGGGATTTTGTGGGTGGTGAGCAAAACACATGACATTCTAGTTAAAGAGGGTAGTTGTAATTCTCCATGCTTATCATCAACATCTTCAAATCACACACTTCCGAGCCCAGCATTCTCTTGGCTTACACTCATAATTCTTTTTAACTTTACAGAGTGGGGAAGCTAGTGAATGGGGAAGGAGATAAAGAAGTGGGTAAGGTTTCTAAGGGGTTGAGTCAGATATGTATTTAGATATGCAGAAAGAGAATTTCACATTAGGATCAAGAAAAGGGTAACACACTGGCTTATCCACCCCCCCCCCCCACACACACACCAAAAAGAAAGATTTAAATGCTAAGACAAAGTAGGCCATAGGGAAGTTTAAGGTGTAGATGTTTTCAAATTATTCAGGGCATTTATGCTAATTGTACTGACAAAGAGTCTATGATTATTTTGATTCCCTTCCTAAGAATATTAAAAGATCTGGGCTGACATAAAGGGGTATGTGTAAAAGTGAAGTTTTATTACAGATGTCAAATTTGTTAGAGTGATTCATGATAGATTACTTTATTGAAGCAAGTTTAATTACAAATCTTTTCAAATCTTTTTTCCCCTTAACTCAATAAAGGAAAGGAAGAAGGTATGGTTTATCTTCAAAGGGAAGGCAAAATTATTCGTGGGAACAATATGGCAAAAACAAATTTAATCCCTAGAAGTTTAAAATTAAAAAAAAGGGGGGGGCGGCAAATGAAAAGATCAGCAAAATATGGCTAAAGCTGGTGGTGTATGATTACACCCAGCACTTTTTTGTTGAGACAGGAAAAAGATTTATGTTCCACGGTAAAAGAATGTGTGTAGCGTGAATGATACTGAAAGGTAACTGAACAGAGGCTGATGTGGGAGATAAGGGAGCAAATGCTCATGGAGTCATGTGTTGAGTCAGAGACATGTGGAGGGAACAATGTTAAATGCCTCTGCACAGACCCTGGAATCATCACAGATGATTTTTTTATAAATGAACTCTTTACATTTCCACTCCACACATCTGTTAGCTTTTTAAAAATTAAAACACATGTACTTCTGAATTTATATACAAATATCCTCACATTATGAGATTTACTTTTAAAGAAATAAGTTGGATGAAGGGAGACCCATGTCATCAAGGACCATTAGAAGAAGTACTGGATTCCAAGTGGGACAGAAGGAATGCCCTGCAAATGCACTCATGGCTGAGGCACTCCCCTCTGTTTCCAGATGAATTTGGAGCAGTTTTTCAGTTGCCTTTGACAATGAAGCATTTGGACTGGTGATGGATAAAATGTAAATAGACAGTACCCATTGTAATGGAAACCATGTCATTCATCCTTTCTAATTTTCCAAACCAAATGTATATTTTTCCATTTTTTAGATGGCCTGTGTTTCTATTTCTCAAGTTGCATTACAGCATTTTGCACTCAGTTTTTTTCTGTATCACTTTTTCCTCACGTGGGGGTTCCCCATGTCTCCATATGCAGTGTCTTACAAAAATAAATTAAGCAATCGTTAAATTGAGTTGTTCCCTTCTCCTGCTGGTTTATAGCAAAGGTAAATGGGTTGACAATTAAAAGAAGTGTGCACTGGCTGTCTATTGTGTGCCCGGTTCTATGGGAAATGCAGGCAAAAAAGCTTCCTTACCCTCAACCTGCATACTAGTCGGATAATCAAGACAAAGAAGAAAGACTAAATGAGATTTGATTATGGATGTCAGCTCGGATGCCAAGTATAATGAAGGATCATTTGTGGAGTACAGGAAAATAAATGCAGAAGCAATTTGAGGAGAAATATACAGTGTGGGTTGAATTCATCCCAGAAGGCTTCAAGGAGGAGACGGAGCAAAAGTTAGGCTTTGAAAAATGATACATGTCCAGACGGACAGAAACTAAAAGGTGAAGGTTCACTGAGAACCAATTATGGGCCAGAATGTACTAAGTCAATGTGATTATACTAATTTCATAGTGGAGAGATATGGTCCTGGGAGAGACTTACAGAGACTTAGTTGTAAGTTTCCCAGGGACAAACCTCTACTAAGTGATACAGCTTGTATTCAAATCCAGGTCTGTCTGACCCAATGTTTGAACACTCTTCACTACATGAAAAAGGAATAGTAGGAGGATTAAGAAATATGGATGGTGGACACAGTTAGATGATCTGCCTGGCGGGGAAAATAAAGCATCCCAGGTATCATTTATACCAATTCCTTTGCTTACAGAGTTTGTGATCCAAAGACAGTAGAAAACAAGGTTAGATCAGGAGAATCTCGCAAACAGGCAAAGGGATACACTGAAGCTTTGGAGACAGGCATGAGGTATTTTAAGATAATTTGTATGCCACAAGCTGAGCCCTTTTCTATGGTACACAGCTCTTCAAATCCAGTCTATGCATAATCGTCCTCTCCCAAAGAAGCTCTGAATGTTTGGTATCTCTGGGTTCAAGGCGCCACCAGAATTTCTGAATGAGGAAGAAAAGGCTGGAAACAGAGGTGCTTCAGTAGCCCTAAATGATGCAATGCTGCTCACGACCCCTCACCTACCAAAAAGAGTTGGCTTCTGGAAGCCCTGCACCAAGAAATTAACCAATGTATTTTTGGAGTATTGGCTCCATGCCCAGCACTATGCTTATAAATCTACAAATCCACACTTGTGAGTATCAGTTAAGAAACTGGCTTATGTAACATAATGTAGGGGTTAAGCACATGGGCTCTGGCGGCAGACTCTGGGTTTCCTATCTCATCCTCTCACTTCCCAGCAACATGACCTTGGGCAATGTACCTCTTGGGCATCAGTTTCCTGATCTGTAAAATGAGGAAAAAAATGCTACCTACCTTACTGGGTTTTTGTGAGGATTAATTTAGATTATCCAAGTAAAGCTCTTAGAAAACACCCAGAAGCTAGTAAGTACCTAATAAACATCAGGACTGAGGAGAAGGGGAGGAGGAGGTCAGGGCCACTGCTGCTGTTCATTGGCTCTATTACAGCTGGCTCATTTTAAATGTCTTCTTTGATTATCTGTATACTCACAATAAGTCTTTACAGATGCAAAAAGCAGATAGCTATTCATAACTGTTTAGCTGGATCTGGATTTATCAATACAGTTAGCAGTATTGTATAGAAATGTGTTACAGGTGAGAACATATTCCACTGAAATTCTTCTGGTTCCTTTAATAAACTTTGTGCTACAGTGAGCCAATCAGAACGAGCTAATATATGCGGTGGTAACAAATAAACCCTGAAATTTCAGTGGCTTAACCCCTCTCCCTCTGTGTGATTTGGAAAATTCTCTCCTGAGCAACTCAAACTTCCACCTAGTCTCCTTCCCTTCTAGTACACAAGTGAAAAGAGCAAGGGAGGGACAGAGGGAGAAAGGAAAAGGAAGAAGAAGATAGGCAGGGAGCAAAATATGAGGTAATGATATGCAAGGCCCACCCACTTTTAACTGCCTTGGACTAGAGGTGATGTATCACTTCTCTTCACATTCCATCAGTAAGAATTAGTCACATATAGACACCTACAGGGACAGAGGCTGGGAAATGACAAGGATGTCTGAAAAGAGAATGTTAACTAACATTCTCTTAGGTGTTAAATCCCTAACTGTTGGTTTCTAGTTGAATATCCCTGAACTACAAGAGGTGAGGATACTCATGGCCACCAAGACCTCAGTGTTTGGTTCTACTAATGGCAAATAGATGTTTCTCAATCAAAAGGTACACAGTTGAAATATTTTCATGAGTTGATTCTGGGATACAGAAACAGTCTTCAACACAAAAAATGAAGAAACCAACAAAAAACCTTTGATAAAGGATCTCAGTCCTGTTCTAACAGATAATATGAGAAAAAAAGAGAATTTTATAAAGAACCTGGTAAAAAGTTGGAAGCATTTTATTCTGTAAATGAAAATGTTGTTATAAGAGAGCACACACTGAGACACAATTTTGTAAGATCTGGATTCCTGCCCATCCCAAATAGAGAAAGACCTTTTCTGTAAAATTATCTGCATTAGGAGTGTCTGTCTAACCAGGAATTTGAATGCTGGAGCAGAGTTCATCCTTACACATACACCTAGATCATAACATGTTGGTCAGCTGTTTCTACTTAAAGAAACTAAGACTACATTTCTTTAAGCTAGGACTCTGGAATCAAGGGATTCATTAAAAAATAATTTTAATTTTTTTTTTTTGTCAAAGAGAACTTATTGACTCTTGGTTTCTTTCCCAAACACTCTATCAACTAAACAAGTTCCATTAAATCATGATTAATTTTCAATATTTTGTAAATCAAATACACACACACACACACATGTTTATGTGTAAACACTCTCTTAATGACTCACAATCCAATGAGACATGAGGGCAAAATAAAGAATTATTGTGTCTATAAAACTACATTCAATGCTTTGGATAAATAAAATTGAGCTACCCACCCCCCAACTCCATACCACCACCACCACAACCCACATACACACCCCCCCACACACACACCCACACACAGAAATGTTGTAGTACTAGTTTGGGGAAAGCCACCACAGACTGAAAAAGTCATTTGTTTGTTTGTTTGTTTGTTTGTTTAATTTATTTATTTATTTATGTTTATTTATTTATTTTTGAGAGAGACAGAGAGACCAAGCCGGGGGGAGCAGGGGGCAGGGGGCAGAGAGAGAGGGGAACACAGAATCTGAAGCAGGTGCTAGACTCTGAGCTGTCAGCACAGAACCAAAAGCAGGGCTCAAACCCACAAACTGTAAGATCATGACCTGAGCCGAAGTTGGACACTTAACTGACTGAGCCACCCAGAAGCCCCTGAAAAAGTCATTAAAAAAAAATAGATTCTACTTTCAAATTTTTTCAGAAGCATCTATAATTTTTCATTCTACCTGAAAGAAACTGGAATTGAAACTCAGAAAGCCTAGATTATTGGCATACATTTTGCAAAAAAGACTATATGGAATCTCAATCACTGGACCCATTTTCAAAGTTTTAAGTTAAAATAAAATGTGTCCTATATGTAGGTATTATTTTTATTACTCTTGATTTTATCAACTTTTCCAATAATTTGAACAACTACCAGTCCCAACTGAATCAGGTACGAAGACATTTATTATAAATATATGTACAGATATTTCTGCCTTCAGTATAAAACATCATGAGCAAATCAGAAACACTGAATTAAGTTTATTTCATTATAACCAAAAGCAAGAAACTTGTCATTTTAAGTCAGCATATGCAGTCTTATCACAGGTGAATCTACAATTTTAAGTTATTGGAAATATTATAAATAGCTTAAGAACCTCCACTACTACTTTTGATACCCTATAGGATTCTACAGTTTGGCACTAGGGAATTTCCCTACTTGGCTCTACTGATTTAGCATAACAAAACATCCTGGGTGAACTTGTATAGTTTTATCAAGCGATAAACTAAGATACATTTATATACAGACATTATATACATTATGCATATATATATACATATATATAATACATACACATACCTAAACATATACCATGTACTTATATCTATATCTATATCTATATCTATATCTATATCTATATCTATATCTATATCTATATCTATATCTATATCTCTCCCAAGTATATTTCTCTATTGATCACCTCTTTTTTAAGGGATTAATAAGATCTTCCATCTATAGCTGAATAGAAGCAAACCTCAATTCTGGATGAGCCCTTGGGTTTCCATGTATTTCTCAGGACTACACTTTTAGTGATGCACTGGGTCTTAAAGTTAATGTGTGATGTCTCCTGGGCCTAAAACAGGTACTCAATTCACTGGGGAGGCTGTTGTTTTATGTTCCTTCTTTTTGTTTATTTTCCAAATATAAGCTTGTAAGCCTTATCCAGTTGAAATGAACTCTCTGAAAATGGGATCTAGCCTCATATTTTTTTTAAAGCTCCAGGGACTTTTATGCTGTTGGACTCCAAAGATTAGGGCTCACATTTCCAAAGACACCATCTTTCCTAAATATTCCCCATGTGACCTTGTTTTCTTTCCAGACTTACCATGTAGATTACCCCAACTAGGCACTTTTGCTAGGCACTGGAGTACACATAAGCAGAATAAGACACAGACCCTGATTTTGATAAGTTCAAGCAATATTTATAAACAGATAAACACTTCAAATATAACATGACTAGTCAAGTAGTAGAGGGAGGTATACACTGTTATAGGATAAGAATACAAGGCAACCTCTGGTGGGAGAAGATATTTGCAAATGACATATCTGATAAAGGGTAGTATCCAAAATATATAAAGAACTTATAAAACTCAACACCCCAAAATGAATAATCTAATTAAAAATGGGCAGAAGGCATGAAGACAGTTTTCAAAAGAAGACATACAGATGGCCAACAGACACATAAAAAGACGCTCAACATCACCATCATCAGGGAAATACAAGTCAAAAGTACAATGAGATATCACCTCACAACTGTCAGAATGGTTAAAATCAACAACACAAGAAACAACAGGTGTTGGTGAGCATGTGAGGAAAGGGGAACCCTCATGCACTGTTGGTGGAAATGCAAACTAGTGCAGCCACTCTGGAAAACAGTATGGAGGTCCCTCAAAAAGTTAAAAATAGAACTACCCTATGATCCAGCAATTGCACTACTAGATATTTACCCAAAGAATACAAACATACTCATTTAAAGGGATACATGCACCCCAATGTTTATAGTAGCATTATCTATAACAGTCTAACTATGGAAACAGTCTAAGTGTCCATCTACTGACGAATGGATAAACAAGAGTTGTATGAATGTATGTATGTATGTATGTATGTATGCATACATGTGTGTATATAAACACACACATATATATGATGGAATATATAATATAAACACATAATATATATTAGAATATTATATAATATATATATTATATCTATAATGGAATATTAGTCATAAAAAGAATGAAATCTTGCCTTTTGCAACAATGTGGAAGGAGCTAGAGAGGATTATGCTAAGTGAAATAAATCAGTCAGAGAAAGATAAATACCATATGATTGCACTCATGTGGAATTGAAGAAACAAAACAAATGAGCACAGGGAAAAAGGAGAGAGGCAAACCAAGAAACAGACTCTCAACTATAGAGAACAAAGTGATGGTTATCAGAGGGGAGGTGGATAGGAGATGGATTAAATAGGTGATGGTGATTAAGGAGTACACTTGTGATGAGCAATAGGTGTTGTATGGAAGGGCTGAATCCCTAAATTGTACGCCTGAAATTAATATTACACTGTATGTTAACTAATTGGAATTTAAATAAAAACTTAAAAGAAAAGAATACATGCCTGAAAAATATTTGTAGAGGCAGTGATGAAGGTTTTACCCCAAGGAGCTCTCCACTGTCCACTCATAGTGCTTGGAAAGGGACTATGTATCTTACCCAAAAAGATTTTGGGGTAAATGTCCACTCTGAGGACAGAATAGCCTTAGGGGGAAAAAAACTGTCAACAAGGAGCAAAAAGATTCTATTCTTCTGGTTGTTTGCCTAGTTCCTCTTTTAAAAGAGACAAAAGCAAAAACTTACCCTATGCCACAGTTACAGGACAAGCAACAAAATCAACCGTATTAAATATGCAGAAGCTGTGGCTTACATTAAAACTACTTCAATCCCAGGGCACCTGGGTAGCTCAGTCACTTGAGCATCCAACTTCGGCTCAGCTCATGATCTCGCAGGCTGCGAGTGTGAGCCCCACATCGGGCTTGCTGCTGTCAACACAGAGACCTCTCTGTATCCTCTGTCCCCCTCTCTCTGCTGCTGCCCCGCTGTGTGCTCTCTCTCTCTCAAAAATAAATAAAACATTAAAAAATAATGAAATAAAATTGCTTCATTACCAGCAATAAGGAACTTTCTGGAAAATTGTAATTAATGGATGTATTCAGTCCACAAAAAAATTACTGAACACCTACTAGATTCCTAAACTTTTTCTTGCTTGTTGCATGGATTAAATAATCATATTAACTTAAATTTTTTTTTACATTTATTTATTTTTGAGAGAGCGAGGCAGAGTGCGAGTAGGGGAGGGGCAGAGAGAGAGAGAGAGGAGACACAGAATCCGAAGCAGGCTCCAGGCTCTGAGCAAGCAATCAGCTTGCTGTGAGATCAAACTGTGAGATCATGACCTGAGCCAAAGTCGGTCGCTTAACTGACTGAGCCACCAGACACCCCAGTATTAACTTTAAATCAGTTAGAATGGGAACCAGAGAATGGCATAGATAGTATTTACAATATTAATTTGAACTTTTTTTAAAAAATAGAGCATCTTGAGGTACTGATATTCCATGGAACACTCTTTGGGAAATGCTGATCCAGTCTGATCATCCATCTGATTATCCAGCCTCAACTTGGATATGCCCAGTTATAGCCCACATCACGGGCTTACTTAGTGCCCAAAAAGCACTCATCATTACTGTGGGAAAGCTGCTGTTATTGGTAGTGCTGGTTTTATTATTATTATTATCATCATCAACATCATCATCATCATCATCATCATCATCATCCAAACAAAATCTGACCCCTTGAATAATCCTTTCTCCTAGTTCTGTCTTCTAAAGATCTTTGATGAATTAGTAAAAAGAAACATCTGGTTGTAGAAATGGCACCTAAATTAGATAGGCTAACACAGCAATGAAACCAAATATTTTACATTCACATTGATGCTGGAAAAGCAATGTATTGTTTCTCTTTACATTATGACATTCAAAACTGACCTAACTTTAATGCATCAGACATGGCTCTGTAGTGATTCTATGCGAGTGTGGCATGTCTTGGAGCCAGCCACTACTGCCTAAGATTTAAGAGTGAGTGTTCTTTGTCTAGCCGTAGAGATTGATCTCTAAACACCTTCAGAGACATCTTTGGATATTGCTTCCTGAGAAGAAATCATAGTTTCAGATTTGGTCTTAAAAAGTCCTTTCCAATAAATATATTAACATCATTAGAACAAAGCACAAACTGGTGTCTTTCCTTGGCAACTTCAACTGAGCTACAGACGTGAAGCTTGTACTAACAGCCTGAGAAATGTAACTTGCAGCTTCCAGTCGTCACTGGTCACATGGAATTTAATGTGTACTTGATGAGTATCTCAAGGGGGGACAAAAGGCATCCTCATTTTGCAGTCTTCATCAGCATTTGCTCCTGAATCACCCTGTTTTCTTCCTCCCTTAATAATCAAATAATTCTCTAGCCTTTCATGATTTTGCTGTACATATCTTTTTGGCTATCTAATTAACACTGTGATTTTTGTTCTACATATGTTGTATAATAGTTGATTCTGTCCTATCCTTACAAAACATATTAAGCTTAATAAACATATTTATGAGAATTACTTTGTATAGTCCTTATGCAATCAGCCATGCTGGGTATGATGGCCCAAGACGATGAAAACCCATTGACTTTTTGTAGCAAATTAGTCTACCACCTAATCGGTGAACCCTGCTAAGCTTTTGAATTATGACAAGAACCAGCAGCTCAGTTAGAACACTCAAATGAATTATATCAATTCATAAACTTGTTCATGTCCAGATTTCATTAGCCACACATTAACAGCATTTTATGTTTATTACTGCTCTGACATAATCTATAAATAACTGAAATGCTAATCATAGTGTTCTGCCGGGCATCATCATTTAATCATAAAGAGATACATTATTATAAACTATAATAGATAATAACAAGTCTGGGTCAATGGCTGCATATTAAAAGATCACAATTATATCCTATAAGGGTATGTACCTCATACATTTGGTGACACATAGGTCCATATCTAATCACTTGCAAATGTTTCCCCTCTGACATACTTATGGTACAAGGTGACACAATTAAGAAAATATGCTTATAAAACAGTACAATCTTTGAACATCAAAGTAAACAGAGAACAATTAATAGTAGGAGAAAACATCTTCTTGCCAATGCCAATTCAATTAACTCTTTATTGGTAGGTTTGTTTTTCAGCAGAAAGGGAATTCATGTTCCAGCATGTGGGAAAACCAAAAGAAAAAGAAGAAGAAAAAAAAACGTGCAGCTTATCAAAATGTAATGTAGAAAAGCTATTAAATAAAAGCTAAATTCAGTTACAACTGAGTTAAAATTGTAAAACAAAGCCTAACTACTGATTAGATCTTCTCCAACTCCTATTAATGGTTTATTGCAAACTGTAACATAGTAATCTTATATTACATTATAAAATAATTTCGTGTAAGAATATTCACACTTCCTTGCGAGAGGTAATAACTTTCAAAGTCAGCAAAGCTACCAATTTCAAATGGCCCTGCTATTGTTGTTCAGGCCATGATGCTGTCTTCACTGTCATGTTTTGACTAGTTGATGACAGAGCACTGATCAAGTTTGGGTATGGATTTAACAAGATGATGGGGTCAGTACCTTTGTAGCTTATATGATTCTCGTATTTTTGCTTCAGGAAAATATCCTGATGAAATACCAGCTGCTACATAAATAATTTCTAAAACAGATTATCAGTGGAAAGAGTTTTGAATGAGAAAAGAGGATGACCCAGAGTCCAGGAATTAATGGCAGATTATTAAACGAAAGCATTTTATACCGAGAATTAGCCACTAATTTAAAACCTTAGTTGAACAGGACGCTGAGATAGAGTCTGTCATTGCAAGCACTTGCACCTCCGAGCTCAGGGTGAATCGAGGGAGATAAAGAAAGGAATGTAAAACACTATGGAAACCAACCTCTGGAGACTTAATATTCTGATCAGCTCACCTCCGAACATCTGGCTCTTAAATGTTCAAGCACAAAAACAAGAGAGCTAATGAAAGCAGCACATATTATCTCTCCCATCAATGTACCTCACAAACACCTGCTAAAATTAAAACAAATTGAATCTTGATTGCTGATTAAGTACCCCTTCTTTAGCTAGATATTCTGTCATTATTTGCCCTGGCGCACAATGTATAAACTGATGAATGGCGAGTGGTGGGCGGCGGCAGCAAAGGTGGATAAAAGGCGATTCAAAGTAGATGAGTATAAATAGCAGCAGATTAACTTTGTGTACTCTAACCCAGCAAAAAAGTGAGTCTTTGCCCCCACCCCCCACAGAAGAATTAAAGTGGCAAAACTGCATTTAAAATAGAAAGGTAAGTCTGTGCATTTTAATACACCCCCTTCCTAGAGCAGAGTTCCTCCTCAGGCAGGCCTTGCTGCATTTAATTTACTCACCGCAGCTTGGTGACTGAGCTTAAGAAGTACTCTTGACCTGTATTACTGACTGCTTTTATTCAGTTTTGTAGCTGCTGCAAATGCTTTATTTTTATTTTTATTTTATTTTTCTATTTAAAAAATAGGTTTTTTTTGGATTTGCAGAAAACCTTTCCAGACACAGGCTGGTAATATCAAAAACAGAACCTTCCAAAACACATTTGGTTTGTCCATATCTGAAACAAATACTTGGACTGTGGTTAAAAAAAAAAAAAAAGTTACACAATTTACTGCCAATAAAGCAATAGACTATTCAGCGTGCACACTTCAGTTAGAATAAAAATACCCGTTTGAGTTTTCATCACACATATATAAATACCTTCCTATGCGAACGCTGATGACAGATGTGCGGCTAATCTACCATGTTAACTTCATTTGAGAAATTGTGGTTTTGTTCAAACTTTATTAGCTAAATTCGAATTGATCCTGTTAAGTTTTAACTCAATATTTTACCTGGTTCAAGTATATTTCCAGAATGCATACAACTCAACAGCTTCCCTTTATTTGCAATACATTCACATAAATTTCCTGTTAAAATAATCAACTTCTATTTGTCTCAATGTCTTTTAATTAAAACAAACAAAAAAAGTAGGGTGAGAGAAAAATCAGTGTGTAAATCCTTAACACCGCAACCTACACAACCTGGTTTTATTTATTTATATATTTATTTATTTATTTATTTATTTATTTATTTATTTATTTATGTGACTAACACAATAAGGTCATAACAGCACATATGTTTGGCATATGCATTTCATCACTGATGATTATGCTCTATCCAAAAAGTAGCCTCAAAATGATAGGTTACTCCAAAATCTCCTACAGGGCATGAAAACAAAAGAAAATAAATGTCCGTAAATCACTTATTGTTCCTTGACTTTTTTTTTTCTTATTGCATTCTAAATTATTTAAATATACTATTAGGCATCATATTGGAAAAAACAGATGTTTTCTAATTATGAACTGATTTTACAGTGTGATGGTGTCACATATTTAAATTACAAATACACATTTTTAGCATTCCAGCTGTGCTTTACAAGAGTTTAATTTGCTTCTTCTGATATGTCACATTGCACCTGCCTTTTTAAAACTCCTATAAATGTAAAACATTGCTCAAACACAATTATTAAGACATGTTGAAGAATTCTAAAGATTCTGAATAGCTTATAGAAGATGAATTTTATATAAAGATTCAATAATGAATCTACCAAATGGGTATTTGGAGTAACATTTACAAATATTTTTAGAGGAATATGAATTTGGACTGATGATTTGTGTGTGTGCGTGTGTGTGTGTGTGTGTGTGTGTGTGTGTGTGTGTGTGTGTATGGATGAAAAGTAGTATATGGAATTTGATTTTATTTTTATAGCACCTTTCATATTAACTTTATTTTCAAGCACAGCCATACAAACTTAAGTTTAAAATACCTGATGTGTATTAACACCATGAAAATAAAAATTCACCATCTATTGGGTGAAAAGTAAGAAGGCACTGTGCCTGGAGACTGAACATTAGTTAAAATTCTATTCTTTCTCTTTTGAAGGACAACTCTATGACATAATCAGATTGATTGATCATTTCAGAAAAAAAAAATTCTAAAAACTACAAGTTAGTTTACATTCATTTGAATTGTCCTAAAATATCAGTGACCATAGTAATGCGCCCATTTTTGCTAGATCATCTTTATCTCATTGTGTGCTAGGGTTTCTTAGAAGTGCTTGAATTCTTTGGCAAACATTTCTCAAACATAAAGTTCAATGACACGATAGAGTTTAAATTGTCACACAGTGAGTGTTAAAATAAATAAATTCACCTACATATATGAATGAACACATACCTGGAGACAAAAGCACCAATAACTAAATAGGTCTTAACATAAAAAAGTGTTATAAAAAAGTGGAAATGGGCTGTATACTTTATTCCTGGAATCCACAGAAATTTATTAAACTTTAAAATAAATAAATAAATTTAGAGAAATCTTTATATAAAATCTACCTATAAAATCTATACAAAGGAATATTTCTTTTACTTATTAAACATATTCAAGAGGTATTTATTTCTTGATATATGCCCTAAAAATAACAATGATTGTTTCAGAAATGTATATTCATATTCAAAATGACCATGAGAGAAGAACTCAAAAGGAAATAAACCAGATGTAAGTTATTCACCCAATCTTGTTGTTTCAAAATAATAAAAAGAAGCTTTGCCACCACACTATTTTGAAGAATTGACATGTTTAAATGATAGCATGGGGTGTTTTTCCCCCTTTTCTATTTTCACAATAATGGCTGAAAATAAAGCATTTATAACCCTTTCAAATCTTAATATGACTAAATGATTTATTTCTGTGAAAACTGATTTCACTGTCCTCAGAATAAAATATTCAAGACAAAGCCGATAAGAATGTATACACTGTGCAACTGGACCCTCCCCCCCCCACTTCAGTGTGAGTAGCTAACATAATGGTGAATTGACTTTTTTTTAAAGAGAAGTCTGAAGATTAAATGAGGATGGTAAAAGTATTACGGTAATAAATTTTACTAGCAAACAAATAAAATCACATTGTAAAACCTTTCCAAAAAAAAGAGGCTTTAACTGCAATGCATAATCATATATAAAAACCTAAAATGGAAATTTTTATCCATTAAAGTGTGAACAAGCTAATTCAGAATAAATGGGAGGGCATTTGGAACGATAAAGTGTTCAGCCAGCTCTCTTATTGAACAAAGACCTTATTTTAATCATAAGGTTATTGACTGCAAAGTAAAGTGTTTCTGCCAAACACAAAACTTACAAAAGACCTCATCTGTAAGTCTTATTTTCCATAGGCTTTAATGGTCTGTCACAGCCTGAGACTGCCTATCTTGACCAGATTTCTCTTCTTAAGTGTCCTGGGCCACCCATCTTGCTCTCTGGGCATAACTTTCTGGGTGAATATTGAGCAGTCCTTTTTAGCCATTAGGGTCCTTCAACTACAAATCAGCTCTGGAGTTCCAGGAAGTCACCCGTGTGAGGACAGGTAAAATGAGGGTGACATACCCCCTGACTCTTTGTTTCTGGTTACCAAGCCTTATTTATACACCACTCCTTAAATATTTGTCCTGGTTCTGGATTTGGCTTCATGTTTCCTACCATTTAAGTGTGGCCATCTCAAGGTTGGAAGACATTAACGTGCCTTTGGATTTCTACCAAGCAGGAAGTCCATGAAATAAAAGGAGGGGCCCAATTGTGCTTTGAAAAGGAGCCCTAGACTAAAGATGTACAACAGCAGGCAGTATTTAATTCTTTCTGAAACTGACAACCAACACTACATTCAATCTGCCATAAAATGACAGTGACAGACCTCAGTCTAAGTCAGAAAGTCTTCTGAAGTTGCAGAAGCAGCCGTCTATTCTGAACAGGGACAAGAATGTGAATTCAAAAGCTGCATGCATGAATGAGAGGTGTCTTTAAAAATGGCTCCCTTGGGATGTTCAAAACTTGAGAGACAGTTGTCCTGAAATGCTATTCTAAACACACAGCTGAGACCTCAAAGAACAGATTATTTAATTTAGAGAATAAGCAGAATTGCAGGTTAATAAACAGAACTGCAAAGATCTTCTAAATATCATCAGCTGACCCAAACTCCCAGATCCTCAGCTCTGTAACAGTCCCTGTCAATTCCCTTCTATACATTCCTTTCATTCATTATGCATGATAAGTCCTTAGGATTCTCTAATGAGAACATAATATTTGGATCCCATATTCTCACATCAATAATGGTGAGGCCACCACTTCTGAATCCTCAGAAAAGCCTTAGGTCTGATCCTCTATTAACAACATTACATAGAAGGTATATTGGCAGCTCACTGTTTTACCTTCAGCTGGTGGGGTGCTTTCTTTATGGATCATACCAATGCTGTGTTAAGATCAGGATTATTCTCAGGGGCATCTAATTCATCCCTCTCTCCATATACTTGAAATACAGGGGAGAAAAAGGATAAGTTACCATAGCAGTGGAAACTTGACATGCTAATAAATAATCTGCTACATTCCAGGAGAAATGTCATGTAATCAAAGAGTAGACGGAGCCCTGAAATAAGACAAGAGGGTTAGAGGAAATGAAATTTGGGGATTTTTAGTCACCTTCACTGTGTACCTCTTTCCAGCAACATGGTAGCTCTGCTGATCATAAAAGCAGGAACTGAGTAGAAGCTTCTCTATGAGGTAACCAGAGCTAATCCTTCCTCACTGTGCCACTCCATCCTCAACCCCTGTCAGTCCATGCTGTTCTATGTTCTTTTACAGACTTCAATTTTAGTAAGGGACTATATGAAGGCTGGAATGGGCAGGGACACATTGAACTTGAGACCAAAGTCTGGAATTAAGAAGAACCCTGGAAGAGATGCTACCTGGGCATTAGAGATTCTATGTATTATTTCTGGGATAAGAAAATCTGAATGATGCTTAAAAATATTCAAATCGAGGTGATCAAAACAGAACAGAAAATTCTTCCCCTTTTCAAAAGGATGTCACAAGATAGATGACTACCTGACACTAGTCATTTGGCCATAAGCCTAGATTTTAGAGGAATTCTAATAACAAGGAAAATGGTGAGATGTTCTAAGAAGAATCTACCCACCCAGCATGGTATATTTATAAGCCTAGCCCGGATAGATCACACCTCATTCCTGGATAAGCAAACCAACAAAAAACAGTTTAGGAAAAGATTCTCCAACATAAAATCAAAGGACAACAACACAGAAGAAAAAGAGAAAACGCATACACACACAAAAAAACTGTTCCTTAACTATTGGGAAAAAATAACCCATCTCCTTAGTGTTCTCAATAAGATTTAAGAAAATTCACCTCAAAAGCAAGAGGTGAATGGTAAAATGATACAGACTGGTTTGAAAAGAGAGTTAGTTGAGATATATATGTAGGTGATAAAGAAGTTGAATGAATTAAGAAAAGATTAAAAGGGATCCAGAATTTTATTATCATTGAATCTGCGTTATAGAAACAATGCTCAACTGTGCAGAAAAAACTTCTTCCCTGATACTGAAGCCAATACAAGGTACATTTCCAAGCACAAAGAACAAGGACAGCAACAAAAAACAATAAGTCATGAGACAAAAGCTATAGAAGAAGAATGGAAAGCCCTCCTAAGGACCAATGTCGAAAAAAAAAAAAAAAAAAGGAAGGGGGGAGTATAAAAATATAATAATACTCTATTTGTATCTGAAAAAAATATATATATATAGGTTATTTACAAAGAAGTAAAAAAGTCAAGTTGGTTTTACATTTCTGTTGGACTTCATTAAATACTAGGTGACATGAAACAATGTCTATACGATTTTGTGGGGAAAAGTTTGTGACCCAAGAATTATATATACAAACAACTGTGGTACTTCAACATGGCAATAAAAAGATATTCTCAGGTACACAAGGGCTCAGAAAGTATGATCCATATACCTTTCAAAATACTCAATGGTATATTTAAGCTAAGAGAAAATATAGAAAATTTTGAAAAAATGAAAACAAAATATAAATATAAGTAAAAAGAATATTAATATAAAAATTTTAAATGTAATAATTAAGATGAATGAATAATTTTAAAAACGATTCTTATAAGAGAAGAAGTATAAAAAATCATTATTTAACATTTAGTATTCAAATCTAACACCCCAGATTATATTCACATAAACAGAGAATTAATTTAAAGCAAAGAAAGTAGTAAAGGAGGAAATTTCCTCATCTTACATAGTGGCTAATCAAAAGCAGCTTTTTCTCTATGCTGGTAATTAGAGAAATATAGGCCTAAGAAGCTTTATTTTAATATAAAAGTAGTTACTAGTGTTAGAAACAAATGTATACCTCATAAATATCTGTAGGGAGAAAAAAGCAAACCAAAAAAAAAAAAAAAAAAAAAAAAGGAAGGAAAGAAGGAATCAAAGGAAGAAAGAAAAAAATAATCTATAAAGCAGCAGAGAAAACAAAAGAAATAAGCATAAAAACTGTTTCAAACAAATATGAGAAATATTACCAAATACATTAATTATAACACAAAATATTTATACGTAGAACTATTTTTAAAAGCAAACAAAATATTTGAGATGGGGTAAATCGTTCTGGCCATTGCTGCTAATGGAAACACAGCTAACACAAAGGACAAAGACAGATTAAAAAGAAAATGATATCTGTCAATATCACACACAAAAAGAAAGCTTATAATATTAGAAGAATATTATTAGAATATTAAAATAATTAGAATTAAAAACTTAAATGGAACAAAAAAGAATCAAAATATAAGAAGTATAATCTGCCATCTAGGTAGAATCTCAATAAAATTTTATGCTCTGAATAATATAGTATCTAAGTAAATAAAGAAAAACCTATTAATTATAGTGGGAGACATTAGGCTAACCTGAAATAAATAAGTAAATGATTTAAAGAATTTAAGGAAATTGTAATAACAATCTAGGCTCTATTGAATGCTTATTACGTGCCAGGCATTGTGCTCAATTCTTTAATACGTAGCTCGTTAGCTGTTAATAACTCCATAAGGTGGTTTATGGTCCTGTTCACACACAGAGACCAAGACCAAGAGTTGCATAAGTTGTCAACTTAATACAACAGGTGGTGCCAAAGATGTACTTTAAACTATGTCTGTCTCTTAGAGAAACTGAAAAGAGTTTCAGAAAATGGCCAAATATAAACTAAATGTTTAAAAAGAAATCATTTTCCTCTATACATACAATAAGATAGGGAAAAAAATGTTTCTCAAAGTATAACAAAACCATGAAGTTCTCCCCAGAGAGAACCTTAAAATAAAATACTCAGGAAAAATACACAGATTTTCACTGAAAATCATAAAAGAATACATAAAGTGACCTTTTGTGTCTCAGATATAGAGATTTAGACAACTAAATTTAGTAAGAATGTCAATTCCTCTCTATTTCATGTGCTTAGTGTTATTACAATTAAAATCTTTGCTTTTTTTTTTTTAACCTTGCCAAAGTGATTTTAGAGTTCAGTTTTAAAAGAAATATAAGACTTTCTCTAGACTTATGCTGTGTGTCTGGTGAGAAGAGAGAATATATCCTTCTTGCCTAGCATCTCTAGCCCAGAGGAGGAACTCCATGAATATTTACTGAATGAAAAATAGCCAAGAAAATTTTGAAATATATTCTAATTAATGTTTCTAAATAAATGAAACTAATTTTTCTAACATTCTAACTGGTAAGTAAAAGCTTGCCTCAATAAAGGTTAATAACTTTGATATAGAAAAAAACACCCAAATTGATAGGAGGAATGTAAAAACATTTGGTGGTTCCAAGGAAACAATTAAAAATGAAAACAATTTGTTTATGGGAACATGCATTTAAGAATTATTTATATTACAAATTTATCCCTACCTGATGGTAATAGAATAACATTAATTATAAAATATCCATATAAAGAATAACATATAGCCTTTTAATGTACTATTGAATATTTAATAACTTTTATTCAGTTTATCCTTTCCACAAATGCTCATAATGTAATGGTAAAAGAAAAACCAAAATGCAAGAGTATAAACAAATCATGGCCTGATTTAAAAAGAAAAAAATATATATATATACATATACATATATATATACGTATATATATATATATATACATATATATACGTATATATATGTATATATATATATATTTGAGAAACACTGAAAAAAAACAGGTTAGAAATATACTGAAACATCAACTGTAGTTATAGCTGGGTTGTGGAATTAATCATTATATTTTTTTCTTATTTACATATTTCCAAAATTTTCCATATTTTCTATACAGAGTTTACTTAACTTTTAGAATGAGGGAAAAAAAATGGTTCTCTAAAGACTAGTTTATTCAAGGTAATAGAGCCAGATTACTAAAAGTGAAAATAAATCTGGCCTTACTTTCTATTTTGGTGTCTCCAAATTTCAGGGGATGTCAATTTACATATGCTGTAAAAATCCTGGAAAAATCTGATTTCCAATCTGTGGAACCAAAATAGGAACTTTTCTCCAAAGTAATGTTTTCTACAGTCTCTCTTACACTCTTCACCTGAGATTCAAAACACCAAATTGAAAATATTTGTGTTTTAAAAAATGAGAGCAATTTAAGATAATTTTTTAAAACACCCTTTTTCTCTTGTTTGTGCAGTAGATATAAGAAAGAAAGGTTTCATTGAGACAAAAGGAGGAAAAATTGTCCATGAAGCACACAGAGACATTAAAGAAATAATAATCAGAACAAACTTCTCAACAGTAGGATTAGCAAAATGATGAAAACACGAAATAGCAATACAAATGCTTGGAAAAAAATAGTATATGTTTAATGCCCTTGATGCTCCTTAATATTAAACAAAGATATCCAGGAATTACAGCAAAGGCTTCTAATGGGTGTTTATTAACTGGAACATCATACCTTGCATTGAGAACTGAACTAAAGATCATTTCACCAGTTACACTGAATCACCTTTGGAACATATCAGTATTTGAGGAGAGAAACTAACATTAAGTTTCCATTTGTTTCTGGAGATTTTAGCAAGATAATAAATAATTTGGATAATATATTCTAAATCCTTAGAAGAAATGAGAAACATATGCAAATGGTCCCAATAAAGGACTGGTAACCTTTTAACACAACTTTGTTAATCTATGCTTAACTATAGCCTCACTTCAACGCTTGTAGATAAGTCTTGATGCTGATGAGTTCATTTTAGAAATATATAACTTAACAAGTTGTCAGGTTTAAAATAGGAACATGAATCTTACTCATGAGTCTTTCATTTTTAATGGATAAGAGATGTAGTGGCTTTTGAAGCTTCCGGATAAGGAAGCCTGGACCAACTGAAGCTTTTAGGGACTGACTCTATGTGCACTCACATGTACAGAATTACCCTGGCAACCACCCCAGTGGGATAGTCTACGATGGGAAATCTAATTTTCACTGAGCAGAGCTCTACAAATGTGGAAGCCCTTAAATAACTCAAAGCCAGTATTAACAACAATACTTAAAGAAAAAAAAATAACATCCTAAGTTCTATGGTACACTTATAGTTTGCCATTATAGGATTTGCCGTGATTGTCACAGCAGCTCTGAGATATAAGCAGGAAAGGTATTATTCCTACTTTGTATGTGAAGTCACCAGAGCTAAGAGGAATCAGCAGTTTACTAGATCATACAGCTCAGACCATAGGTGGTACTAGAACCTGGGTCTTAGGAAGCCTTTTCTAGTATTCTTTCCACTAAATCATGTGGGTTTTCAAGGAAACAAGTTTCCAAATAAGGTCCCTCCTACTCTCCCTTGGGTAACTTTAATAAACTCAGTGTAAAACAAACAACAAATTGGCTGTTCCCAAGCAGATGGTGCTGCTCAGCTGCGGTTAAGCAAGGAGGCCTCCAACACGCCAAACTTTCACAAACATTACTTACTTACTATTTTATCATGCAGGCAACTCACATCCAGTGCCCTTACGATAATAGCATGGGCCACAGTCCAGTTCACTGCCCTGCTAGATCAGACCAGCTCACAAGTGGAAGACGAAGGTGTGGGATGCGGCTAGGGACACAGTGTTGCCAGCAAGCTTTGCCCCAGAGGCAAAATCCCAAATCTAGACAGAATGGAAAGAGGCAATGGGGGGGCCAACATCCATTGGTATGTGGCAAATAGGTTATAGCCGTGCCATGAGGTAACAATGGCAATAAAATTTTGTGAAAATACGAAAATTTTATTTGGAACTTTTATGTAAATGCAAAATTTAATATTTTCCCCAGTACTTGATATTCTTTTTCTTATTAGAATTAAACATTAAAAAAAAGTAATTACTATTTTTTTAACCAAGTAGCATATAGACATCGCCCAGTCCCTTCCAATATACCCTGATACCATGCACATATTATTATTTTCTATGTCCTTAGGTGAAAAAGTTTGGAGAACACTGTCATATTTATACACATTTATGGAGTACCTACTATGTGCCAGGCATAATTCTTTCTAGGTGCTCAAATGCAGCAAAGAACAAAACAAACTGTGTAATCTCGTGGAGTTTACATTCTGAGTAAGGGAAATAGGGCAGTGAAAACATACATAAGAAATGCAGGTGTTAGGACCAAGAATGAAACCACAGCAGGGTCACAAGTGAGAGAGTGACCACCAGGGGTGCTATTTAAGACAGGTCAAAGGGGAAAGATTCCAGAAGGGAGACTGGCAGGGAGGATGTTCAAGGAATCAGGAGTAGAAAACTCATAGTCCCTGAGGGGGTACTTTCTGGGTGGTTCAAAGAATGGCAAGGAATCTAGGGTAGCTGGAGTGGAGAGAACAAGGGAGAAAGTGTAGGGGATAAAATCAGAACATCAGAGATCCAAGCAGAGTCTGAAAAAGTTGTAGTAAGGCCCAAAGGAACAAGCTAACTTCTGGACAGAAGTTCTAGCAAAACGTGAGCATCCCTACATCCCATCTCAGACAGGCCGTTGTCTCTGCTTCCACCTGTGCCAGAGTCTCCCAATTAGCGCTCTCAATCCCTTCGTCACCACACAACTACGTCCACCTGGGTGACTGCCACAGCTTCAGTGGCTCCCCCAAAGACCTGCATGGGAGAATGAAATCCTCACACCCACAGGCTCATCATTGTATGAAGCCACCTCTCACTCCGAGCCCACTCTGCTCCATTCTTCTGCATGTTCACCTCTAAAGACACTAGTCTATTTGCAATTTCCAAGCAGGCTATGCTCTCTCAAGCTTTCAGATACACACTTCTGTGCTATGGGGCCCTCTTTCCACCCACTGTGAACCTGCTCATAGCTGTCTGCTGAAATGCTAAATTCCTACTCATTCTTCAAGCCACACTTACATACCACTCCCCTGGGAAGCCACCACCAACCACTTCTGAAAACTTAGTCCCTCTTACCATAGCACTTACCTACTCACCCACTTCTATCCTATTCTCCTCCTTCAACCTTTACAGATGGCCAAGTATGTGTCAGAATCCTGAGATGAAGATATGAAGATGAATAGAGTCATGTTCTGGAAAGATCTGTGCTTTTGTCAGAGACAAATCAAAATAATTTTATATTACATTATTATTATTTTTAAAAAATGCTATGATATGAAGTGCTCTGGGAAGATCAACTTTCTTTTTCTTTCCTAACAGGGAGGAGCAGGTTGTCAAGAAAAGCAGCAGGAAGAGGGGCATGGTTTGAGTTGGATCCTGAAGGATGAATGGAGACTTACCACTTGAATGAGAAAGGGCAGAACACATCCCAGGACAAAACAGTAAGAACACAGGCATGAAGATGTGAGAGTGCCTGGCATTTGGGGGGTTGGGGGGAGGCGGAGGGGAAATGAGCAGTACAGACTGGCTGAGCTCTGGTGAGGGCAGCTCCAGAGGAGCCAGAAAAGGCAAAAGGCAACAGATTCTGAAGGGACAAAAGTTACTTAACGGGCGATGGCCGTTGTCAGAGGTTTAAAACCAGAAAGTGATACCATCAGATGAGAGTTTTAGAGAAAAATAACTCTGGTGGCAATATGCAGGATGAGGTACAGAGAAAGGGGGACTATTGCAGCACTTACTTACCCAACCTATACTGAAACTGAGCTTTTAATGCTTTTTGTAATTCATTTTGTTTTGTTTACTTGATCTGGTGGAATTCTGAAAAGCCAAGATAGTGTCTCTGTGTAAATAATAGTCACTCAATGTCAAATGAAAAGTGAAAGAAAGAAGGAAGGAAGGAAGGAAGGAAGGAAGGAAGGAAGGAAGGAAGGAAGGAAAGAAAGAAAGAAAGAAAGAAAGAAAGAAAGAAAGAAAGAAAGAAAGAAAGAAGGAAAGGAAGAAAGAAAGAAAGAAAGAAAGAAAGAAAGAAAGAAAGAAAGAAAGAAAGAAAGAAAGAAGGAAGGAAGGAAGGAAGGAAGGAAGGAAGGAAGGAAGGAAGGAAAGAAAGAAAGAAAGAAAGAAAGAAAGAAAGAAAGAAAGAAAGAAAGAAAGAAAGAAAACATATATATCATGGGAACTTTTTTTTTTTAGTTTGAGAAAAATCTAATCTGGAGTCAAGTTTCCTGAAAGTGTGATATCAGGATTATGTTGAAATAGTTTATCTTGTCTTCTTGTGGTATCAGGTTTTCCACATAACTAGTTTTTCAAATAACTTAAATGTTCATTTCCTAACACCAAAAAGTATTTTTTTTTAATTTCAATGGAATTCTCTTAAGACAAATTGCTTTTTTGCTTCCTTAAGTAGAAGCTATAGAAGTTAATGCTTTCTTGGAAGACGAAAGTTGACAGACAACTACCACAGCGCACTGAGGCAGCAAGGTACAATAGAATGACATCATAGCTTGGGGAGTCACACAGACCCGGAGAAATCTCTGGAACTGCCACTTACTAGCTGTGGTGATTTTGATAATTTAGAATATCAGCTTGAATTTGTTCATCTATAAAATGGGAACACTGATAACCTAAATTGTGGTGATATATGATTTCCATATGATACATGGAAAAGCAGCTGACACATAGTACGTGCTCCAGAGAACATATTTACCAATATCAATGCAGTTATTAATTTTCCAGTTTTATATTTTTCGGGAACATCAGGCAACCAGCTGTCATTTCAGATATGATTTGTTTACATCTCACATGCCCCTCTTTCCTCAATCTTCCTTCTAATTAGCTATTTCTAATCTTCAGTTATTACCAGATAATATATGCTCCTTAGTAAGCATAGATAAAGCAACTAGTGTCTGAACGAAGGAAGGCCCAGACCAGAAAGATCACAGTTTGGGTGAAAAAATTTTGGGAAACCAAACTGGAATGCTCAGAAATCTGCCTTGCTAACTTTCCAATTCCAAATTGTATCCTAAATTGTTAATAACATCAGAAGACTGTCTTCTTCAGACTACTGATGATGCGGTTATGTGGAAAGTAGAACGACACAAAGTTAGGCTGTTTGGAACAAATTATCTGCTGATAAAGGTACAAAGAATTTGAGGCAAAAAAATAATTCATTAACAATTTAAAATGAAAACAAAAACCTATGGTGAGGAAAAATGACATGAGAAACCAGAGGGAAGAACAAAGCCTCTAGACTACGATAAAAGACTTCAGTTACAGGGTAGGTAAAGGAAAAATAGAGTTTATTGGAAGTAATTTGGTGACTACTTATGGAATTACAATAAAGGTGACAAAAATCCCAGAATTTGTAAGGCAAATGTAAATATAAATATAAATCAATTACTGGCTTATTATTTCATTAAATTGAAGATGGAAAGGACCAATTCTTGAGTCACAGCATTTGCCTCCTGGGGTCCTAGATAGCTTTCCCTGTCAAATTAAAATAAAAAAGATAAATAAACATGAGAAATTAAGAATGTCGAAGTGTATGAAGGGAAAAGGAAAGAAGGGGGGAAATGATGTTTCACAATTATTATCCAGGCTAAGAGAAACAAAATTACTTGATCATAAATTCAAGATAATCTGGTTTTCTTTATGAGTTCCCATTTTATTAATGAAAGGAAGGTAACACCTTATTGTACCCGGGTGAATTAAAATGCCTATTTGAAGAAGCAATCCTCCATAGGGGTCTTTAATAGAATCTGTGAATGGTTCTAGAGCCAGATAATTTAGCTGTAAAAAGGCAATATTAATATTAACCTCTCCATGTGCACAGACCTACCTTGAGGGGCACAGGGACAGGGAAATGTTAACAGAATGAACCAGGCACATCATTTCTTTTTTTAAAAAAAAATCTGAACTATTTCAGGGGCAAAAATTGGATAAACCTCTTCTACAAAATTACTTGCAATGTGCACCGTTACCCCTTTGTGCCTCTTGCTCCTAACAACACTGACCAGCAATTCAGCACTTCCAGCGCTGAATATTATTTTCTAACTTTGTATTCAGGGCATACGACTTGTAAGAAGTCTAATAGCAAAGCATTTAATCGAAATAAACGGAATAGAAAATGAATTTCCAAATGCAGAACAGTCTCTACAGGAGCCATGACAACACATTTCCAAATTAGAGGCAGGTGCTCAGTAGGGCCCCCGGAGACTATGACTTAATAAAATAAAAACAGATAATTTGAGGGAAGAGGCAAATATGTTTTACTCGAGCAACTAGTCAGTTGGTGAGAAATACAGATATTCTCTCTTTGCTGTTAGTTTTTTCTGGAATTGCCAATACATTTCTTTCTTTCTCTTTATAATTCCCATCATAATCCCATCTCTGTCCTTATCACCATCTTCCATCTTCCAGATTATTGCAAACCTCCTAGCATCGCTATGTCAAACCCTTTTGATCCATCCTAGGTAGCATCTGGATTGCTCTTCCTGATGCCCTGCTCTGTCCATGTGACTGTCCTACTCAAACACCTTCAACTGCTCACCATGAATTACAGAACTCCTAGATGAACTTCCTTTAGCTGCCACATCCGAACTTCTACCAAAGGGACTCAATCCACACTTCCAGTCTTCTAATTCATTAATCTTCAAACTTGGATTCATCTCAGTGGTATGGTTTGCTATTACCCAAATGGCTCCATGCTCTTCGTAATCTGGCTACATTTTTCCAACATCTAGATTTCCTTCTTTATTCCCATCTCCACGTGTTAAAAGCCTACCAATTCTTCAAGCCCTAACTCAAGTGCCACCACTTCCATGAACCTTCCCCCTAATTATTCCACAAAGAAGTAGGCTCTCCTAACTCCCTAGCTTTCTTGGATACTTAACAAATTTCAACTTACACTAGAATTATTTATAAATATATCTTCTTTCATTTCCCTCTCCCCACTAAGACAAGCAAGTTCTTGGAAGAAGCAGTTTAGCCTAGTTGGGGGGAAGAAAAACAGGCTTTTTAGCCCAACAAAGCAAAGTTTGATACTAAGATCTTTTATTAATTAGCTATACAAACTAAGCAAGGAATCAGCTTTCCTAAATTGTTTGCTCAACTGTAAAATGGGTGATAATTACGTATGCCTGAATTCATGCTATAAGAATGAATAACACTGTATGCAGTGCTAGCACAATGCCAGGCATATACTAAGTGCTCAATAAATGGCAGCTATTATTACTATTGTAAGTGGACACAGCTTACTATCAATCTGTGTGCTTGACAGAGCAAATAATAATTAGCATGCTTTGCATACACTGGGTATTCAACCAGTGTGGCTTGAATGAAAGAAATAATAAATAAGTGAACATCTCAAGGATTTTTTCTGATCCCACTCAATACTCTCAAAAGTTAGCAAATGGTTAGAAGCCTGACCAGAGCAGGAATATGGTCACCACAATCCTTTCCCTTGAGAACACCACTACTATTGCCATCTTTAACCCTATTCAGCAACTGGAATATCCACTCCACTGGAGTAAATTGGATGAGATCCATCCAAAAACATCTAAATTTGATGTTACGGGGCACCTGGGTGGCGCAGTCGGTTAAGCGTCCGACTTCAGCCAGGTCACGATCTCGCGGTCCGTGAGTTCGAGCCCCGCGTCAGGCTCTGGGCTGATGGCTCGGAGCCTGGAGCCTGTTTCCGATTCTGTGTCTCCCTCTCTCTCTGCCCCTCCCCCGTTCATGCTCTGTCTCTCTCTGTCCCAAAAATAAATAAAAAACGTTGAAAAAAATTTTTTTTTAAAAAAATAAATAAATTTGATGTTACAATGTGGTTTTGATATTTGTATTTAATTTAGGAATATTTGTTATTTGAGAATTTATAAGCCATTGAATTAAATTGTTACAGATGACTCTCTGCTTATAACTATTTCCTCTTCCTTTTTTTCCCCAAGAGAAGTACCTCCCACCCCCATAAGTAGAAGCAAGGCACCTGCCTAATAGTTACTTTTTGCTTTGGATGTTTTCTTGGCTGTATATATTTTACAACTTCACAATGTTGAGGGGGAGGTGGCTGCATCTTCCAGAAATGACCACAGCAATATTCTAAGTCCTACATGCTCTTTCAGAATCAACCCCCATGAAGAAGTGGAATCTATTTCTCCTTCCCTTAAACATGTCAGTCTTATGACTGCTCAGACCAATAGAGTGTACAGATGTATGTTATATGATTGTCGAACTCGAAGGGTACAGCTTCTGCCCAGGATTCTCTCTGCATGTTATGAGGAGGCTGAGATCACATCAAGAGGTCACAGATACACATTCTGGTCAGTAACCCCAGCAAAGTTTTAGCAGTATCAACTGCCAGAAGTGTGAGTGAGCAAACTTCAAATGATTCCCAACTTTCTAGTCTTCCAGCTGTGGCCCAGACATTTTGGAGTGGAGACAAGCTGTCCCCCCATGACATGACTGGAATTTCTGACCCACAGAATCAATAAGCCTAATAAATAAATGTTTTATGCTGGCAAATTTAGAGATAATTTTTTATGCAGCCATCGTAACTAAAACAGTAATTAGGTATCTTGTTTTTTAAGTGTCCAGAGGAACTGTAGTTTTCATAAGTAGGGGAAAAATGAAAGGAAACAACAGATGAGTTGAACAAATTATTTAAACCCTTAGTACGATCTATAAGCATGTCAAAAATGTGGCAACTCCATCCTCAAATCCTTAAAAGTTAGCTGTATAATAACTGAAGAAATGAATAAGGTTTTGCTTTACATACTATTTACTAGGAAGCCAGAAACAGACAAATCAACAATAAACTCAACATACTAGCAACATGCAGAGTTAATCTAGTACCTACAATTATTTTGTAACTGTCTGAAAAAGTCCATTTTTGTCTTTCTGAGAGTTTTGAAATGCTTTTTGAAATAAAGCTGGAAAACCATTAGGGCTTTCCCACTTTTCTCTTGCTTTATTGTCTAGCATGAAGCCTCATTTTATTATAGCACATGAGAAATCTTGATTCTTAGCTAAAATCCGAGAATATTGGTGGTACATGCCCATCATAAAAACTGCACACACGTGTGGAAGGAACAATAATGCCTTGTCTTTTCCCAGGTTCTATTTTCTGGTTGATAAAATATTATTTCCATTACATAGATCAGACAAGTCAAGGCCAGAGGAATTCTGTATCTTACCAGCTTATACAGCAACTAGAAGCAAAGGACTAAAATTCAAGGTGTCTTTCTTTCATCGTAAGTTCTTTCTCTGATGACACCACCTCTCTAGAAGGATGAATGATAGTTATACTGTGTAAACAAGAATGTGAACTTTTGGGGCACCTGGGTGGCGCAGTCAGTTGAGCGTCCGACTTCAGCCAGGTCACGATCTCGCGGTCCGTGAGTTCGAGCCCCGCGTCAGGCTCTGTGCTGACGGCTCAGAGCCTGGAGCCTGCTTCGGATTCTGTGTCTCCCTCTCTCTCTGACCCTCCCCCGTTCATGCTGTGTCTCTCTCTCTCTGTCTCAAAAATAAATAAACATTTAAAAAAAAAAGAATGCGAACTTTTTTATTTTTCCAATAATAAGTCAAATAAAATTGGTCAATGTGAACCATTTTCTCTTCTCAAGGTATATGGACTGTACTTCCATCCTACCAATTGCAGCCATGAAGACAAAGGGAGGCTGCTATTGCTTTACAAAAAGGCTAAGAGAAGTTAACCCTCTCTGCTTCCCATCCCGCAGGAAAACCAGTGGGAAAGGAGCCATCTCTATAGTTTGTAGAGTAGGATTGCAATTAGTGTGGGGCTTTTTTTTTTTTTTCTTTCAGTTTTTGGTTTTATTTTTTGTCATCCGTCTACCTATGTCAGTTGTGTCTATCTACCTTTTTGCCTTGACTAGTTAAAACAGAATCTTCTATTTTGGCTCTGATAGAGCCAATATTTTATCTGGTTTCTTGCATTCAAAACAGATAGAAGAGAAAGTCATCTGTGGGCTCTTGTTTTCCCAAGGATTCATGAAATTCATTAAGCCTCCCACCCCCTGACATTCTTATTTACTTTAGGCCATATTTCTCCTTGCATGGAAAGGGGAATATTTGCTGGCTTACTACAGGTGGAATATATACATAAAATCTATAAATCACAAAAGATCTAAATGCTTGCTACAGTTTCTCAATGCTCTAGCCTTGAATAGAAAGAATGCTTTAATGGAAAGAGGGAAAAGAAATCACCATTTCAAGTAAATTAAAAGCGACCTCCAGGCGAAGGACTATACCTGCAAAATAACTTTCCTTCTAGTACGAAATTTAGAATAGAGGAACAGAAGGGGCCCACTTCCAAAGGCAGAGGCTTCCAATCCGTTCATTTAGTTCATTCACTAAAATTCAAAAGTCAGTTCATTGTTGAATCCAGTCATTATGCCCTAATATTGGGCTTTAACAAATTGAGATTTCTTTTATGTATTTGTTCCTCTGTGCTGGATAAAAATAGCACTGAGTAAAAAAGCCACTCAGAAACTTAGGGGTAGACAGAATTGCCAAGGAACATAAACTTAGATTCTGATGATGCAAATGTATTTCAAGAAACTTCATTTCTGCACAAAATCTATTTAACAATTTCTTAACAATTGAGCAATTACTGAAGTCCCCATACTCTGGATGTGTACCAAGTGACTGAAAGTTGATTAAGCTGAAACTGGTGGCAGGTCTCCTGGTATGAAGAGAGGAGGGCCTGATGTCCTTGTTAATTAGAAGACCCACTGTGGCAAGAACAACACGGTCCTAAGGCTGTGCGCTAAGTTTGCAACTTTATTATTAACTTGCTGCATGTTCCTCAGGCCCAAATAACACACAGGGAGGCCAAGCTGGAGCTCCCTGTTCCTTACTCCTCACCCTGCCATTCAGACTGCAGGTCTATTTTAAAACCTCAAAAGCCCTCAAAGCTCTTTGGGAGCCATGGGTGGGACAACGGGTGGGGATGGAGCTAACCAGAAACCATAGAGCTGTGGTCTCTAAATGGCCCACCTTGCAACAGCCTCGTGTAGATTTTGACAGGAACATTTTCAAAATTCCCCAAAATGTACAAAAAGTACACTGAAGCAATAGGAGACACTCTTCCTGCTTTTTTTAGATAAGGTCAAAACAGCCTGGGAATGCTCAGGTGATGGTTTGGAACGTACCCTGAAAACCTTTTCTTACTAGTCAGATAACCTGTCAGCAATAGTAACAACACACGCACTGTTTGCCAACTGATTGACTCACTTTCTGGAAGGCATTGACCAGATTTTCTTTTCCTCTTAACCAAAGAAAGGAGTTAAGTGGTTCAAGCACATTTAACCAATAAATAATGAGCTTATGTAATACTTCTGGTTAAAGAAATTCCATTCCCGGGGCACCTGGGTGGCTCAGTCGGTTAAGCATCTGACCTCAGCTCAGGTCATGATCTTGTGGTTTGTGAGTTGGAGCCCCTAGTCGGGCTGTGTGTTGACAGCTCAGAGCCTGGAGCCTGCTTCGCATTCTTTGTCTCCCTCTGTCTATGCCCCTCCCCAACTTGCTCTCTCTCTCTCTCAAAAATAAATAAACATAAAAGAAAGAAAGAAAGAAAGAAAGAAAGAAAGAAAGAAAGAAAGAAAGAAAGAAAGAAAGAAATTCCTTAAATTTAGCAGCTTTGCTTTCATTATCAGAGGAAGGAGACATCCAGGAGGGTGTTAGGGCAGCATTAAGGGAAGAAGCCTCCAAGGAAATACTTGAAGAAACAAACAAAAAAATGCATTTTCTCTTAAGTCTTGGGCTAAAAGAATCTTCCTGTGGGAGAAAGTATCAGTGTGGAGGTACTCTCCTGCTCACAGGTTCCCACCATGGTGACAGGGACTCAACAGGCACAAAGGTCTCCCAGGGAGGCCTGGATTCACTTCCGAGTAGAAAGGACCACAGGAAGTGTGCAGCCTTTTGCTTCACTGAAGAGGGGAACACTGATCTGACCTCTTTGGGTGGCAAGATAGTTTTCTTATGAAAATGACCTTCTCCTTAAAGCTACTATAGTGAATTAATATTAACTCCCTTAAAAGTGACATGGGAACTACTCCATACTTCTTTGCTAACAAGTCTAGTGATAATAGCAGTATCATTCTCAGCACATACATGAGAAAATGAGGAAGTAAAAGATCACTGCCTTACAAGAGTTACACCACTAAGGGGCTGGTATACAAACCTACTATCCCTTGGTTCCTGACTCAATCCTCTCTCTAGATAATTGGGCATATTTTCTATTTTTGGATTCTTCTATTTCTTTGATTTTTTTTTTTAAACTTTATTTTTGAGAGAGAGAGCAGGCACGTGAGTGGGGGGGGGGGGGGGCGGGGAGGAGAGAATCCAAAGCAGGCTCCACGCCCAGCACAGGACCTATGCAGGGTTCAGTCTCACAACCATGAGATCATGACCTGAGCTGATATCAAGAGTCAGATGTTTAACTGACTAAGCCATCCAGACGCCCCTATTTCTTTGATTTTTAATAACACCTCCAGCAATCAGAAAAGGGACTCACTGTAACCTTAGTATGTCATCAAAACTTGGTAAGAAAAAGGGTTGAAGTAAACAGTAAAGTGATGGATGGTTAGTGGTTTCTGCCTGAATTTCATTTATCAGTACCTTGATTAGCATAGACAATAGAGAATTGTAGTTCTTCAGTGATTCAATCTAATTTGACTAACAAAGGTTGTATGTTCCAAGGGCCTTATAGCTCCATAAAATAGGAATATATCATCCACCATATCCTGTTCTAGAATAGCTATTTTTGAGGGGCGCCTGGGTGGCTCAGTGGTTAAGCATCCAACTTCGGCTCAGTTCACGATGGCAAGGTTCAGGTCATGATCTCACAGTTTGTAGGTCCGAGCCCCGTGTCAAGCTCTGTGCTAACAGCTTGGAGCCTGGAGCCTGCTTCGGATTCTGTGTCTCCCTCTCTCTGTGTCCCTCCCTCACTGACACTCTGTTTCTCTCTCTCTCTCTCTCTCTCTCTCTCTCTCTCTCTCTCAAAAATAAATAAATATTTAAAAAAATTTTAGAAGAGCTATTTTTGATAAGCAATCCAGGTATTAAAAATAAAAAAAAAAGCAGCAAGCACTCAGCTGGAAATTATGAGTGCACATTATTCGTGTGGAAACCACGAGAAACACAAAAACAAAAACCATGAAGATTCTATCACTGTTGTTCTGAGTATGCAACCTAAATAGTAAGCACCAATAAACATTCCTGGTGGACCTAGGTGACACAGAACAAGTTACCTCTCCTCTATGCTTCATTTTCACCGGAAAATTGTTGCACTTTCACAGCCCTAAAGCTACCTTCTCTTCAAAATTATCCCGAAACACCCTGGTTAAAAGAGGCCTATTCCACGGGTTCCTGGATGGCTTAGCTGGTTAAGCATTCGACTCTTGATTTTGGCTCAGGTCATTATCCTCACATTTGGGTTCCTGAGATTGGGCCCCACCTCCAGCTCTATGCTGACAACCAGGAACCTGCTTGGGGATTCTCTCTCCCTCTCTCTCTGTCCCTCCCCAACTCGTGCACATGCTATCTCTGACTCTCCCAAAATAAATAATCATTAAAAAAAAGAGGCCTATTCCTTATCTTCCCCTTCTGAGGCAGAAATTGTCATTAACACTCACGTAACATTCATTCCATTGTGGTATTTGTGTGGTATTTATGTGTGTATGTGTTACCTGTCTTATCACCTCAGATGGACCAAAAAAAAAAAAAAAAGGACAAAAACAAAGAAAACATGGAACGTGGAGAAAGGCACTCCAGACCTTAGAGGTGGTCTTCCATTACATGTTCTTAAGCAAGTTGCCTAACGTCTCCATGCCTCAGTTTCCTTGTTTGAATAACAGGGGCATTGCTCATCTCTGGTGTGCACAGAGAATCAATGAGGTATAAATGCATCAAGTGCTGAGCAGGGGCACTGACACCAAGGAGACTGTCAGTGAGTATTGGTTTCTCTCCCTTTCTCATAACAAGATTATAAACTCCCAGACTGGGATCCCATCTTACATGTCAGCACAGCCTTGAAAGAAGCAGTCACTTCAAATATTTGTGGAATTCATATTTTGAATAATAATGAGAGAAGTGTGAACAGGTAGAAGGCCAAAACAGCAAGTGCAACTGAAAGAAACTGGTTTTTGGACATATGATAGTCTTGTTTACTTCAGGAAGTGTGAGTAAATGATCCCTGGCAGCTGCTGGAGGAGGAGAGAGAGGGAAATGATGGTTCTGTGTGGATGGGATTCTAGCACAAACATTTGACATGGAGGCTGGATAAAGTGGAAGGACCACAGAGAAAATGGCAAGAGAATCATACATGGAAAAAGAAAGGGTGAGGTGGCAATAAATGCTAGCATTTGAAGGTGATAAGACGTTTAAAATAACCCATCTGTATCGTGTTTCTTTGAAAAAGAGACTATAATTTGTTATAAAAAAATTTTAATGCCAAAAAAAAATGATGGAAAAAATTGGTTAATGACTTACCACCTTCATGACCAGGTGATATCTTCCAAACTAAAAATGCAAAAAATTTCATTCAACACCAGAATTTGGCTAGGGGAGATCTTGAGTAACTGAAAATGAAAATACATTAATCATACTATATCTCACCTAGCAGATTAGTGGTGCTAGATTAAGAATTGTTTCCAGCTCCAAAGAAAAACAAATAGAAAACTTAAAAGATGTATCCTCTTGTAATCCTTTTTAAATTTGTAAAAGGGAAAAGAGTCAAAGAGCTTGAAGATACTTAAGCTCACGAAATGTGTAAGTGACAAAACCCAATAAAAACTATTACCGTACATCTGGACTCCACCTTAGAAATGCACTATTGAAACATTTCAGTGTTTTACTGGACTCTTCCATAATGACACCCTCCACAGATCATGGTTTGTCCTCACCAACCCCCACCCCGGTTAAAAAAAAAAAAAAATCACACTGATAAGCACCCATTCAATTCACTCCTAAGCATCCCGCATGTTAATTTCTCAACAACACAAATTTAATTCCTCTCAGCATTATTCTCCTGTGGTGAGTACCCCTCCATATAAACAAAATGGGGATTCGTTGCCATGGCAACAGAGTGTGACTTTGATCAGCTTCAATGATCATTGGCAGTCACATGCCTTTGATAGATACCAAATTGTGAGTTAGGTTTGATTATCCAATTTTTCAATCTCTGATTCTACAAGAGGCTACTCCCATTTGCCAGAGGAGTTGAGAGGAAAAGAAAAAGAAAGAAAAGAAACAAAAAACTATGAGATAGCTGTACTTTTGAGACAACAGAGTAAAGTGCTTGGTGAATGTAAAATCAATGAGGTAGTGAGTACCTTGTGAATGACTTTTGTTCACCTTCCACATAATTTGGTGCATGAGCCCTGCCCAGCCACCAGGAAGGAGAGGCTGCTTCCCTTTTCCTGTCATGGCAGATGTAGGTGATATTTAAGGTTGTGTGTGCAGGTGTTTTGGGGGTTGATTTGTGTGGGAAGAGGAGAGGTGGTAGCCTGTAGCTTGACAGAAGAGGAGGAAAAAAAAATCTGAACAATGTGTTGAAAAAGACTACAGTCTGAGCTGCACAGGACCAGCTGTTTTTGCTAATTAGAATAACAAAAATAGCACATGCTAAAATGTTTTTCTTTTTTTTCTCAAAAGCAATGAATGCTCTAGGAACTATAAGGAATGAGCTTTAAAATCCATTTAAATGGAGGAACATTTCAGGAACCATATGGGGAAGGAACTGAAAGGGAGAAGGAGAGTAGGGAAATAACATTTGATTTCAGCTGAATTTTTTTGAAGGATGATAAATTGGGGCTATTTTTCCTTTTTCTTAACATTTAATAGGAAATGTTTTCATCATATCTAGATTTCACAAAAATGCCAGTGCTTCTGTATCTTACAGGAGTGATGTACGTAAGCACCATGCCCACTCCTAACCAAGGGAGGGCAGGCGCCGAAAGGAGTTGCATATGCTCTGTCATCCATACTGTGTGTGTCTCATCTCCTTCCTCACGTTCTCTCCGAAGCAGTAAAGAGTAATTCAAAAACTTTGAATATAGGAATAACATTTGTGACAATGACAACATTCTGGACATCTGCACTGTTAGAGTACTTATAATAAAGTCACATGGCCATGGGGAAATTTCACAGAATTACAATCACAGTAATTTGCCAAGGTGTATAACTAGTTTGTTTTCAGCTGTTCTTCTCATGAATAATTATCAAGCAGGAATATCCTAAAGCTAGCACAAGCTGTCACTTAACCAAAATATTCAATATTTAACATCAAATTTAGAATTTCATAAATGAAAATAATTACTGTAAAAGCAAAATAATATACATTGTGTATATCTGCATGCCTAATGTACACAGCTACATGTTAAAATTCAAATTCCGAAGCATCCTTGTCAAATGAAAGCATGTCTTGAAAGTAGAGGTGGAATAGAAAAGATGTAAGCACAAGCGAATCTCAACCATTTTCAAGTACAGCTTGGTCTTCAGTACTTTAAGGACTGCCTCTCAATGAAAAGTGGAAAATGAAAACCAGCCTCTGCATATTGATGGTAGCTGATTACATGGTGTCAGAATCTTTATTAGAGTTTTTAAATCTTTGAAAAAAATACTATATAATGGGCAGTGAGTTATGTTTTTAAATTGAGTAAATTAAGACAAGTGCATCACTAAACATTTTAGCATCATTTCTGGAATGAATATCAAGGTTCAGGCTTAAGTATTGTCTAAAAATCCTTACCCCTATTGTCAGAACGTGAGAAGAATGTCACATCACCACACTATTAACCCTGGTAACACATATATTTATATATTTATTATAATATACTTGTACTTATACATATGATAGGTATTATATTTCTATTTTTCATTTCTAGTGTCTCTAAAATTAATTGACTAGAGCAAATGGAGATTTCTTTCTCTATTTCAGAAGCCTATAAATGTATCATGAGTTTACAAAAAGAGTACTTTAAGTCCTTCAAACAATTCTTGTGTATATTAAGGATTTTTGTTTTACTGTTTACTTTCCTTCCCATTAGCAGAAAACTTCTCAGTAATACAGCTTAAGGATTTTTTTTTTCATTTGAATACAAGATAAATGATATTGGGCAAGAAACTCAAACATGAGAAGCATATCTAACAGAATTGTGGGTAATAGGTAGAAATTCCTTTGGGGGATAAATAATATTTTCACTTGGATAACACCATTTGGTTTTCTGAATAGAATATTAGTTTTCCCAAAACTTTAGGGAAATAATTCTACTTTGTCTCTCCTATGATTCATTTTAATCACACCTATGTGAAATAAATAAGAGAAATCTATTCCTTGGAACTAGGACTTCCTGCAAGAATAACAAAGGTACAAAATGGCTTCCATTTTAACTTGTGAATTATCATGAGTTTTCAGATAGTTACATGACTTTCTTGAGCATGAAAGTAGATAATTCTAGTGAAAAGACTGTTTGTTCAGAAATCAAAAATAGGATTAGCTACCAAACTAGGCCTATCAGGAATTTCTATTTGGATTTATGAGAAATGTGATTTATCCTTCAGTTTTTTTCATCACTAGAAATGTGACTATTTGGCACAGTAAGAAAGATATCAGTACTACTGTAGAGTTTGTTAAAATAAGTAGATTTATTTGATCACAACCCAAACACATATGTGATAACCTAAAGCAGGCAAAAGATTGATCTGAAAATGATGAAATCAGAAATGGTTTATTTTTCTATATCAATTACTTTGACCATTGTATCAGACATGTACCTTATATAATTAGGAGATCAGAAGAATCAGTCTTCAATTATGCACTCCTCCTTTATCGTCCTCTACCTGTGAACTTTAGACTTTTAACCTGCCATTTCCCCTCCCTCCTTGCTGCTGCTGTTTGACATTTTTACTTGCCTAGCTGATTCTAAGTGCTCTCATATCAATCCTCTTGCCATCCATCTTTCCGTATTCCAAACCACCATCCATACAAATGGGGGTCTCATAAACCTTGTTAGCTTACTCACCTGTACCCTGTCACCACTTCCTGATCTCATGCTACACTCTCTTATGTCACTGAGCTTTTCCTTCTGCCTAGGATGCCCTGACCTCTCTACCTAGCCTCTGATTATCTATTTATACCTCTCAAGATTCATTTCTTTGTATCTATTTTCTCCGTATAGGCTTTCCTATTTTCCAAGGAGAAAAGTGGTTTTGACTCTGTTGGACCACGGATCTTTCAACCAAACTCTGTAGTTCTAATTGTAATAATCTGAAGCAAAAGCGATTTTTCTTATTCTACTAAATACGGGGCATATTTTTGAAAATGCACATAGTAGGTGTTGAATTAATTAATTCCTAAGAAAATGGGTCCCAGGGTTTGTTGGAATGAACAAGTGAGAGTATTCCCAAATGCACTCATTATTTATAACCATTAAATGTAGATAATAGAAGACTTCTGGTGTAAAATGGCATCTGGCCACCATCCCCTGGCACTGCCTCTCCCAATCGTCAATAACATACATATGAAAATGGAAAACTCTAACACAGAAAACTAAGACTGACAGGAAACTCAGTGCCAGAAATCTGGGAAAAATTTAGAGTGATTATAAGGCTGATGCATCAAGAGTGAGAAAACAGTCAGTAGCCTATCTAAGAATCACCTCATAAAACAGCAAAATCTACCTCCTTGAAAGAGCAGTAGGTTTGCTTTCCCTCGCCGCCCCCCCCCCCCCCACTCCCTTTGTCTGTTGCACAGCTCAGCTCAGAGATTTGGACCCTTTCATAAACAGGAAACTGAGCAGCCATTCTGTTCAAAATGGGTGCTGATTTTGGGGCAGACATAATATTATTCTCCCTTCCTGTCCACTCATATTTCTATGCTGTTCAGATAGAAAAACCCTCAGAAAATAATGATTGAGGAACAGAAAGGTAGGAGGATAATTATAGCATATTGCATTCTGGGAGGATATTGCACCCACACATGAAGTGTAGAAGAAAGAACTGGAAGAGCACTGCTCTCAGTGAATCCTGCAGGTTATAGTTTCAACAAATTCCATTATTCTGAGTAAGTGGTGGAGGTACTAGAGGATTCCACTTCAGTTGGAGCAAGACCTATACTACATGAATGCCCCCAGTCACTAGAAATAAGGAAGGAAAATGAATACATTCAGCTATAGTATGTGAAGAAAGGAGGGACAGGGGAAAATGGAAAATAATACATCTGGAAATAAAGTTCTCATTTGAGTGAATGTAAGTGAAATAAAACAACAAAAGACCTGTGGTTAAACATGGTAAATCAAGGAAAGAAAATATTTGGAAGTTTTACGTATTTGTTGATCTTACGGAAATCAGAAAAAAAAAATTAGAAATTTGTTTGCCATCCTCAATATACCATAAAAAAAATCTGAGTTAAATAGAAAAATGGATTGGGATGAAAAGACTGCTATGACTTGAATTAAAATGAAAAACCTCATGTATAGGAGAGTTAGGACATAAACCCTAGTGATGAGCTCTGAAATAATTAAACGTAAGTGTTAGCCCTAAATAGCTGTTGCAAATATATTTTCAAATCCGAATGCAAATGTCAAAATTAATTCTTATAAAAGAATAGATTTAAAGTAACAATTATTTAAAATATCACTCTAAATCCAGCACCCCTTTAAGAAGCAAGAAACAGGGGATGGGGAAGGGACTATCAAAGCATTCCTTGTGGATAAACAAGATATTATTTCTTTCTTGACTTTAATATTCAGAAAAACAGAAGTTGGATATTTTGGAAAATGAGTAGAATAAGTATCAAGATGTCTACTTTCCTAATCCCTAGAGAAGATGAAAGCATAGTCCATTTAAACAATAGCAACTAGAACAAAAGTAACAAAAACTACAGAAATCCAAAAATTGAAGGAAATGAAAGAACACATAAAAAGGAAGAAAAGCATAAAAAGAAATAAGACCCCATTTGTCAGTTTTGGAAAAATTGGAAGTAGCTGGAAAATGAACAGACTGAGTCAAAAGATATACTCTGTGCTGCTACTATGATATCTCTAATATGGAAGTACATACATATGTTAAAAATAAGAGTGAGTAGAGATTTCTCAAGCAAATATAAATTAAATGGCAGTAGAGGTGGCAATGTTAACTCTGGACAACATAGGTTTAAGGCAGAAAACATAAAATGAGGAAAAGAAAGATGTTTCGTATCTATAAAAGGTATGAAAATGAAAATAAAGCAGCCAAAACCCATTATGTGTTAAAAAATACAACATTCAAATATATTAAGCTAAAACTGGCAGGCAAATATAAAATGAAAAATAGAAACAAGTTATCATGATAGATTTTAAAACATCTTGGACAAATCATGAAGAATTTGAGATCATGGAGAATCGGACTATTACAATTAAAATAAAGGTAACATAAAGAACTGGACTTGTATAGCTAATAAAATGTAATATTGAGCCACCTATTCTAAAAAATAGAGTTTACTGGCTTTTGAAAAATCCATGTAGATACATTTAAAAACTAATAAGATGCTAACTCATGGTTGGAGGGGGGAGCTCAATAAATTATCAGAAGCATAAATAATACAGATCAAATAATCTGACTACATGTTTTGCAACTGCAAATATTTTAATCAAGCCCCAAAGATTCCCCAATCAGTTGAAAATGTGTATGTGAGTGTTTATATATACATATATGCTTGCACACACATATACATACAAATACACATAAATATCGACACACATACATATTCTAAAATATAACTTATATTACTTCACTTCATGATGTCTAAGATTTAACTTAAAACACTGAAGGAAAAAAAAATGTGGGGAGCACAGGTGAAGCAAGTGTGGCAAAATGTTGGTAACTGTTGAACCTTGGTGATACGTACTGAGGTGGATGGCACTATTCTCTTTACGTTGTATATGTGTGAAATTCCACATCAAATAAATACCTTTTTCAAGTACCACATTTTACAACTTATGGATTGCTTAGAAAGCTGAAAACTGGAGGCAAATTCATGATCATAAAGCTACCACCACCAACCAAAGACCTAAGAAATTCAGATAAAATGAAGATATTAAAGATAAAAGTAGAAATGAGTAAAAATGTTTAAAAAGCCAAAAATAACCTAAAATTAATAAGTAATTATAAGAGCTGACTTTTATAAGAGTTATTAAACAGTCAACAAATTCCATCAAGAAAGAAGATGCGAGTACCCAAAACTTAAATAAGTAATGACAATAATGGGAAAGACATTTTAACATTAAAAAGAAACTATAATAGTGTTAATAATTAATTACTAAGGAAAAAATAAACCATAATAATCTAGAGGAAAACCTATGGGAACATATAACATTTTAGATAGTATTATCTAGGATTAAAAGAATGGAAAGACTTAAATTTTTTTACATATTTAATGGTATACTACTGAATATATATAATGATAAAATTTATACCTATTCATAAAAAATATCAAAAACCAAATTAAAATTTAGTTGACAAACATGAGGGTCTGAATTAGGACAGTGACAATAAGGAAGAAGAGGGGAAAGAATCAAGAAATACATTAAAATAGATAAACACAGGAAAAACAGTTTATTATTATTTGAAGATGGGATGAGAAGATGCCACACTGAGATGATACAGGGGTATAGAGGGAAGATGACAAGTTGAAATTCATACTTGTTGATTTCAAGATTAATCTAAACATCCAGTTGGCAAACCACTGGATTTAGCATTTTAAACCTCAGGTTAAGAATTCTGGAGCTTGTGAGATAGTATGAGGAGTCAACAGCATATAGGTTATAGTAAGCATCCAGGAAGAATGGGTAAAACAAGAAGAGTAAAGGGTAGAAGTTTTAAAACTGGAGAAAACTATCTTTTAATGTCAAAACTATTTCCATAAAGGAAAGCAAGAATGAAAGCTGAAAGAAGAACAAGGAGAAAAGAGTATTGTGGAAGTCAAAGGAGTGGAAGAGCAAGTGGAAGGGCAGGAAGCCAACCGGGAAGAAACTGACATCTGCCGGTCCCAGGTGTTGGGACCTCACTTGGTGTCTGAAACAATATGTCCTGGAATTGGCTGCCCAGGACACCTATACTTCAGTCCTAGTCTAGGGCCAGAGATGAATGACAGCCTTATACTAGCCAATGGATCAGAATCTTGGAACAACCAGAAATCCTGTCATTTTGTTACCAAATGTTTACTGTGGAGGCCCAGTGACTTCGTATTGCCCTAGTACAACTTTCTGGGCTTGCTACCTATCTTCTAATTTGACTGAGGGTAGGTTAAGCATGGCATGGGGTTCGTCTGTGAGATGATACAATGGCTGCAAGTTGCGCAGGTATCCAATGAAATCACAATGCCACCTACTGACAATGGTAGAACAGAGAGATCATCACTTTATACCCAAGAGACTATTCTCTTCACTCAAATACCTATTTTTCTTTGACTAAGTAACTTTCCAAAGGGAGAAATTCTCTGCACAAAGTTAGGGCCAGTCAAAAGAGCAGGAATTAGAGTAAATATTTCACGATATGTCTAGCAAAGGGCAGGGCTTAACAGAGTAAAACAGGGTATGTCCAGCAGTTAGAAATAAGGATCAAGCCGCATTAATTAATAAGGTTCAAGGATGAAATGCAGTTTGAAAAGTTTACAGTTTATAGTTAAGCTCAATAAAATGGATGTGGTAGTGATCACTTTAACAAATCACCCTCCTATGACAATGACTACTCTTATTATGCCATCTATGAATAATAATCATCAAAATTAATCATTATAATAGCAAGATATATTGAGGATTTACTGTGTCCCAGACACTAGTCCAACCAATAAGATAAGGAGCCAAAATTCAACCCAGGTGGTCAGGCCTCAGAGCCAACATGTTCAGCTCCATGTTTCTACGGCTTCCCTGCCACTCCTACACTGAAGAGAATGAAGTTTTGACCTCAGATAACAGTTTATTTATTTAATCATTTTAAATTTTTAAATGTTTATTTATTTTTGAGAGAGAGAGAGAGATAGAGTGTGAGCAGGAGAGAGAGGGAGACATAGAATCCGAAGCGGGCTCCAGGCTCTAGCTATCAGCACAGAGCCCGATGCGGGGCTTGAACTCACGAACGGTGAGATCAGACCTGAGCCAAAGTCAGATGATCAACTGACTGAGCCACCCAGGCGCCCCTCAGATAACAGTTTAAATCTGGTCTCTGCCACATACAAACTGCAAAGGCCTGGCCGATTTCTCCCCAAACTCTTCAGAGCCTTTATCGTCACAAATGAGGTAATACCTACCAGCAAAGTGGTGGTAAGAACTGGGTGAGAATATATGCACAGCACTTAACAGATGGATAGTAAGCCCTCCATGAAGGGTAACTACAGATGATGATAATGACAAAGAGGAAGAGAAGAAAGAGGAAGTAGAGGAGAACAATCGTCATCTTTACCACCATTATAACTATTTCTTTGTTCTTTGGCCATGATTGTATTAGTTTCCTACTGCCGTTAAAACAAATTCCATAAACTTAGTAGCTTCAAACAACAAAAAGGTATCATATTACAATTCTGTAAGTGGGAAGTCTAACATAGGTCTCACTGGGTCTAAATCAACGTGCCCTTTCTGTACACTCTCTGTATACTTTTCCTACATCCCTTTCTGTAGCACTTCTAGGGAGAGTCTGTTTTCTTGCCTTCTCCAGCTTCTACAGGCTGCCCACATTCCTTGACTTGTGGCTTCCTTCTGTCTTCAAAGCCAGCAATGGTGACTGGAGTCCTCACATTGTTATCACTCGAATCTCCTTTCCCTCTTCCACTTTTAAGAACCCCTATAAATACACTGGGCCCAATCAGATAATGGAGAATAATCTCCCTATTTTCATACCAACTGACAACTCTGATTCCATCTTCTACTTTAATTATTTTTTGCCATATAACCTAATACATTCACAGGTTTTGGAGACCAGAACTTTAACATCTTTAGAGGGCCATTACTCTGCCTACCACAGGGACGTTTTCAAGAAAGCTCTTCTTTAGTTCTTGAGGCCTATATAGGGCCATACTGAGTTAACTAACCTATATACACCATCTGTAAAGCATATAAAGGATGAGGTATTCTACCGCCTCATTAATGTATAATCGCCCCTAGGCTTTAATTATTTATATCTAAAGGAAATCTGCACATAGAGGGTGAAAGTATGCCTATAGGTCAGTGCTGTTGAAAAGATGGACTGTTGAAAAGCCAAGTCTGAATTTTTCCACTGCCTATTTCTGGCCAATAAGATAAGAAAGGGAAATTACCCAAATAAAAATAATAAAATAATAATAAAAATACTTTATTCAGAAAACTTGCAAATCAAAGCACACCCGAAATAGAAAGATTATCTGCTCAATTAAGGGTCATCAACACACCTATATTTCATTTCGTGTTATTTTCCAAAAACACATTTTTCTGTATAATCTTTATCCATAGTGCCAGTTTGTTCATATCACTTTCTTAATCAAAAGTCACCCATGGCTTTCCATTATATATGGAAAAGGACTAAACATTCCTGGTTCATCATTTAATGTCCTCAACAGTCATACTACTATATAAGGCCCCTGGCCATATCTAAGCAAATTTCTAATTACTATATGCCAGAGAGAAATAACCTCAGGCCACATCATTTTTGCCTAGAGTTCCCACCACACACTGCTACCTAATTATATGAATTCTTCTTATTCCTCAAGATCCCACTTAAATATATTCTGGGATGGTTTTCCTGATAGGTACAATCATCCATTGCTCCTTGGTTCCTCTAAAATTCCAGTAACAATAAATGCTGGTACTTTCCATTGTCATCTGTCATTGGCAAATGTCTATGGATGAGATCTTATGTGCACACACTTCAAAATATTTGAAACGACTGGCTGATTGATCTATTTAACTTTGGAATTTGGAGTATCCCACAATATTCCAAATTTTTCCTCTGCAAAATTTTCTAAACCAGTTCTGATGTTTGAGGTTATTTCCAGCATATAGTCTGAAAGTGCATTTCTAAAAAGTATTATGCAATTTCATAGACCCAAATGAACATTTAAAATGGGATAAATTACAATAAAATAGTGTAGTACTTTCCTGCCACCAGATCGCAGGGATACTATTATACTAATAAATAAAAATGGATATGATAAACTGTTTTCAATTATGCACTATTTGGAACTATATTGAGTATTCTAATAAGAGGAGAAAATGGCAATATAAAAATGCTTATGGAGAAATGCAACAAAATAAACATTTAATGAAAGGTTCAGAGGGGAGAAATGTATTCTCTTCTGTTCTTTTTCTGAGAAACAAAGCTTCTCAATACAAGAGACCAATTCAGATGCAGAATAGGGAGACAGAAGGAGCACAGAATAAAGTCAACTGCTGAAGAGGTGATAGATCCTGAACAAATCATACAACATTTCTATACCTCAGTTTACACACCTATAAGATGAAGAACATTGGACTATATAGTTTCCAAAATTGACTCATCCTCAGAAATTCTAGGATAATTTGAGGTAAGGTATCATCATGTAGCTAAATGCCATAGTCCATAATTCACTTCAAATAATCTTTGTCAGTTTTAACAAAACATCACATACAGAAGGGTTGTTCAGAGTTAAAAAAAAAAAAAAAAAAAAAAAAAAAACAAACCTCTTTAAGCTCATTAAAATTAAATCATAATAAAAAAAATTTTTTTTTTACCTAAAGAAACAAAAATATAGCAATTGTTCTCAAAACTGCAACATGACCTTAATTTTGAAGTGTATGTTCTGAGCTTATTTTATCATATTAAGTAAATATTATTGAAATGCTTCATTTTAATTTCTGTGACTATTGTATAATGCTGTATAGACCCCTGCTTTCATAAAACAGCACATTTCCACATAATTCTCCCCATATGATCTTTCTATTTGTGAGATAGTTACTGAATTCAAACACTTGACTGTAATCATGAGCATTTTTGCTGCCTTTTCTATTTATTCAGATAGGTTCATTGACCACATATTTGAAAGATTTGTCAACCACATATGACACACATACTAAAGAATCTTTTTTTTGTACCACAAGGTGGCATCTTCTTATTTTGGTATAAACCTCTGAATATTAACATAATTTGAATAATTCTACACACCTGAACTATTTTTTAAAATTTTGAGATGACCATTTAACAGCTGTGCAAATATACGGCAATTCTGTTAGCTAATACAAGTAGGACTTGTGGATGTTTTTGTTCCTAGAATATTCAGAATATTGAATCTTTAACAGAATGATGAACTGTTCACGTGAAGGGTCAATAAACATTGCCCTCTAAATGTTAAGTTCATAAAAATTACTAATACAAGGCATACACTGTAAAATATATGTATTTAAATGGAAGCTTCCTTAGGAATAGACACAAATGCAGAACAGACCAAACAAGATCAGTTTATGAACTGCTTTTAATAACCAGATTAAGGAAGTAATGCACAGCTACTCTGTGGCTGCCACTATGCCAGGCACTTTTCCCTACCTTTTCACAATGTTTCATGAAAAATTTCCCCAAATGTATTAATCCTAAACCCAGAAACAGTATTCTAATGCTTCTTAAATTTTCAGTGGCTATAGAAATCTGGGGAGTTTGACAAAATGCAAAATTCCAAACCCCATGTCATAAAAACTTCAAGTCTAAAACTGGGCAGTACATGATAAAATCCTACAAGCCTTAATAAGGAACTCCACCACATTAAATTGAACCGTAGGATAATCCTAAAATATAATCTCAAATACAGAGACTACTAATCTAAAATAAATTGGTACATATATGAACCATATTGGTAAAACACTAAGCTTGCTTCTGAAAATCATGATTCTTAATATGGCACACTTAAAATTTCACATCACTATTTCCTGTCCTACATCTAGTGATGAAATATTGAAGAAGGGAGTAATGAGCGTTTTTAAGATGAGAAAACAGGAGCGTATCCAGGGTAAGATTTATGTCAGTCACTGCAGTGTCTTGTAGCCGGGTTACCCAATAACTTACAATTTTGTAAAGAATAAATGGAAGACATTTCCTGTGAGGGCACAAAAAATACAGTGACAATTACATTAAGGCCACAAAAAAGCACTGTGCTAGGGAGGGGTGTCATAAACTTTCTCCCACAAATTATTCACTGATTACAAGATTTGGTCATTGGTAGCTTCTTGTCTGTGGACATATTCTGCCCTGGCACATAAATACCCCTGCAGTTAAAACACTGTAGTGTGATTATTAACTAACGATGCAGGCATTGTCCATGAAGAAAAATGTCCAAATCTATGAAAACATTGCTAATAAGATCATAGAGCTACACTGGAAATGGTTCTCAGAACCATAATTGTCATCCCACAGGCATGGGGATGCCTCGTATGCCCCTATACATACATATTCACACACATGAAAGCCTCAGGCAACCGCTATTATATTTAACTCTGCTTTCTGATAGAAAATCAAATAATGTAGATTCATTGTGATGTATACTGGGTCTACCAGATGTGAAATGTATACGTTTTTCCTTTCCAGCCTTTTAGTCTTTTGCATGTCATTTCTCCATGTTTAGAAGGATAGAAAAGTTGCATTTTAAACAAAATTGTGAACTGAAAAATAATCCCTGCCTCACACCATACATCAAATTTAGTTTCAAAGCTAAAAAAGAAAAAGAAAAAGAGAAACTGTAATGGTACAGAAAACATACAATCCCAAGGTAGAAAAACTATAACTATGAAACAGAAAGTATAACATAACAGAAGATACTAATGGATTTGGTTACTCAAAAATAAAAACAAAAACTTTAGTATATCAAAAAAAATTATACACAAAATCAAAAGGCAAATAATAAATTAGAATAAACATTTGCAAAATACATGATAGTCAAAGTGATTACATACACTGTAGAGTTTTTATAATGAGAAAATGATAATGGCATTTTAATGGAAATTGGGCAAAGCAGACAATTCACAAAGAACTACAAACATCAATGAACTTAAGAAACTGATTCAACATCACTAAAAATCAAGGAAATTCAGAGTACAACAATGAAAGATTTTTTTAATCTTTCAGATTGGAATATTTTTAATTCTAACACCTAATACTGAAAAAAGGAAGGAAAACAGGCCTCTGAAATATTGCCACTGGGAATGTAAACTGGCACAATATTTCTGGAAGGCAATTTAGCAATGCATGCAAAAAGTTTTAAAATGTGCATATTTTTAACTAGCAAATGAGTGTGTAGTAATATATTCAAAGGATAAGTGTGAAAAGATATAATGTCCTTCTAAAATTGAAAACCTAAGAGTCCAACAATTCCTTCAATTGGTTATATTGCAGCTATTAAATATGAGTTGCAGAAGAAATCATTTTGGTAAAGTGAAAAGGTGTTCATACTCTTAAGAGAATAATGAGTTATGAGATAACCAATGTATTCTCAACTTTGGAAGAAGAAAAGATATATAAATATAAGAGGAAGACTCTAGGGATAAACATTAAAATGTTAGCAGAGATCATTTGCAGGCTCTTCATTACAAGCACTTTTTAAATATCCATTTTCACTTTTTTTTATTTTCTAAAATTTCCTCAATGAGTGTGATGGTTAATTTTATACATCAACCTATTTGGCTATGATGCCCAGTTGTTTGGTCAAACACCAGTCGAGATGTTGCTGCAAAGATATTTTTTAGATGTGTTAACACTGACAATCAGTAGATTTTAAGTAAAGCAGATTACCCTCTGTAATGTGGTGGGCCTCATCCAATTAGATGAAGACCTTAAAAGCAAAGACTGAGGATTCCCACAGAAGAAAGAATCCTCTCAAGACTGCAACATCAACTCCTGCCTGAGTTTCCAGTCTGTCAGCCTACCCTGCAAGTTTCAGAATTGCCAGTCCCCCACAATCATGTGAGACAACTCCTCAAAATAAATCTGTCTTAGTATGTATGTATATGTGTATACTGTATATACGTGTGTGTGTGTGTGTGTGTGTGTGTGTGTGTGTGTGTGTTCTGTTTCTCTAGAGAACAATGACTAAGGCAATGAGCATGTACTAGTTCTTTGGCATAAGAAAAAAAATGAGTGGGCAGATCTTTAAAAATCAAACAATGAATTAGAAATGAGAAAAAAAGTACTAATTTCTCTTTGAGATAAAGCAACACAGCCAAGAAAAAAAAAGATCGTGTTTCTCTACTTATTATTTAAGGATCACTGTCTACCATGCAGAAGTTGGACAAAAATGTGAAAAAAAACGTTATATTTGCCTGGCCTAATCACATCTCTACCATCTCTATTATGTGAGATGACGAAATTTGTCACTTGTCTGCTATTTACAGGTGAAATTTTAAAAATTTATACTGTATAACCATTTGCTGGTAAGATAAACTGCAGTCCTGAAGGTATTCCACTTGAAAAATAAGAAACATTTTCCATTTTGTTGCCTTTTCATATTAATATCTGCTAGTCTATCATGCTAATTAATAAATGTAGCAGGCATTGTAAGTCTCATGGTTTTTTTTCTAATTTTGTTTAATTTATCAAATGGAAAATAATCTAGCAAAGAGTCATTAATTTAATTTCTTCTGAGAGGGAATCATTACTAGATATGTTAAATTTTCAACAATGTAGCTTCAAAACAGCTGTAGCCATGGAAAATTTTTATAGTTTTAATTGAACATCTGTGCATTTTAATTGATTAATTTGAAGAAAATACAAGAAAAAAGAAAGAACAGTAGGTAATACGAATTTAACAAACCACTTCTTGTTTTCTCTGCTACTTAGTTAATGATTTTTCAGTGTAAACAAAACAGATTATCAAGCAACATTAAATAATTCCCATGGCTATAAATACATTCACACTGATGTAGCAGAGTAAAGTATTTTATTACAGGATTGATTTCAATCAAAAACATGGACAGGGATACATACATGAACATATATAGTGCTTATCAGGGTCCCTGTCTCTAAGGAAAATGTTGGGGCAAATCACTGAAAACAACATCCAAGTAATGTAAGAATTCTCCAACATCTGCCACCACCGCTGCCACTACCAGGTACATAAGAATGAATAGAATCAAAGATATTTCAGTAGTTTTTCCAACACCCAAAAGATCTTCCTTCTCAGTATTTCTTTTCTCTTTTAAATGCGTTGCTTTCTTACTAACTCACATTTTCTTAATACCTAACCTATTTCACTCTCAACACTTAATTTTCATAGGCATGGCAATAGCCCCAGATTTCTCAGTTAAGATTTCCCAGATCTTAGTTAAGATCTTAAGATATTTTTATCAACACCATTCAGAATCTGAGGGAAAGGACAGATGCACAGACAGGGGAAAGAAAAACATTGCCATGAGAGGAAACAAAAGTAAATGTCTCTTTTAGTTTAAAGGAAAAAGTTCCAATAACCTTGAATAAATAACCCTGTATAGGGGCGCCTGGGTGGCTCAGTCGGTTAAGCGTCCGACTTCAGCTCAGGTCACGATCTCACGGTCCGTGAGTTCGAGCCCCGCGTCGGGCTCTGGGCTGATGGCCCAGAGCCTGGAGCCTGCTTCCGATTCTGTGTCTCCCTCTCTCTCTGCTCCTCCCCCGTTCATGCTCTGTCTCTCTCTGTCTCAAAAATAAATAAACGTTAAAAAAATTTAAAAATAACCCTGTATAAAAATAATCATCATAGTAGTAAGATTTAATAATGTATGTACATTATTCAGAAATTAGTCTAATTAAAACTTTGGGTAAGATGAAACTGCTCTGTTTCCTAAGCACTTTTGAAACCACATGAGAAGCCATGCTGCCCAGTGTTTGAGTAGTCAGTAGTTGCTCATTTAAGGTTTGACAGTACTTTGAGGGTTTTCCATTTAGAAAGTGAATGTGCTTATTACAGATTAGTCTAATGTATCCATTCATGAAGGTAATAAAGGACAGATATCTGGCACTGCATTTTTAGCTACTGATTCTCTACTTATGTGAATGTAATATAAGAGTATTTTGCAATAGTTTATCACTATCTAAGCTGCAAGCAAGTTATTTCCTTTCATCAAGCTGGCACCCCTGCTATGATTATATCCATGCAAAAATCTTCCCCTCCTGGACAAAAATTCACATTCCCAGAAATTTTATAATTTATAATGACCTTTGAACAACATGGCTTTGAACTTTGTGGGTTGGCTTATATGTGGATTTTTTGCAGTACAGTACCATCAATGTATTTTCTCTTCCTTATGATTTTCTTAACATTTGCTTTTCTCTAACTTTCTTTATTGTAAGAATACAGAAAACAAGACATATAACATAAAAATATATTTGTTAATTGACTGTTTATATTATCAGTAAGGCCTCTGGTCAACAGGAGGCTATTAGTAGTTACGTTTTGGGGGAGTCAAAAGTTATACTCAGATTTTGAACTGTGCAGGAGGTGGGCACCCCTAACCACCACATTGTTCAAGGGTCAACTGTTTGACCAATTCTTAACTTCAAATATGACAGATATTCAAATTAGCAGGTTATTTATTTCAAATTGGTAGTGTTGTACAGTACATGTAGGTAGACATTTAATATATTTTTTAAAGATAATTATTCTGTGGTGAGAGAAAAAACTATTCAGCAGAATTTCCTTCAGGGTGAGCACAACCTTTGTGGAAAGTAACTTTCTGATAAAATTAGAACAGAATTAACCCAGGAATTACACTGAATGCTAATGGAAGTTTTCTTAATGGAATACCACTACCTCAACTGAATGGGTTGGGTAAGAGAGTGTAGGAAAAAAAAAACTGTCAAAAAGTCCTACAGGCTGCATGATGTCACTCCTGTCTATCCTCCCCTACAACACACATACACATGCATGTATAAACTTGAGAAAGCTCGAAGCTGATGAGTGTGTGTGTGTGTGTGTGTGTGTGTGTGTGTGTGTGTGTGTGTGTGAAAACCAATGAAGCACTGGGTTTGGGGTCCCAATTTTCCCATGCAGCATGAGACAATGATTTAGATTCAGGAGCACGAACATTCAGTGATAGTGAGATAAAGGAACTCACCAAAGGTTGAAGGTTATTTATTATTTTGGGTGGCACAGTTCGTCTTCTAAAGTCAGGAGACCTTACATCACTGGGCACATAACTATAGAACAAGAGCTGAATTCCAGACTTGAAGAGTACTTGGCAGGAATATTGTAAATGGGATTTAACTTTCAAAAAAGAGTTAGCTTTTATGACCTTTTCAAACTGGGAAGTCTATGTTTCCATAATTATATCCATAGTTGAGAGAAATGATTAGCAAATTAGCCTTCTAATATACTTCACCACTATAATCCAGATGCTTAGATCAAGGCTGATTTACATAAAGGTACTCCATTATTTTGTCTTCTGGTTCTAGAACAAAATCTTATAAAATGAAAACATTTCCGATCTGTGCTTCATAAGTACAACCATTAGAATTTCAGCTATGATACATGGCACAATTGCAAAGTATAATCATATTAAGCTCTAGAATGGAAATAGGGAGGTCCAAGTTCCCAAGACAATTTTGCAATAAGGACATCTAGCCCACATTTTTTTAAATTTTTAAAAATTTTTTAAAATGTTTTTATTTATTCTTGAGACAGAGACAGAACATGAACAGGGGAGGGACAGAGAGAGAGGGAGACACAGAATCTGAAACAGGCTCGAGGCTCTGAGCTGTCAGCACAGAGCCCAACACGGGGCTTGAACCCACAAACTGTGAGATCATGACCTGAGCCAAAGTCGGACGCTTAACTGACTGAGCCACCCAGGTGCCCCTAGCCCACATTTTTATGTCCAGAAAGCAACAATGCAGTGGATCCAAATATTTATGTAATCAAAGATTACTTTTATTTTCCCCTTCCCAGTGGTTCTGTGTTTATTTTTTATAAAATGTACATTGTTTAGCATAAAAATTTATGAATAGGACAGTGGGACAAAATGTAGTATAAATAAGAGGTTAGTAATACAATAAGGCAACATTTACAAATTATTGAGATAAATTATTAAACAAAAGGATTGAGAAAATTGAAGAATATTGAAAAAGGGATTGTGTTAAAGTCTCACCACTATGAAATTAGAAATATCTGAGATACTCTGCTCAGTATTTGGTGTAACAAAAATGTTTCATTAGTCTCAGACGTCGTCAAGAGCTAGTGTTTCAGACCAACATTATGTAACCATTGTTATCACACTGAGATAATATGATTTTAATGAAGAGCAAAGAGACATGATACACTAGTTAGCACGCATAGCATTTTTGAATATTCATATAAAATAAGTGACATCAGGAATTTTGAAATACTGAAAAAGCTCATGAAGTTCCATTATAATCTTCATGTGTCAGAAACCTCAAGACTTGAATAATAGCTATCATCCTTACTATTCTTTACATTTATTTTTAAAAATTGAAAATTAAATTTGAATATTAAAAAAAACGTAACTGGGGGCGCCTGGGTGGCGCAGTCGGTTAAGCGTCCGACTTCAGCCAGGTCACGATCTCGCGGTCTGGGAGTTCGAGCCCCGCGTCAGGCTCTGGGCTGATGGCTCAGAGCCTGGAGCCTGTTTCCGGTTCTGTGTCTCCCTCTCTCTCTGCCCCTCGCCCGTTCATGCTCTGTCTCTCTCTGTCCCAAAAAAAATAAATAAAAACGTTGAAAAAAAAATTTAAAAAAAAAAAAAAAAAAAAACGTAACTGTACAAGAAAAGGCCTAGTGAGACTACTAATTTCATCAATATGGTAGATGAGATAACCTAACAGTTCTTCTTGCTAGAAATGTCTAGAAATGCTGGATAAAACATAACAAACGTACTTTTAATGTAGAATTGAGCTAGCAAGAAGGTTAATGAAATCCCCAGACCCAAGACTGAAGAAAAATCTGAAAAACAGAGAAGAAAGCTTATCTAATGCCTTGGGAAGGACTGAATGGAGGTATGCATGGAGCTCCTTCTTGGAAATCCAGGGGCTTGGTTTTTAACATGTGTTAAACCAGAGATAGGAGAAAGATCCCAAAGCTTCAGGAGAAAAGCATGTAGCTATAATAATACTAGGCAAATTAGGCGTCAAGTCAGTAAGTATTACAAGAAATAAAAAGCGACAACACAAAATTAACAAAGGGTCCATTTATCAAGAAGTCATGACTTGACAAAGTGTGTATGCACCTAATAACAGAGTTTCAAAGTGCCTAAAACAACACTGACAGAAATAAAGAGAGAAATATGCCTGGCCTTAGTTGTAGATTTTGACACTCTCTCAATAAGTGATAGAACAAGTCAGACATAATTCAATAAAGATATAGAATACTTCCACTGTTGACCTAAATGACATTTATGGACTAGTATACCCAACAACTGCAGAATTCACAATCTTTTCATCTATACAGTGGACTATAAATCAACCTAAATAAATTTAAAAGTACTGAAATCTTACAGAGTTTTTTTACAACGATGGAGTGAGATCTAGAGTCAATCAAAATAAGGTAGCTAAAAAGTTCCCCAAATATTTTAAAATTAAATAATACACTGATTTGACCTGTGGATCAAAGAAGAAACCATAAAGAAAAATTAGAAAACACTCAAACTGAATACTAATGACAACCTAATATATCAATAGTTGTGGAATACAACTTAGGTAGTAGTTAAAAAGGAATGAATAGTATTATATTTAAATGTTTATGAAGGGACAAAAAATTCATAAAAATCAGTGACCTAACTTTCTATCTTAACAGAACAGAATAAGAAGAGAATTATATTAAACCCAAATATAAAGAAGAAAAAGAAAGAAAAAAGAAAAAAGAAAAAGAAAAAGAACAACAATGAATTAGAAACAATAGAAAAAAAGGACAAAATAAATATTGATTTTTTTTTTAATTTTTTTTAACGTTTATTTATTTTTGAGACAGAGAGAGACAGAGCATGAACGGGGGAGGGTCAGAGAGAGAGAGGGAGACACAGAATCCGAAACAGGCTCCAGGTTCTGAGCGGTCAGCACAGAGCCCGACGCGGGGCTGGAACTCATGGACCGCAAGATCATGACCTGAGCCGAAGTCGGCTGCCCAACCGACTGAGCCATCCAGGTGCCCCAAATTGATTTTAAAAGATTAATAAAATTGATAAACTTGTATCAAAGCTGGCCAAAAAAAGAGAACACAAAATACCAATATCAGCAATGAAAATGGGAATATCACGCCAGATCCTACAGATAATACAAGGCATTAAGAAAATACTGTATACAAAGGTATGGTCATAAATTCAAGGATTTAGAAGAAATGAATAAATTTCTTATAAAACACAATTTTCCAAAAATGACACAGAAGAAATAAAAAATTTGCATCGCCCCATATCAACTAAAATATTTAAATTTTTATTGAAAGCTTTCCCCCACAAGGAAAATGACAGACCCATCTGGTTTCACTAGTGAATTCTATCCAATATTTTTAAAAAGTAATTGCAACTATCTCACACAAACTCTCTCCAAAAATAGTGGAAGGGAGGTCATTTTCCAACTCATTTGATGAGCCAACATAACTCTGATATCAAAACCTGGTGAAGATATTCTCAGGAAAACAAAAACAAACTACAGAGTGAAACTTTTCATGAATAAACAAGAATCCGTTACAAAATATTAGTAAATTGAGTCCAACAATACATTAAAAAGATGATACATCATAATCAAGTGGTTATGATAATATATCATAGCTAATACACTTAAGGCTGGTTTCATGTTTGAATATAAATCAATGAAATTTATTATATAGACTGAATAAAAAAGAAAAACATATCATCTTTCCAATAGATGCAGGAGAAAAAAATGACAAAATGTAACATTCATTCATGATAAAAATTCCCTGAAAATTAGAAAGGAAAGGGAGAAACTTCAGTTTGAGAGAATCAGCTAAAAACTCACAACTAACATCAGATTTATGGTTTTAAATTGAATATTTTCTCTCCAAGATTGGAAGAAAGGTAAAGGTTTCTGATCTCACCACTTCATTTTACTGGAGGTCCTATATAGTGCAGTAAGACAAGAGAAAGAAATAAAAGGCCTAAAATTGGAAAGAAACAGGTAAAATTGTCAATATAAAAGACAATATAATTGTATACTTAGAAAATTCTACAAAAAAAAAGCTACTAAGTCTAATAAGGTCTTAGGATACAATTTAAAAAATCAATTGTAGTTCTAAGCATGCAACAAACACTGAAAAAAAGTCAATTTCAAAAAAAACAATATATTTAACAATGGCAATACAAGTGACCTCCCTGGGATTACTTTCCAAATAAACCATGTCCCATTGCCTTTGTCTCAGGCTTACACAGACAGCTAATATCAAACAAAATACACATATCAGTATACAGAAAAGTCTGGAAGTGGGAGGATACATAAAATATCAGGAATTACAGATTATTTTTATTTTTTCATTTTGCTCAACCAAATTTTCTAATTATCTCAAATAATTTTCAAACTTGTATAGTAAGAGAAAATAGTTTTATCAGCCTTTAAGATTCTGTTAAGAAAAATAGGGGCGCCTGAGTGGCTCAGTCAGTTAAGCGTCCAACTCTTGGTTTCAGCTCAGGTCATGATCTCACAGTTGGTTTGTGGGTTTGAGCCCCACATCGCACTCCAAGCTGGCAGCACAGAGCCTGCTTAGGGTTCTCTCTCTCCCTCTCTCTCTCTCTGCCCCTCCCCTGCTGGCACTCTTTCTCTCTCTCCCTCTCTAAATAAATAAATAAACAAACATTTTTTAAAAAAAGGAAAAGAAAAATAGTCAGATGATTTCACCATTTATGATGAGTGAGCTAATTTGCCAAAATTATTGAGTAAGGTGTCAAGATTTAATCTACCAATTTTAGAAATTCAAATGACAACATAATTGCTAATAACAGTCCATTGGTTAAACATCATAAATATTTGAAATACTCTTCTGAGGTCAAAAAAATTATCATAAGATCTTTTCATAGATTAATATCAAAAATAGATAATATTCAGAAATATTCATCAACAAAACATGAAAATATCATTATGTATCTTTTCACATGCTATTCAACACATATTTACTGAATATCAACTATATGGAGGTACTATTCAAAGCGAGTAGGAAAATACACAAAAACTATCGAGTGCCAGACCTATTAGAAATAGTTCACATGTATCATTTCCTTTATTCCCTGCAACACCAGTAATGAGCAGACGCTACCATGGTCTCCATTTCACGGAGAAAACAAAGCCACACAGGATGAAGCAACTGGTGTGAAGTCACACGACGGTGGGTGTCAACAATAGCACCCAGACTGGTAAATCTGATCCCAGAGTCTGCAGCCTTAACCGATAAGCTGAGCACAATGCTCGGGGCTAAGCAAGGTAACAATGTTCACATTCTCATGAGGCTCAAATGTAATAGTGGAATACAGAAAATAGGCAAATAAATAAAGGAAATAATCAGACAGTTATACGCTGTGAAGAAAATAAAATGCAAGCCACAGTGGGGGGTGCATGTTGGGAGAAGCCAAGGGAGATGGCATCCAAGCTGAGGGAGACCTGAATGACACAACACAGCCAGTTCCTTATAAATCTGGGAAGAGTGTTCCAAGCAGACTAAACACCTATGCAAAGGCCCTGAGTAAGAGCAGTGTTGACATGCCTGAAGAGAAAGAATGAGGGCACACAAGAGGTGACTTCAGAAAAATAGGCCCTCACAGACAGTGGGGAAAAAAAAAATTGGCCTTCATCCTAAGTATGATGGAAAGCCATTGGAGGGATTTAGGAAGAAGTCAGCACCATGATACTATTTGTGTTTTTAAAAGACACCTTTAAGTAGCATAAATTATAAGGGAAGCCTGCAGGGAAGCAGAGAGACCAGGAGGCTACTGCAGTGGGATAAGTGAGAGAGTGGCAGGTGGTTTAGGCACGGTGGCTGAGGTGGGAAAAGAAAAAGTGGACAGAAGCCGACTAGGTCAGGTATGTTCCGGAGAGAGACCCAGCCAGACTCCCTCACAGATTGGTGTGGCAGGTGAAGGCAACAAAGCAGAGCATGGAGGATAAAGAGTTTGGCTGGAGCAATTCGGGATGGCGATAGTACTTAGTGAACTAGGAATGACTGGAGGAGATTGGCGGGGGTGGGGAGCAAGCTAGATTTTACACGATTATTTATGTCTAATGGAGATGTTGAAAACACCCTAGGATAAGTGAAATGAAGTGCCCTGAGAGGGACCACACTGGAGAAGGGAATTTGGTGGCAACCAGCAAAGAGATGGATACTAAAACGTCTGGATTGGATGAAGTCACAAGGGGGAGTGTGTAGGTGGAGAGGCAAGGAGCCTAGAGGCAAACCCCAAGGAACTCCAACTTTTACGGGACTGAGAAGGGCAGGACCAAGCTTAGGAAGGAATGGCCCCTCAGGCCACAGGAAACTGAGAGTTTCACCACAATTAACAGAAGACTAGCAATATTCCTAGTGATCCGGGTAGAGAGGGCTTATCTGAGTCAAACTCTCTCTCTCAAGTGTTAAGAGAAGAGCAGTACCTATCATACTTCAGACCAAAAAGTTCTTGCAAATCTTGTGTAAATGTAAATCACTGATCTTTACAGAAAAGCCTGATAACCCAAAGAACAATAAAATGAATTTTACAAAATAAAACATCTTTTATGAGTGAAGAATGCATCTCCTAAATAATCGAATGAATAAGCCAAGAGTATCATATATCAGCTTGCTTAAAACAGGATCTAACTTGTAGTACACCAAATTGTGTGTGAGAATGCGTTAAGGTTTGGACTCAATTTCTGATGCCATCAGAAGTAAATTCTAACATTTGGGTCATACTGTATTATCTTCACTTACGGAGCTCACACGAACATTATCACCATCACAGTTGCTAACATGGATTAAACGTTTACTTTATATTAATTCATTAAGCCTCACCAGAATCTTATGAAATACTTTCATTATATCTTTTTTTTTTTTTTTTTTTTTTTTTTTTTTTTTTTTTTTTTAAGATGAGGAACTGACCCAGAAGAGATTGAAGTGACTTTTCCAATGTCAGCTAGAATCCCATCTTGGTCATAACTAGAAACTTCGGTCCTTACTCTGGTGATACACACTTAGGACTCTGCCCTTAAAACCTCATGGTAAAGTTGATTCCCTCTCTTCTTTTCTCTGCTATCCATTTACCTAATATACCCATCCTGCCAATAAAAGACAGGAAAAACAAGGTAAAGTAATAAGAAAAGAATGAAGGAGAAATAGAAGAGAGAATCATAGCTGAAAACTTAGCTTAAAAAGTGAGTATGAATTTTAAGAAATAAAACAAAGGAGCATAGAGGAAAAAAGAGAAAAAGGCACCCCAAGAAATAGACTCTTAACTATAGAGAACAAACTGATAGTTACCAGAGGGGAGGGAGGTGGGAGGACTGGTTAAATAGGAGATGGGGATTAAGGAGTGTACTTGTGTTGAGCACCAGGTGTCACACGTAAGTGTTGAATCACTAAAGTGTACACCTGAAACTAATATTACACTGTATATTAACTGACTGGAATTTAAATAAAAACTTTTAACAAAAAGTAAGTACCAGTGACTTTTGAGTTTCCTAGCAGCACAGGCAAAAAGGAATTCACAGGGTTACAAAATCTCCATTATCTAAAGAAGGAAAATACCAGTTAGGCAAGAGACATTTCTTGCATTTCTTGTCTCAATCCTGAAATCCAACAGTACTTCTTACATGTGTTTATTTTAGGTAAACTGAACCACGGAATGATCAGAGACTTCAAGAGCAATTCCTCCAACGGTAAAGAAATATTCATCTGGTTGCACTTAGGATTTTTCATTTAAAATGTGGTCGACAGCTCAGTGTTCTCTGGTGTGAGACTATTATACAGTTCACGGTCATCTTGGCTTTTTAAAACAACTTAATAGTTGTTTTAGAACAATTTAATAGTTGTCCAAAGACGTAAGACCCATGACATGAACTTTTACAACTGTCACATAGGCTCAATAGAAATAAGACCTATTGTATACTCTGTACAAATGGCCTATATCACATCTCTCTTAGAGGCAGCAACATCTACGTGAAACAAAATCTTGGCAAAAATTTCAACACATTGCTTGCCCCGCAGTCCCAATTTATGTCCCTTCACAAGCAAATTGCCATGGGTTTTAACTAATGAAAAACCAGTTTGTTTTTAGAAAACATCCTCATTATCAGCTAATATAACAGAAATGACCAAGAAGAACATGATTTAATATGGATTAAATGTGAATACAACTCAGAAGCTTTCTTCTCGTTGAATTAGATAATCAAAACTATTAAACAGTATTTCAAAATGCTTTTCATAATCCTGGGACCATTAATGTCATGTTCAAATCACTGTGGATTTTTGTTGTTGTTGTTGCTTTTACTATTCATAGGGATACAATGAGTCATTGGCACGTTTCCAGAGCAAGATGCATTTGAATAATACATGACATGCCCTTTAGCTAGCATCATGATGCCAGATTTAAAACAAGGTAAGAAGTTTCCTCCATGTACACTTGCAGTGTTCAGCTGTTCATAATCTATAGCGTTAACAATTTATCATCAAACCCAGCGACTTGCTGCCAACTTATCAAAGTGGCCACTGGATGCATATGATCAAGTCTGAGCATCTGGCTCTCCTCTGTTCCTGACATTAGCACAGACAACAGAATCAGTGGACTATTGAATGCAATTACAGTAAGCGAGACAGACAATAAAGATTGATAGTGCCTTCTCTTTTTATCACACACAAAACTAGTGGGGGTTAAAGCTTTGCCTTGAGCTGCCTTCATTTAACAATGATTGAAAATATGCAATTGTGTTGGTAAAACACTGTAGCCTGTACCACTTCATTTACTGGACACATTATCAAATTAAATGAAAAGTGAACTGCCAAAAGCAACAGTTATTATATATTAATGATGAATATTTACTTAGCATTGTTCACAAATCATACAGAGGACAGAATCCTTCTTGTTATCTTCTTTGCAGGTTACAGCTGAGTAGGTTTCTATGTTTACGTTAAGTCTTCTGTCTACAAACCTCTAAATACAGACTTGCACGATTGGTTTTGTGACTATCCATGTGATTACAATGTGTAATTAATAAAATGCTCTAGTTGTAGATGAATCCTAATTATTGAAGAGCTTTCCCCCCCCCCCCATAACAATTCCTATGCTTGTAGCTTTTTTATAGTATCAAGAGACATTCAGCCAGGGATATATACTGTGGCCAAAAGGTTACAGAACTCTAGCCTCACTGAGCTTCCAAAATATGGAATGTGAAGAAGACCTTCAAGATATAGACAATCCACAAGTATCTATTTTATATTTTTCTCCAAAGATTTGTGTTTCAGTAGCTGGGGAAGTGGGGAGATAGAACAGTTCACCCATACCCTAACCTCCAAAATAAGAAACACCAAGAGGCAGAAGGAAAATGGGTCAGTATAGAAGTATTGAGCAGACATGGGAAAATGGATCCTCTTCCACAGTTTATACAGGAGGAAACTACATTCTAAGCAGATATCAGGAAATCTGGGAATACAAAACTAAGTGTCTCATTGTTAAGTGGACAAACATTTGGTGTGCATACCGGTGTGTCAGAAAGACATGATGGCAGGCAGACATGATTGTCCAAAGTTATGTAGATTAATTCAAGGCTCTTTTAAACACACACACATCTGGCCCTTCCTTTCCAATACTAGATAGGAAAAGGAAGAAGCTCATATATGAAATGTAATCATGTCTCTTTTCTAAGAGCGCAATAGCCTGGAAACTCTGCAACGTTATCACAAATAGAAAGAAAAGAAGAGGTAAAAGAAGAGGTGAAAATCCAGCGATGGGCTTTCTAAAACCACCCCACTGCTTACTCTGTAAACAATTAAATACATACTCAGAAGTGTTGACTTTGGAATTAGAGCATCGACCATATGCAGTTAATATAAATAGCAGCATGAGGTATAGGATATTCAGCAAGTGTGGAAAACTTACCAAAGTAATAGCATCACCACAGTAGATTGAGAATCTGGAAGCCAAAAAGGAGTGCTGAATCAGTATTCATGAATAGGAAGGAAACAATTAACTTCTCTAGAATTTATCTTCAAGCAAAATTTAAGTGAAATCACTCTTTCTAGGCATATTCAAATTCTAAGCTTCTTGTTGTCTTTAAATCCTTTAGAGATGTGAAGCCTTTGTCAGTTACTCTCAAACCCAACTAACTGCCAGACTTATCCCAAGAGCTTCATAAAATGCTGACCCCTGGATCTCAGTCTTTGGGATTTTGTTTTCAACACATTTTGGGTGGAGCAATAGTACTCACTATAGAATATCTGGCAAATAAAATATGAAAAGCAGAAAGAAAACTTAGCACCTAAAAAGCCACTGTCTAAGCCCACCTTTTTATCCATGCAGATATTTTTATTTATCAATATAAAAGTCAATAATATTTTCTAGAGTCAATAATATTTTCAATCACTCAGGGGGTCACTTTATAAAAGTTTAAATGAAAGACATATATGTTTATGGCCAAAAATCAACACACTCCATATCAATACGAATAAGAATATGAAAGAATGTTCTTGCTATGCCTTCAACAGCTATCCATCAGAGTTAATTGCTATTAAATATAGATGTGTCTTTAAGTTTCTTTACATATTCACTTTTATTTTATTTGTGTATGCACTTTTCATAATCAAAATTAGACTACACATACTGTTCTGCAAATGGACTTTTTCACTTCATGTTATTCTGATTTATATCTAGATCTATCTAAAATAATCTACTTTTCTTATTATTTTTAATGGCTATGTAGTATTCCATAGTATATATAATCATAAATATTTTAGCCTTTACCTTGCTTTTACTATTGTCCTAACTTATATGATGGTTTTAAACATGCAAAATAAAACGTTTCTATGGGCATCCTTATACTGTATCTACATTTACATGGTTTTTCTTTTTTTTGCAGTATAGATTCCTAGAACTGGAATTTTTGTATAAAACATATGTGAATTAAAAATTTTAATAGATACTGAAAAATTGCCCTTCCAAAAAGTTGTATCATGTTCTACTCTTACCTACAAAATGTACAAAAGGGCCCATTTCTCCACAACTCACTTATGCTAAATATTTTTCATAATTAAAAAGTTTACCAATTTAACATATTAAAAAGAACATCTTATTTTTATTTTCAGCTTCCTTTCATATGCTTATTAGTCATTCTCATTTCTTCCATGAACTTCCTGTTTATATTCTATACCCATTTTTGTATTGTTTGATCTTTTTCTTACTACTTTCTAAAAGCTCTCTGCTTGACTTTTAACTTTGTATATAATTCAAATATACAGAGATTGTCTGTCTGTTCCTTAGAATAGTTTTTCTCAACTGACAATTATACAAATCATCTCATGTTATATTTTCATATTTTTACAATTAGGTACAGTATTAAAGTGTTTTGTTTTGTTTTCAGAAGCTCCAGGTGATTCCTATCATCATCTAAATACAGGAACCACTGCCATTGGTTGCAATGGAGCCCAGATAAATATCCCAAATAGATGGGTTTGAATCCTGGCAATCCTATTTTAGTTCATTATTTGTCTGTTAACTAGAGATCATATACCTATCTCATAGGATTATGGAGAAGATTAAATAAGGTAAAATATATGTATATATAAAGAGCCTAGCATGGTGTCTCCCAGGAAAATGCTCAATAGACATCAGCTATTAGTAGATTATTTTAACATAGCTCCAACACCTTGTTTTTGTATTCAATTCTAATTGTCTTTCTACTTCTCAAGATTTCTCTCAAAACTAAGCACTGTATTTTAAAGTAGCTTTTCATGGGACAATCCCCTTTTTGAGGCCATAGGCTCCTTAAGGAAATGCAACTTTAAAACAATGGATATTTCCCTAGTCACCAGACTATTTCTAAAGTAGTTGAGCCCTGAGGGCCTTGAGAGTAAAGTGCTGGCTGATGCCAGTTGATTACAGTACAGCATTTTGAGTATCGCTGGCAAAACTTCACTTAATCGTAAGACCGTGTTTGGCACACCATGACACCTTTTACAAAGAACTGTAGGTAACCTCTGCCTCGCAGCCAGTCCTAAGTGTCCTGTGGTCCCTGATGTGTCTGGGACTCCCAGACTCAGGCTGGGCCACTGTGCCCAGTGGACAAGGAGAGGGTGTGGTGGCTTGTCCCTCTGAGAGCTCAGAGGACACACACCTGGTGTGTGCCACTTATGCTGAAAAAATAGGCTGAGATTCTCCAGAGGAGGACAAGCCAGGCTCCTGGTGACACTCAGGCTGTGAGAAGACCCCAGCCCCTCTTTTCCACTGTCCCTCTGACTCACTGCTCTACTTTTTGACTAAGGATCTTTGGATCACTGGAGGACAGGAGGTAACACTAAAGCCTATTTGTCCTTTTCCTATACTTTGTAAGTCCAGCTCTCTATCAAAGTCCACTTAAACTAATAGAAAAAGAACTAGTTCCTAGCTCCACCTCTAACAATCTATAATCGGAGGAAATTCAGAAAGGGTATATTATCTTGTCAAGACCCGTGAACAGTACAGCATTCTGTAAGTATCTGTGGTGATTATTATTATCGTTCGGTAAGTATTTATTAAGCACTCTCTTAGTCTGGGATGGCTGCTGTAACAACATATTATAGACAGGGTGGCTAATCAACAGAAACTTATTTCTCATAGTTCTGGAGGCTGGGAAGTTCAAAATCAAGGTGTGGGCAGAGTCAGTATTTGGTGAGGCCCCTCTTCCTGGCTTGCAGATAGCTGCCTTCTGTCTGTCTTTCGTTGGCAGTGCCCCCAAAGGGAGAGAAATCTTTTTCTCTTCTTGTAAGGGCACTAACCCTAGCACAAGAGTCTCACTCTCATGATCTAATCGAAACGTAATTACTTCCCAAAGGTCCCACCTCCAAATACCATAACATCGGGGTTAGGGCTTCAACGTATGAATTTTAGAAGGACATAAACATTCAGACCATAATAAGCATTTACTGTGAGTTAGGCAATATGCCATGCACTTTACACATATCATCTCAGTTAATCCTCCCAGCAACCTCTGAAACTGATCTACTTCTATCCACAGTATAGAGAGGCAGAATCAATCAGGGGAACGGTGTGGCTGAGCAACTTGCTCAAGGTCAGAGTTAGCACGCGTATGCAGCTGACTCGAAAACCTGTTCTTTTAGTCTCCGTGATAAAACTGTCTGCCTGCTGCCATTTTGTTCTAGTAGGAAAAAGAGATGACTTCCTCTTTTTAAAAAATTCAGACAAGGTTTGTTTGTTGTCTTAAATAAGCTTTTTTCTCTTTCCCCAACCTTCACTTCTCAAGATAACAAAACACAACCACCTACATTAATCGTAATAAATTACCTTCAATCAGTTCTAAATAAACATGCAGAAGAGAATGAAAGTTAGGGAAATGAATCTCTAAGTAAGCTAGATTAAATGCATGGGAAAATTATCATTCTACCGAATATTTTGGAAGACCAGTTGTTATAGGCTGAACATACTCCCAAATTCATATGTTAAAGTCCTAACCCCCTCAGAATGTAATCATATTTGGAGATAATGTCTTTAAGGAAATGCAGGACTGGTGTCCTTATAGGAAGACACAAAGGGACACCAGACACATGCACATGCAGAAGGACAACCGTATGAAGACACAGGGAGAAGATGGAGATTTGCACACCAATGAGAGAGGTCTCAGAAAAAATCAACCCTGCTAACCAACTTCCCTCTCAGACTTCCAGCCTCCAAAACTGTGAGAAAATAAGTCTTTGTTATTTAGGCCACCCAGTCTGGCATTTTGTTATGGCAGTCCTAGAAAAATAACGCCAGTATTTTGTCAAAGAAACAGAGGGGAGGCAGAATGCAGGAGTCACCAGGAATTTTGCCCTCACTCATGGTTTCTATATAGGCTACTAGTAATTTATAAGAATTTTTTTAAGGGATTAAAGTGGGAGTCTAAGGGGTACAAAGATAATCTTAGCCCTGAGGAAAATAACTATTTGCTCTTGAAAATACCTCTATTTTCATACCCAGGATTTTAAAAATTCCCCATACATAGATAACATAGTTAGGTACCTTCTTTCTCTCTCTTTCTTTCTCTCCCACCTCCTCTTAACATCTTTCACCATCCCTATTGTGATTGGCCTTGAGTTCTCCACAGGACAGGTGTGCTGATTAGGCTATGAATACATCCAACGATACAGAAATGAGTTAAATAGAAACATGGCATGTGGTTCTAACCGGAAAACTTCTACTTAACATACAGTTCAGATTTCATATTGGTTGAGTAGAACAAGTAGCAAGAAATCAACTAATTTCTGCTACGTGTGGTTTACCCACTCACATTACCTCATCACAGCCATGTCTCCTCTTTGCTTGCCATCAGTCAATGGGCTGGGAGCAAAATCAAACACTGACTTGAACTGAAACATACTCCCGATCACAGCCATGCTCCCCCAGGAGCTGTGGGATAACTGGCTTTATGCCAGGAGAAGTAAGCCTTCCCTTATTTCTACTCACTAACAACCTTTCCTCTCCTTTGTTTGGATCTTAATGACCTAAACCCTTCACAAGAGGTTCACTTCTTTTTTGGCTGGACATGAACACAAAATGGCAGATAACCCCAAGAAATAAATATAATTTAGATATGAAATAAAATCTATCTACCAGTGTGTGTATGCATGAATGTGTGTCTCACTGGCATGCACCAGATTGGACTAAATGACAGGAATTTCCCAAGGGAAGATAACCTCCAAATACTGCTACAAAGGCTTTATTCCCCATACTCTGCAAATTATTTAATTTAAACACTGCTTGATATGACTCTCTAAGGAGCGGGGTGTCTTCCCAGATTCATTTTTAATTTGTTGGTGTGTATATATCCATGTGTGCATATAGAATTGACCAAACGCATTCACTGCTGCAGAGTCTAAGCACAGGCTTCTGATTGCAGAACCAGAGGCTTCAAATTGCTGTCTAAAAGTAGGAAAATGATGAAATATATGTGTAATTTCTTCTCTTTTTTGTGTGTGTGAGAAAAGAAGAGGCAAAAATTCAGATGTTAATCGGCCAGTGTCTCCACCCTGGACATTTTCCATTTTCTTGGTAAATAAACTAAATATGTTTTTAAAGTGTGTGTGTGTGTGTGTGTGTGTGTGTGTGTGTGTGTGTGTGTGTATGTGTCCTTGCACCACGATTAATTTCTCATACTAGAAAATGGTCACATTCATTGATGCATCTGACTAAAGCAGGAGAAGCAATGCAAAGATTAAAGACTTAGTTTTCATCAGCATTGGGCAGTGCTGTATCATGGGCCAGGGAGGTAATTTATAGCATTCTTTTAATCCTTCTGCTCCTTCCACTAGCTTAACTTCTACCGCGTTTCTACTACATATTAATAAGGGAAGGATACCCAGCGAAACAAAACCCTGAGTGTCCTATTATGTATTTTGCCAAATTTCATCATGAAAAATCTTGCTTTTTTAAAGAGTTTATAGGTCCCATTAAAGGATTCAAATTAATTTCTCCCCTAGACAGAATTTCTTTACATAAGGTTCCACAGAAGGGCTAACCCTGCCCCAAATGCAAACTTGGGCACATAGGGCCCACACTAGAGAGTCTTTTATCTTGGTTAAATCAATTTAAAAGCAAATAAGCATTCGGAAATAATTTCAATATTAACTTACTCTTCTTACTTCTTCATCAGAGCAAGCTAAAGTATGTGAACTCCCTCTCACCCTTCACCTAGGTTTCCTCTATTCTCTCCCTATGTGGTGCCCTCCACACAAGTAAAGTGACCTCCTTCCTCCTACCAGCCTAGTTATTTATTGACATAAGATTGCATTCTGGGGCATTATCAGCTTAATGCATAATTCAAAATCTCTCAGTTGTGGCCTGCACTTTTGCCTTATCCCCTGCATTCTGAATGAAAGATAAGGAGAAGTATTTCCAAAGTGGGCACACAAAAGGAGTCCTGAACATTAACATTGCCTCCTTCCCCTCCCTTGCATGTCAGCCCTTCCCTCCTCCTTAGAAAATTGTGCGACTTGCAGCTCACACCCACACACCCACAAGGTATCATACTGAGAAGAAAATAATCCCAGAGATGGTCTTAAAGTTTATACTGAGTGGGGACCCAAGAACCTTTAGTATGAAGGGGTCTCTAAAGTGGAAAAACCACATTACCTTAAGAGTCATATTCTATACTGGCAGTCAGATGTTTTCAATAAAGCAATAGTTTCAAAATCTCTGTAATGAAAGAAAGAAGAAAGAAAGAAAGAAAGAAAGAAAGAAAGAAAGAAAGAAAGAAAGAAAGAGAAAGAAAAAGAAAGAAAAGAAGGAAGGAAAGAAAGGATGGAGGAAAGGAAGGAAGGCAGGAAGGAAGGACCAGCTTTAGGTGGTTTTTTTGTTTTTTGTTTTTTGTTTTTTTCCAGTGGGGCAGAGGAAACTGTGTGTGGTGGTGGAGGGGGAAAGAGGAGGGTGAACAGGAAGAGGGAGCAGATGGATAAGGTCTCCCAACATGTTGGAGGAAAGGAGAAAAGAAGCCAAAAGGGAGGGGTGGCAGGGCAAAGGGAAAGATACAGGGTGAAGGGTTGGGGTACAAACTGACTGGAGGACATGAAAGGGAGAGAGACAAAAATTTGAGTAACGAGGGTTTCAAGATCAACTGTATTAGGTTAATGCAGACAGATTCAATTCAGTAAAAGTGACTCAAGTGACTTTTTTTCCCATACTGAATTGACTGCCTTCTGATTGAACTGATTAAATTAACTAGTTATTTTTTAATGATGTGTGAAGAGAGAAAATGAATGCATAAGCCCACCTACAAATACAGAGAACCAGGTGGGCTGTATGCTTGATTTGAACAAATTAACAACCTTACCAGCATAAAAAAATATACACACACATATAGATATAGATAGATAGATAGATACAGAGATAGATAGATAGATAGATAGATAATTGATAGATTAGATAGATATAGATATAGATGATATAGAGATATATAGAGATAGATACAGATATAGATATAGATATGCGTGCATACGCATGTGTGTGGCAGTGCTGAATTTTGCCAAAATTGCTACTGCTGTCCCCCAGGATATTCATAAGCATATACTATATACAAATATACATACATATTCTGAGTTGTGTTCTTTCCATGGTCCAAAAATTAATTGTCTTTTTGGAAAGTAGTTTATCTGTGACAGAGTAAAATATGCACCAGGATCATTTGTCAGCACCATTTTTAAAAGTCAGGTTCACCTCCCCCCAACGTACTTTTGTCAAAGTCAGAATATGATAGTAAAATCATAAGGTCGCCAATATCATTGGACTTATTACTAAATATGGGCTTCTAGTAGATGCTTTTTACATGCATTTCAAGTCTACCAAGCAATAATTCCTCCTTTTTTATAAACATAAAGACATGAATTATTAAAAAATTAAAGACATTTAGAATAATGGTCCTCCATACGCAAAGTATTTATTTCAACTTTCATCATTCATAGTTTATTGCATTGATTTTTTTTTTCATCAGTTTACTTAGTATTAGGCTTCCACTGAACTCATCAATAAGAAATGAATTTTGGTAACTTTCAAATCCACTATATTACTTTTCCTTTTATTTGTAGTGAATTTTTCTTCTCTCCATGGTATTACTGCAATAAGTCAGTCATTATTTCTTTATGTTTTCCCTTCTTTCTTTAGCATTTCATTTCCCTTTACAGCACATCTTGTGATCACAAAGAAAACAGAGACACTTATTTCTTTTAACAGTTGAAATTGCTGCAAGTGATTTAGCTGTCATTTAATTTGATTCCTCTCTTCTGTCTGTGGAGAAATATGTTTAATGTACTGGAAATTATGTTAATAAGAAAAAGCATTATCTCATTTAATGAAACAAATATACAAATATTTCAAAATAAAATAAAGAGGCAATCTTCACTGAGAAAAATGTCTCCTATGGTTTGCATAAAATAAACAAATGAGAAAAAAATCCTGAATACATTGAAACACTGACAAAAATTATACCTACATTCAAAAGGGGAGGGGAAGCTTGGTATCTGAATTACCCACAATTTAGTCAAATATTTTCTTGGAAAAATATGAGCACATAGTAAGGATCAAATTATTAATTTTGTATTTCCAATTACCTCAAGAAAGATCATTTTATTTTTCTAGAATGGGCACTGGGGTTTTGAAAAGTTTTCTTTGTGTTTTTTCTCTTCCATTTAAATTGGTCTTTCAATGATTGCTATTGCTTGAATTAATAATTATCAGCAATCTCATTGAAAATATGACCCAACCCATGTAACTATAAGAAAGGTTAGAATTCCTTTGATTTTGCTAATCAAAACAGAGTCAATGAACTCGTTCCAAAGCTTTTATATATTAAAATTTATCTAATGCACAAAAAGGTTAAGTAAATATTGTTAGTGATTTGAGCAAAACTTGAAGCAATTATGTAATAAAGGCATGACCACAGTAACAGAAACACATAATTAGCAATTTAATTACTGGCATGAAGACAAGCTAAAGATGTCAATAAAAAAAAAATCTTTAGTGACAAGCCGATTTTATTCTCTTTACTGCAATTTGTGAGAAATACTCACCACCTGATGAGCAAAACCATTTCTATACAAAATGCCTACCCCTCCACAAACTAAAATACCCAATTTAAAATATTTCTTATTTCATATCATTGCATAGTGAATCATTACATTTTTCTCCCATTTAGATTAGCACTTTCTCTTCTCTGAAAATACAATATTTCCAGTCAGCAAGTAAAGAATATTATGGTTTTTTTTAAATGAGTTAAAGTAGCAGGTGTTCTTTGTTTCAATTTCATTTTTTTCCAGGTTCAATAATGTGTTTGACAGAAATGCTTCCCTGTATATGACATTCCAAATATCCTATCTTTTCTCATCTTCTAAGTTTCAGTTGAGAGACACACATAAACCATGCATTGTTTTCAAAAGAGATCAATTACAACTATAGTAGAAATAAGCAGGCTAATTGGACATTCCTCTAGGTCTTCCACAATTTCTTTTTCTCCCTCCTATCTGTTTCAGAGTTTCCAGTGGGAGGTAAAGGAGTGATATGGTCCACGTTTATTTTTTCATCACGATCCCAACTTTCTGATTAAAGTCCCGAACTACGTATTTTAAAGTGTTCAATGAATGCTTACTACCTTATATGTCACTGGTATTTAACTAGTAGCAGAAAACAGATATCTCAAGATAGAACCATATTGAAAGTAAGCTCCATCGTATGATAAAAAGTGAATCATCTTGGCTGGTGTTCAATAGCCACTTGTACAAGCCGAGTGCATGGAGTGAAATCATGAAAGCCAGACTTGCTAAGAAGTTTGGTCTATAAATACCCGTGGGGCATAATGGAATACACTTAAAAAAATAAACTCCAGCCACTAAGAACATAACAAATAATAATTCTTAATAACATTGCCTTTTATAATTAACCTACTGACTCTAATCATTTTGACACATAGCTCCAATCAGATATCCTAATTAAATATTTTATTCTTGAGAAAAGAGTATATAATACTCAAAGTTTCTAAGGAAATTGAAAATGTTTTGAAAGGTATATTTTACTTGACTTTAACTTAATAAAAAGTGAAGAAAGCAAATAACTGGGAGATGACTTTCTGGAACTTCTTGGCTAATGTACTGGTTACTACAACCATTTATTTTTTACATATATTTGGATGAGAGGTCCCTTGATTCCATAAAAAGTTCCCTTGTCCAGTGATTTTTTTGATCACTGTGCATTATATATCACCATTAGCTTCTAAGTTTCTGTTTCAACCATAAACCTAAACTTACCTGGATTTTTTAACTGTAATCATCTAGGCTTGAAACTCTCTTTCCTTCTACAGATACATGTTGTCATTGATAAATAAGTTAATTTACAAACCTCCATGGAAGACCGCCTATATTAGCCACTATGGAAGATGGTTACACAGTGGGCATGCCTTCGGGAAGCTTACAGTCTACTTAAGATGGTTTGTCCAAAGTTAGTGCTGCCTCATACTTCAAGTGTACTTATGATAAATACTAAACAGCTGACACAAAAAAAGTATCAAGAACCTTCCACAGCAAAGTTCATAGAATAAAAGGAGCATGGTGTCTTTGTGGGTAGACTCCTTTATAAGTGAGTACCATAGAGAGAATTTTCTAAAGCTTTAAAATGCAATATCTCATTTGACCTAAGACCTAAACAGCCCCTCATAGAGGTGAAGAAACCAACACTCAAAGAGGTTAATAATTTACCCAAGCAAAAATGTATTCAAATGGGAACTCAATTATTGCTCTGTTGACTCTAAGTTCAAGGCATGAGGAAGAAAGCATTTGAGATGAAGGAACAATCAAAGAAGTATGTCAGGTAGAGAGGAATGGAAGAAATTTGTGAAACGTGTGCCGGACGAGGTGGTTTGCTTACCTAGGGAGAACAGCAGGAACAGTGAGAGAAAGATTGGAAATATAAAAGTCACAGGGCACCAGAGTAGCTCAGTTGGTTAAGCGTTGGACTTTGGCTCAGGTCATGATCTCGCCGTTCATGAGTCCGAGCCCTGTGTGTCAGGCTCTATGCTGACAGCTCAGAGCCTGGAGCCTGCTTTGGATTCTGTGTCTCCCTCTCTCTCTGCCCCTCCCCTGATCCTTTCTCTCCCTCCCTCCCTCTCTCTCTCTCTCTCTCTCTCTCTCTCTCTCTCTCCCCCTCCCTCCCTCCCTCCCTCAAAAATAAATAAACTTAAAAAAAAAAGTTGGGAGCACTGGAAAATTGGGACTGTGTTCTCTAGACAGTGAAAAGTCTTGGTAGTTTCTGAACAGAAGGATGACCTGATGAATGCAGAATGAAGCATGAACTGAAGAGATGAGAGACAAAAACCAAAAAGTGAATGCTGTTGGTTCTTCCTGCAAAACTCCTTTCCCGGGGGCAGCCATCCCCCAGCTTCTGGGAGTGTTGACCGCTAAAGGCCTTGGCTGTCCCCTTTTCTGCAGAATTGTCCTCAGCCTTGAGAATCCACTTCATTGGAGAGGTTAAAACATCCTCCACTATCAACTTCTACAAGGACTGTCTGAAATGAGGGGTACAAAAGCCAACTCCTTCAACTTAAGGGACATCAACTTTGCAGGGCAAGCTGAAACTAGACTCCCGCTTATACCACACGCCCTACCAGGCTTTCTCACACCCCTTCTCCTCTGCGGTGCATCCTTGTCTCAGGCTTTGCTGCTAGGGAACCTGACCAGAGAGGAAGCAGTGAGAGCCTGAATTATCTTCTTCTCTCTTGCAGGAAGAATGACTCAGGATGTTAACAGGTGAGTGACAGCAATTTCATCCAATTTACCCAGAAAATAATCGGTGCACCAAAAAAAAAAAAAAAAAAAAAAAAAAAAAAGCAACCAGGGCAAACATGAAGCCCATCTAGATGTATTTTTACTTCTCTGGGCTTCTTGGCTGTAATCATTCAAAGAATGAAATTTGGATGGCATTCTTAGGGAAAAGTGTATAACTCAACCACTCTAGTCTGCACAGGAGATACAATGAACCCTCTACTTTGGCAATGGAAAAAAATGGAATATTATTTTATGATAGTAACCCCCTAGAAACTTTGGCCTTCCCTGTCCACATCCCAACTGAGTGTCACAGAGCTTAGTAAATCATTAACCTCCATTTCTTACCAAATGGGAAACATCCCTACTTTCTGCAAAAAATAAACTCTAAATTTAAATCTCTGTAAACTGTGAAATGAAAAATAAAAAGTAATATTTTATAATACTAAGAAATAAAAAATGTTTTATTCTTTAAATATAATAATCAGATCTCCTTGCACCCCAACATAAATACCACAGTACCTTGTACTCTTTTTTTAAGTTTATTTTTTTTTTTTTTATTTTGAGACAGAAAGAGAGACCATGAGCAGAGGAGGGGCAGAGAGAAAGGGAGAGAGAGAGAATCCCAAGCAGGGTCTGGACTGTCAACGCAGAGCCCACTGCAGGGCTTGAACTCACAAACCATGGAATCATGATCTGAGCTGAAATCAAGAGTCAGACGCTTAGCCAACTGAGCCACCCACGTGCCTCCACAGTACCTTGTATTCTTACACAAGGTGTTGATATTCTCCATTACCCCATTCAGGGATATTAAATATAATTTGTGTCTAGGTGAAATTTCTTGATTCTCCTCTAAAAGAAAAAAACCCTGGTGCTACTTGATGATTATTTGCCACAGAAAGAAATGAACTTTCAGAGCATAAATTCTATGATACCTCACAACAGTTCTATAATGAGGAGAGAAGCACAGAGGGGAAGGGGGAGAGAAAAGGGAGGGATAGAGATGACCCAGGGGGAGAATATGAAGATGTCGTGCCCAAACCACAAAACTTCATTAGCTAATATGACTTGAATTTTCTTTTCTTCGTAATGGGAATCCTCCAGTTTTCATGAGAGATTTCTTTAAAACAATTGGGACCTAATAATATTCAAACTTTCTCCCTCTTTTCCTATGTTGATAACTACATGATAGCCATACTTCTTATCATGGAGTTCAGTAACAAATGTATGCTCAGAATAAATGTCTTGCTTATGCAGTGGGATTGGATGATTAGTTGTAAAAATTAAGAGAGATGTCAAACAGAATGTTAAAACTCAACAACAGTGTTCTCAAACTTGAGCAAGCCTAACCTGGGGAGCCTGTGAACATAAAGATTCCTGGGCCACACTTTCAGCATCTCGAATTCAGTAGATCTGAAGACAGGCTAGGAATCTCTCAGTTTAGCAAAACACTATGTGTCATTCTGGTGTAGATGTCTGCAGACCAGACCTTAAAGGTACTCCTCTAGTGATGTCATACTAATCTTTGAACCTTCTTTATGTGTAGTTCATAACCTCCCTTCTACGAAACCTCTTCTCTAGCCTAGATGACTGGGGTATGGTGATACCACTAAGAGAGACACAGAATATAAAAAGGGAAACTGAGGGTTTTTTTGGTAGGGGAAGGGGAATGGAGATAATGAATTTAAGCTGAGTTTTAGGTATTGTAGGTTTCACTGCTCCTAAGTTACACACAGGGAATCATGAGAGTCCTGCTCTAAACAGTGATACCAATCTTGAAATATACTCCCATACGGAGGGAGAACATCACTGGTCAACAGAATAAAAGACAATCCCTGAGTGTTGATGTTGCTGCCTTTGGAATATAGGCACCAACTTCCCCTAAGTAAATACTGGTCCTTAAATTATATCACACCGTTTGGAGATTCAACTTAGTTCTCAGATCAGTTTTGAGAATGAACTCTGATTATTTACGCTGATGCATTTAAAAATTGGGCAACCTTTGCCTAAATGCACAATTAGCTAAGTGTAAACAGCACATTTGTTGCTGACTTGTTTCCCCTCAAAAAGAAATACTCAGAAAAAGATATTTCACTTCCATTTGGGAGAAGGTAATCCCTCTTCAGCATTATGTACTTGTGCATCAATAGGAATGTTCAGTTTCTCTTATTTCTGGCAGTTTCTTAAAATAAACATTTGAGGCCACTAAAATGAACCCCAATAGTAATGGCAATGATGAAAATGAAAGAGGCAAACCTTAACACATTGAAATGTCAAGACCAATTAATAGTAGATGCTTCCCCCAAACACTGTCTATCTCTGGGGCAAGTATAATGAAGCTGAAATTCAAAGGGCTGGCATACTGTGGGTTGTGTGGAAAGAGGTGCCATGGAGAAAGGTGCTTTTTTTTCTTTATTGAATGTAATCCAACAAAGATTTGGCAGACTACATATTTAAAAGGTTGGGAATGCTTGCAGAAATTGATTCATTCACACTGTTGTGAATCATTTAGCACACACTTCAGAGAGAGTTTAGCATCTTAGTCTCTGCCTCCCACTTCCTAAGAAAGGCTGTTAATCAAAATGGAAGACTCGTAGAGGAAGCTTTGGGAATGGGACAAAAGGATGAGAATGAAGGCGCACCATGTGGCAGGATTTTCTCCTCTGAGGGCAGTTGGTCTTTTTTGTTTTTCTGTGAGGGGAGAATGTTTAATGCACCTAAATTAATATATAGATTCTCAGACTGGGGTCATGCTTTTGAATGGGACTGAATCAAAAAGTACACTACCCATTTCACTTAAATGCAGCTTTTCTCCACATTGTTAAGATTATAGAGTAAAAAACAGCATTATTATAAATTATTTAAATTGAATGATTTAAAAAGCCTCTGTATTTGTAAAAATCTTGTCATGATTACAAAAGAAAATTAAGTATCTTTCTTTAAAGAAAAAAATTTTATATGCCATCTTAACACATTTTTTTTCTTTTTATTTATTTTATTTTTTTTTTTTAATTTTTAACATTTATTTATTTTGGGGACAGAGAGACACAGAGCATGAATGGGGGAGGGGCAGAAAGAGAGGGAGACACAGAGTCGGAAGCAGGCTCCAGGCTCTGAGCCGTCAGCCCAGAGCCGACGCGGGGCTCGAACTCACGGACCGCGAGATCGTGACCTGAGCTGAAGTCGGACGCTTAACCAACTGAGCCACCCAGGCGCCCCAACACATTTTTTAAAAAAATAATAAATCTACCAATTCAGTGGTGGACTTCAGACCAGGACATTAGAAATAGACCATGTGATAGCTGAAGTTCACACATATGCACATATGTGTTTTAAAATTTTTTTTTTCAACGTTTATTTATTTTTGGGACAGAGAGAGACAGAGCATGAACGGGGGAGGGGCAGAGAGAGAGGGAGACACAGAATCGGAAACAGGCTCCAGGCTCTGAGCCATCAGCCCAGAGCCCGACGCGGGGCTCGAACTCACTGACCGCGAGATCGTGACCTGGCTGAAGTCGGACGCTTAACCGACTGCGCCACCCAGGCGCCCCGCACATATGTGTTTTAAAAAGGTCAATAAAATTTGCTATCTTTCTTTTATTTTGAAATGCCAGTAAATTTACTAGTATTTTAAAAATAAAAGATAATAAATGACCAGTGATGTAAAATATGCAAGTGACAAATTGCTAATGGTTAAGGTTGATAAATGATGTTTTCAAATAATTAACCAAAAAAATCATAGTAAAGAAACAATACACAGAGTAAATATGCGTTTACTTTCTGGAAGACGGACAAAAACAAACGTAGAGGTTTATAAAATCCAAGTAACATGGGCAACAGCAGTGTATGGGATATGGAAGTACACTAACCACACCTCACGTAGAATTCCTCATTTACTATGCCATGGCCACTATTCACAAAGTTATGCTCTTGGATATGTGCCCTATCCCCAACAAGATCTTGTCCCACCATGACAGCAATAAAGCTGTTTTTTTTAACATCACATTCATCTAAGAAAAAAACAGTAATAGGAAGGGGAAAGTGAAGAGGAGGAATTCATTTTTCAAGTATCTTCAGAGAACACACAAATAGTCCAAACAGCTCATTTAAAGGTCACTGACATTTGATTTTAAGATGCATACTATACCTACTGATATCCACTTTAATCTATCCCTTTGGTATACAGAAACAAAAGTAATGAGAGGCAATTTTACTGCTTTGTCATTGGCCCAAAGCAGAAACTGTGATCCTTAATTCTTAAAACACTTATTTCATGCCTTCAATACATGGATCTGTTAAGTTCTTTACTCTCATAACCACGCTATTCCTATCACCATCTTATAGACAATGATGAGGGAAGACAGTGGGTGAGTAACTCATCTGGCTTTGTGCATTCAATGCCCTGTTTCACCAATTCTTGCTCTAAATCAAAGGCAGGGGGAAGACATCCAGGACAGTCATCGTTTTCATATTGAACTTGGTCAGAGCTTTTTTTCCTCAAGCCTCGGTCAAGTGCCCCATTCTCAGTGTAAGTAGGTTACCGAATTGAATTTTATACCATAGATTCTCCTTCCCTCCATGGGTATAATTAATTTTCTTTTGTGTAAGAGTAGCTAGCAATCTGTGACTAAAAATGTGGACGCTGACAAAGTGATTCCTGGGTAAGACTGAGGATGAACTTCTACATTGTTTCACTTTAAACAGTGGTTCTCAACCTTGGCTGCACAATTAGAATCACCTGGGGAGCTTTAAAAAAAAAAAATCCTTGCCCAGGCCCTGTCCCCAGAGATGCTGACTTAATGGGCTGGGGTGGGGCCCAGGCACTGGTATTTTTTTCAAAAGCTCCCCAGGTGACTCTAATGTGCAGCCAGGGTTGAGACCCACTGATTTTACAGCCTGAGTACTGCAGCCAAGGTATAACTACACGATGAGGCAGGAAGTTGATTTCTAACCTATGGTATACAATGGATTTACGCTGGTAGGCAAGTGGATCTTAGTTTACAAGTGATAAAATGGGAATAATGGTATATTACATACCAAAGCTAAAGAATTAAATGAGAAGCTTTTTTTTCTTATCCCTTTCAGATATAGGTTTACCTGAAGCTCAAGGCACTTGTTTTGATATCTTAGAGACGATGGGAGACATGAACATAAAAATAAAAGGATATTAGCACCAATTCTTAAAAAAAAAAAATCAATGTTCTCTAATTAGACAGGGGGAAGAAATGTGATTGATAAATATATGTTAAAAGCTAGCTTAGAATAATTTTTAAATTGCATTTTCTCAACATCTCATTTCAAGTTCACATTTACTTTCATACAATTTTAAGATCGTTGGAGGCAATAAGGTATTGTTATAAGATGGATGGATTCATCTCCCAACATATTAGGATAATGACACTGCCCATATTCAGGCTTCAACCTTTACCTGAGAAATTTCTGCTAGGAAAAAACCCAACCCTGAGAGGCATGTGTCAAAACTTAATCATTCGACTACTCAGGTAAAAAGTTACAAAAATATGATAGCGGACCATTTTATTTTAATTTTTAAAGAAAAGTATTCCAAATAGTAATGACACTCAAAAGCATTTTCACTTGACTGATGTTTTACAGTAGCCCAGTTATAGCACGGTGTTAATAGCAGCATTGTGAATGCCTTATAGTAAAATCAGTAGGGCAGATATTTCATTAAAATCTAAGATTCCTTTTTAACTCTAGCGGTAGGATTGGATGACATGATAATTATGTTATATAGAGATTTATTACATTTTGATATCAGACAACATCCCTTGGCCTATATCTGTATCTGTGATATACCTGAGGTTTTCACAGAATGCAAGACTAGTACAAGAGTGATGAGGAGCTCAAACACAATGCTTGACCTAAATACATTATGTAGCACTGGGTATCTGTTAAATAGGTCAGCCTGGGCTCTTAAAAGTTATGCAAAACTTATTTCTGCCACACAGGAGATATGTCACTAGTCAAGCTGTATAAAAATCAGCTTTCTAGGCAGGAAGAAAATGCTCCTCATCACGGTGGGGGGGGGGGAGGGAGACTCTTTTGCCATACATAAAATGTCTTAAATACTATATACTACGTTTGCCATATGTCTTTAGGCCACAGAAAGTAATAAAAGCAATGAGGCTGATGAAATGCTAACAATTCCAGGATTCCTTTAAGTGGTCGGGAGTTCTTTAAACGGTGCTACAGAAATTCTTATTTTTCCAGCAAAAGCAAATGGGATTTTGAAGGTGCATAACTCTAAGCTACTAAATCAGAGTGATGCATGTTGTCACAGGATGCAGACCTGGCTGATAGCTTTTAGCAGTGAGGAAACATGGAAAGTTCTCTCATCAGGGCTAAGGTGGTTCCACCTGCACCTCCACTGCTAATTTAGACAAAGCTGTCTTGTGCTTGCTCAGTGTGGCCTCATTAGCTGCCTTAGGTGTACAAGCCATTATTTTTTAAACATCAAATAAACTGAAGGCTCGCAAAACTTTTTCCTTGTTCAAATAAATAATATTTGATAGCACTAAGGTTTCTGCCTGACAACTAGGCACTAAAAACATAGCCAGGGGTTCTCAAAGTGTAGTTCCAGGAATCCACAGCATCTATGTCAACTGAGAAACTGTTAAAATGCAAATTATAACCCACCCCATGGAGATCCTACTGAATTAGAAACTCTAGGTTAGGTGAGGTGATTTGTGCTTTAACCGGCCTTCCAGTTTAAGAATCCCTGAACTGAAATATCAGTAACTTAGCCTGACAGTGGACAGTTTCAACTTAATAAAACAATTCTTAACTATCTTTAACAATTAGGGAAAGAATCAAGGTATATTAAAGGATATTCCCCATTCTCATATTAACCAACATCAATCTCTTCCTCCAAATAAAATTTTTATAAACAATGGTGAAGTGCAGTATTTACAAGAGGTCCAGAATCTTTTTCATCTTGAACTTTAAAACTCTCTCAGGACCTTTCTGCTTCTGGAAATAGGAATTACAACAGTGGTCATGTTCAGAAGAAATCAAGTATGAGGAAAATAAAAGCAAACTCTTCAAATTGCTTACTTATCATGTAGTTTAACTCTTAGAAATTAAAACAAAAATCTATAAAATTTAGTAAGTTAATTCACAGTAAGATGTCATTTGTGGGTGTTGAATAAAAAAAAAAAAAAAACCCTTTCTTGAGGAGTGAACCTTCACAGGTAGGCACTCAGGAATATAAATTCCCCAAATCCACACAGGTTAGTGAGCACACTAACACACACTGTTCAAATATTTGGTCCTGATCAGTAGCTCACACATGCTAAAATAAATACTTCTCACTGAAGTCCTCAGATTTTACCTCTCAGCATATTACCCTCCATACACTCTTCGTAGGTTTAGTTTAATGTACTTGAGTTCCATTTCTGAGAACACAAACTCTTAAGATTTTTGCGTGATTGAAAGACATTCATTAAAAAAAAAAAAACAGGAAATGAAGTATATGCAAATTTGAAGCAAACTAATAAAATAAATTTCTTTAAAGAAAAAAAAAACTATTTGTTCCCGGTAACACACTAAAAACAAAACTCAGAGCAAAACAGATCACAGCTGCTCAACTAAACTGTAATGTGCTCTGGGAAATGGTATCCACCTTATCCCGTACACCTGTTTGCCAACAGTGAGGCAACAACAAAATCTGCATGAGGAAATTCAAAGGCAAAAAGTAAACAAGCTTCTTCATTCTGCATTATCACACTAGACTCTAAAACAGGTTTTTCTACCAGCTTCTTGCTGATATACTGAACTTCACGGAGGTTAGTCACATACTGCAGGTAGCTTTTGAGTCAAATTCAGTTCCTCTGGGACAAGTGATTATTTCCTTCCTTCTCTCTCTGACCTAGTGGAATGCAGCAATGCTCCACACATACAGTATTTCTGCCCTAAAGGCATTTATGTCCCACCACCTTACCCCCTAATGCTCATAATAATGCTAGGCAAAGTGACAAAAATAAGTCTGCCCTTAGTTTGCATATCGAAAACAAAATACATACAATGCTGCTGCTGTTTTTATTGCTTTGTTATTTCATCATTATTCACCACAGTTCCTGCCTTCATTTGCAGAGTTTGGATTTTAATGTAATGGCCATTCAATAAAAATGTTGCTTTTAAGGGTTTGCATATCATCCCATTTTCTCTTCAACCCTTCAGCAACCATATGGCAAGCAATCAGGTCTGCAATCACTAGGTCCATATTATGTAGAGCATGATTTCGGCATTATGCTATTACCCATCTGTTTCTGTAGAAAAAGACATGAACCCGTGTATAAGAGGTCAGTGGTTTCATTGCACACCGTATTCCAGAAATCTATCTCTGTTCACTTGAGATCACTTTTGTGATTTACTCTAGTCTCCAGACCAGACTTTCTCTCCCTCTCTCCTTTTTTTTTTTTAAAGAAATACAGACAATCAGCACAATTTGTCTGTCTGCCTATTGTATAAAATTATTTGTAACTGTCAGAGTAGGCACTTAAACTTTCTTACTTAAGGATATTTATCCAGAGATTCTGCACTTAAAAAAAAATGTGGGCGGTGGAGAGAGGAGAAATCAATCTCACCTGATTTTACATTTTTAACTGTCTACATAATAAAGTTGACAGAATTTTCAGGCAGAAGCAGACACAGAAGAAAAGAAAGTTCAGGCTCCTGCCTCCAATTTGAAGGTTCCTGGCACCAACCTAGACTAACCAATTCTTCTGGGCTCTAGGAAAGATTCTCAGATATGTATCTATATATCTAAATTTTATATCTGTATGTATGCCTGCCCCATGAGTTCACATACATAATTTGTGAATAGTAGACCCAATTTGAATGTTGAATGTTAATTCAGTGGAATGCTTACTTGGGTATTTCCTAGATAGAGCACTTATAATGAACTTCAGATGCAATCAATTATGCCTATGAAAAGACTCAACGTTTGGAATTCCTTGTATTGTAATAAGTCAATGACTTTGTTAGGTAAAACTCCTACAAAATACTCCCACTGTCTTTTATACTGGTTCAAGCTATTATTGGCTTGAAATTGATTTAGGAAGCAAGATAGGAACACACCAAATGGGTATGAAGCCCCAGGCACAGAATCTTTTTTGAAATCAATTTAGAAGCCATCAGGAGTGGCTCAGAGCAGATGTGCTTTTCTGCCCCATCCAGTGGTTCTCAAACCCGGCTACATGTTGGAATTAGCTGGGGAGGTTTAAAAAAAAATTCTGATTCCTGGGTCCAAAGATTCTAACTTAAATTAATCTGGGTACAGCCTGGACACCTGTATTTTTGAAAGTTCCCCAAGTATCTTTACTGTACAACCCTGCGTGAGAACCTCTGGTGCAATAAGACATAATTAAATAAAGATCGTCTCACTTCATTTCACTATTTTTAAAAATGCATCAAAAGGGTAGGGTGTAAATATTATAAAAATTAATGCAAACTGTAAAATGTTAAAGATATACCAAGGCAAAAAAATAAAAATAAAAAAAAAAAAAAAAAAAAAAAGATATACCAAGGCAAAAAATTACAGGCTGACAATCAATTATAAAATAAATGCTACCCAATGGAGGAAATAAAAATAGAGGCAGGACTTCTATACAGGCCTGGCCTACAGTTCTACCTATAACATTCAAGAAACCTGAATGCCACTGAACATGCATAAACAATATTAATGCTAGAAGTTTAGTAAGATATTGCAAATTTAGTTAAAATTCTACTATTTAAAAAGATAATTACAATATAATAGTTGAAAAACTAAAGCCAAACTGCCTAGTATTTATTATATACATACAAATAATTATTCACTTAAAACTTATGCAGAAAAAGGCTATCCTGTTCACAGGTAACTTCTGTGACCATAAACTCTTAAAGTTTGATATATGTTGTATTTTTGATATTAGTATTCTTAAGGGAAAATACTTTGGAAAACAAAACTGAATTATTCACAGGTTTTAAAAAGATAAAGTTTCAATTACATTAATGTTTAACACAATTGGCTACAAGCAAGACAATCTAGAATTAAGGCTGACTCCCAGATCTTAATTAACTCACAGAACTGAACAAGAAGATATATGGATATATGGCAAATAGTTTTGTACTGAGGCTGTTGGGATTCTTTTTGAAAAACACCCTGCCCACTCTGACAACCAGCTTACAAACAAACAAACAAACAAATAAATAATAGAGAAATAAGAAAAACCTACCACTATCCCTTCCTGATCTGGAAGAGCAGAAAGTACCCACTGAGAAAACTTTCTCTTCCTCCTATCTTCCGACACAACTACCTTCACTGTTGTCCTTTTGTCCCCAAAGTTCATGCTTTCACACCCCTTAGCCCCTCTGCACACATCAAAATCTATCACAAACATTTCTTTCATCCAAGGAGCAAATGCAGGAAATTAATTAAACTGTAATGTAAGTCAGATGATCTCTATATAATCAAGACCCAAAGGCTTAAATGGACGGAATTGAATGGCAATGTTCAAGTATTAAAGCAAATGAAAACACATGGCTAGGTAGTCTACCTCCATCTTTCCATGGCCATGACCACAAAAACACATCTTTCTGCAGAAGAAACAGTCTGTGGGACTCTCATCTTACTCGTGAATGTATCTACACTATCTACACTGAAAATGGCACACTCTGCTATCTCACCTCTGTAGGCTGACATTGGCACATAAAGGAAGTTGATCCATAGAGATTACAGTGGGGCATCATACACAACTACATAAGTTCCTCTGACTATGTCCAATTTCACAGTCACTCCTGTCTTTCCTTTAGGTATAGCTCTCAACATTATTCCTTAATCATTTCCTCTCTGTTAGAATTCACTCTCTACTGGGCATGCTCCAAATTCTGAAACCAGTTGGATCAGATTGGTTAAGAGGAAATGAGCAATCCACTTTTCTTACTGGTGCAAAAAAGTCACCATTCATCCTTTCCAATGTCAGAATGGAAACAAAATGTGTTGATTGATTATATGTTGATATAATAGTCATTATTCATTACAGAAACACTTCCAAAAGTGATCTGAACTGGGTTATGATACAGAACATACATACAATAAGATTAAATCATTTTAAGTATTCAAGGAAAGAAAATGAAATATTTCAGTTGTGAAGGTTAAAATAGTTGTCAAAAAATTTGGCCCTGTGCTTCCTAGCAGTTAGGAAAAGAGAGAAACATTGGTAATTTATATAAGCTTATTATCATAAAGACAGGAGCACAATAGTTCTTCAAATTAGACAAAGATTTTCCTGGCACTAAATTTTAGAAGGCTGTCTCATGGAGATATTATTACAGGTGGCATGGACTAGCATAACAGGCACTGTCCTCAACAATCTTTTTATTGCAAAAGAACACACAGGTACTAGATCTCTCTGCATGGATTTTGTGTACCCTCCTCTCCTTTAGCTTCTGTTTTTTATCCATATTTTTCTTCACCTTTATTTCCAACAATATCATTATTATTTTTGGTTTCTATTATTATTACCTTAAAAGTATTGTATTACATATATTTTAGAATTTCTTTTTGGTAACACATCTTGCTAATGGATGCACAAAATAAATGAAGACAAAAATTTTTTTGGGTAACAGTGCAGGATATAGAAAGTAAATAAATATAATTTTTAAAGAGTTAATGAAAAAGTGTTGATCCATCAGGTTTGGGATCCAGCACTCAGTCAGGACTCCTTGCAACTCAGTGTGAGATTCCTGGTAATTGTGGACTGCTGTGATCTAAGTTTCATTACAGAAACAGAACAGTCAAGAGTGTGAGCATCAGACTCCAAGGCACCACTTTTCAAATGTTAATGTGCATGCGAGTCACCTGTTAAGGACAAAAATTCTGACTGAGTAGTTCTGGGGTTAGGTGTGAGATTCTGCATTTGTAACAAGCTCCAGGGGTAATGCTGTTAATACTGCTAGTGCGCCTACAAAATTTTGAAAAGCAAGAATAAACAGCCAATATCGGGTTGCACTTTCTAATCAGGACACAAGTATTCTACATTACTAACAAGAAGTCCACCAGCCTGGGAAACTAAGTGAGCAGGGAATAGTGTTTCATTTTATTGAGAAAACCTAGCCATATAGACTCTGCATGCAAGTGAACTACTCATCTGTGAGTGCTCTTGGCTATATATGAAAGGTTCTTTGTCTTAAATTCCACATGCCGTTAGTCTGCCTAATTGCTAATAGATGGTAGTTGCTTGTAAATTTTGTCTCTAGTCAACTGAGATGGTAAGCATCTTGAGGGCAAACACTATGTTTATATATCTCTGTAATCCTCCACTTTTCCCAGCCAAGAATAATTACAGGTGTCTCATAAATACATGTTGGCTGTCACTGACTAGTCAGCAGCTAAAATGCAATGATATGGCCCTAACTGGCGTGAGTCACAAGCTATATTCTGGTTTGAATATCACTAAAATCTTAAGTTCAAAACATTTTAAGGATAGAGATCGGGTAAAACTGGGAGTATATAGTTGACAAAGACCACATCATATTTGAGTTTCATTATCTGTGAATCTTGCTCAAAAAGCCATCCATTCATTCATGAATTCATTAAAACATTTATTGAGCACCTCAATGCTTATAGTCTGTTGAAAGTGATAGAAGGTTGACAAATAATTAAAATCCCCAAAGAATAAGAATAAACCAAAGCACTGTGTTAGTCTGGGTCCTATGCAAAGCAGATGCCAAAATGGGATTTTAGGAGAGGCAAAGAGAGCCCTCATACCATGATGCAGTCTGAACATGAAGGAAGAAAGTCTGGATAGAAGCCTCCTAGGCTGCCCTGGTAGAAAGGTTCAGCAAGCCGTGGGGAGCCCTTGTGCCAAAGTCATCTGTCAAAGGAGATCCCAGAAAGTGGCCTGACTTAGTACGTTTCTAACTACTAAGCCAAGCTCAGTGATTGGCTGAGCCATCTAGGAGGCATGGCCTTAGAGTAAACTCAGAAGTGGACCTCAGAGCACTAAAACCAGGGACCTCAGTCAATTACACTCCCTGTAGTTACAGGTATATCCTCATGGCTGCCACAGGCACTATATAGATGTCAATACATATATGAAGCTACCAATGGACTTTTAGCATATTTAGATGGGTGAACAGACATAAAGAATGTTCTAATTTGACACACACAAAACATAGTGAAAGTGTGGACATGATATCATCAAATGTGTCTGTAACAGTAAATACACTCAACAAAACCATATGTACCTCAATATAATGGAAATATATTAATACTCTATGCATTAACAGTTTCCTCTGTTTAGTCAAATTGTATAATTTGAGATTCATGAGTCTGTTTTTAGGTACTACAGGGATCTAGCAAAAGAAAAACACATGCATACATAGCTAGAACCAAGTTAAATACTTAACGCCAAATGTTTGTTCTACCTAATTTATTTTTTAAAATATAAAGTCAACTATAATCCTTGTGTTTATCTTATAGAAGTAGTACTTTACTTGTATTTGTGAATGTTAAAATTGTCTAATGTAATTTTTGTATGAATTTCAAAATAGACTCAAAGCTGGAAGAATTTAAGATGCATTTTTATTCATTATTTTTTTTTGAATAACATAGTTGTTTATTATTTTATTTATATATATCTCCCAGTAACCAATTGAGTTAGGGTGAATTTGAGATTATTATATACTTAATACAGGCTTAAAATAAACCTGTATTACATTGATTATAAAGTCTATTTGCTGATATCTGGTAATGACTGGTAGTTTTATTTTTCTATTTCTTCTCAAAGTCTTTTGTATATGAGCCAATATTCTATTTTTTGGCAAAAAAAAATTTATAATTCCACACTATCTGATCACAATTTCCCAGTTCAGTATTAAATGCACTAGGGGACATTTTAACTTCGATTTGTTATACCAATCAAATTTTATAATCCATTTCATTTGGTTGCCTGCATTGCCATTCTGTGGCCAGCCATGAATCAGCTTCCCCTGGGTATAGATATGATTGCCCAGTTTGATGTTCAAAAGAGTCTGGATGAGCACATTTTTGGTCCCTTGGATTGTCCATTCTCACGCCCAAAGAGGTACACGGCAGGTTAGGAGGGCACTGTCATAGCTAAACTGTTTGATCCCTGCTGCTGTTTCCCAAAGATATAGAAATAAAAGATGCCTGTGGCTCCTCTATTATTCCATTTTGTCTTGTTTTAAATGTGATGGCCTAACCTTTCACACAAGCAGCAGGGAACTTTGAACTTTTCAGAATTCATTTAAAAATATTCAGCTCAGTATTTGTTAATGATATAAAATTATATCACCATACAATTTACCATGTACCTGCAAAATATGAAATAATTTACAAGGCTAAAAGAATCTTTTTCCTTCCAAACCTGAGAATAAAACTTCAAGAGAAAAAAAAATCTCTCAAATAAGATCTCAAGATATTACAGTCAGAAATGGAGAAAGCGTATGTCAAAACCCAATTCTTATGGGAAGAGGTCAAACTCCAGAGCTAGGAAAATCTGACACGTTTTTCTGTGATTAGGTCATATGAGAATGCTTGGGGTAAGGGAGACAGAGGAAAGTCACGTGGAGTGTTACATCCTTGCCATTAAATAATGCTTGCCACGTTTATACACACACACACACACACACACACACACACAATATATACATACACATGTATATATGCGTATTTCATAACAATACATTGGAATGAGGTCTTTTCCAACATCCTGTGCTCATCACAATTAAACATTTCAGAGGGTGGACTGAGAACATTTCAGGGGGCGGTCTTAGCAACAAGGTTATAAAGCCTTTCTATTTGAATACACCAACTGCAAACAGTCTCCTGAAATAACAAGGGAAAGACAAAAAGAAATAAAAGAAGGTAATAATTAGGGTAACAGCCCCCAAATGGATTAATGTTTCTTAAAAGAGAGGTCCACATTTAATTAGAAGTACTACATTTTGATAACTCCTATTAAAACAAAAAAAAAAATGAAAAAACAACAAAAAAGTTAAACTGAAGAGATTTTCAACTACTCATCAATGGCATTATAAATCTAACTTGCTACACTGAATTTTATTGTTCCAGACTCATGTAAATTTACCACATCAGAATTCCGCACACAAAAAAGTAAGATATGTTTATTTAAGGGATCATCAAGTTATAACCACATAATTCCATGACTATGTTCTTAAACTTTCGAAAATAACTCTCGGGACTTTTTTAAATTGGCATGAAATGATTAAAAATAATAATAATAACAACAACAATAACAACAACTGTGTAACAGCAGCAGCAATAAGATATCCCTCTTAAGAAAAATCATTGACTGGGGCACCTGGGTGGCTCAGTCGGTTAAGCATCCAACTTCAGCTCAGGTCATGATCTCACAGCTTGTGAGTTCAAGCCCCGCATCAGGCTCTGCGCTGACAGCTCAGAGCCTGGAGCCTGCTTTGGATTCTGTGTCTCCCTCTCTCTCTCTGCCCCTCCCCTGCTCACACTCTGTCTCTCTCTCTCTCCAAAAATAAATAAACATTAAAACATTTTTTAAAAAAGAAAGAAAAATCAATGACTTGGACTACCTAGATATGAAGGCCTAGATACAAAGGGATGGCAAACAGATGGCATATCTGTTGTCATTCCACTCTCCTACCACCATAGCATGCATTGATAATCAATAAGGAGCCTCTTGCAACTAATCTCAGACTTATCTCAGAAGCCTCAGTATAGCACCAGAAGCAGCCACTGCCAATCAATAGGATTTGGCAGGTGATTTTAAACCTCTTTGCCATTGCACACTTAAAGCACATATTTTTTGGGACACTCAATTTAGCATTTGTACCTGTGTGTGTGTGTGTGTGTCTTGATATCATTCTGTGTGTGAGAGAGAGATGGAGAGAAGGAGAGGAAAAGAGACAAAGTCTCATATGCCCAAAGTCATTATAAATTCTACAAGGACAGAGACCATGCTTCTATTCCTCTAGCATACCCCTGGGCCTCTAGCACAGTGCTTGGCTCATATTGGTTAATTTTTGTTGACTTTTTATTAAAAACAAAACAAAACAAAACATTGGGTCTTCCAATAAGGTTCTTGTCACATTTGTCCCTGGTTGCTTGTTTGATTACAGCAATATATTATGACCCAACTGGAATAAAGATTAAAACTATGACACCCAAAAATAACTGGAATGTTTGACCGAGTATAGAAATCCTGGTCTACAATCTCCCATCTGCAACTCTGAAAACAAAAAGCTCTGAAAGGTTTTTCATAACTCATGTGGCAGCAAAACCAGACCTGAACTAATTTCAAGGAGATTATTTCCAGTCTTTATTCATCCCACTCAGTGTGAATATTCATACATTGCAATGCAGAAATATGAATGTGTTTGATTATAGGGTGCTGCCCCAGACCCAGCTGGAGGTGCTGCATAATCTGTGGTACATGCACCACATTACCTTTCCAAAATAGAAAATTTCAGAATGCAAAAATACATCTGCCCCAGGGGCTTTGGGGAAGGGATTGTAGACCCACATGTATGGACTTCCTGCAACTCAGTCCCTGACCTATTCCACAAATGAGCTACATCACTTAGTTTCATTGAATAATTTTTAAAGAAGAGACATTTGAAAGAGACAGTGTTAAACAAATCAACTTTTATGCCACATCTGATCTTTTCATGTTCTGAAGTGTGAGAAGATGATGAATCTAGGCTGTTGATCCTTTTACATTGGGAACTTATTTCCCATCATTTCTGCTTAAAGGCATCTGCAATCTATGTACGGCCACTGGGAATTTCACACTCCCTCTACTGGATTTTTAGAATAAATCCCTTGTTGAAGACTGATTAAATCATATTAGAATTTCATTTGACCCATAGTATCTCTAAACATGTATAACCGCGCACAAGATTGTAACAGGTTTCGCTATTCAATGTTCCCTTGATGACCTGGCTTCACTGAAAATACTAATATACACATATGAAAGAAATACATTTTCATGAATTATTTTTAATGTCATAAATAGAAAAAGAAACTTATTTGTGCCCTACAAAAGAAGAGGAAGAATCAAAAATGTGGTATTTAGTTTTTAAAAACCAGAAGTTGGATACAAATAACATACAGAGGCATTTAAAAGGGTCCCTTTAAGGAGCATTATTCATTCAGCCTTTGCCAAATGCCTTCCTTTTTGCGTGAGTTTGCCACCTCCCAGCAATGCAGTTTATTGCCGCGTGTGATGGGAAACAGACCTGTTTGTGCTGTCACAACGGCCAATAAAACTGAGCTGGAGACTCTTCATTTTAAACCTAAAATAAATAACTAGATTTCATTTAAACCTCCCTGTGTGAAGCGCCGCAATCTTCTCATAGTCTTCACTTTAGCTGCTTTTAATGCCCAACTACTTAGGAATCACGAGAGTGTTGGAGTGTTTAGTGACTCTGATCCTCCCATCAGTAAACTGATCTGGTGATAAAATGGAAAGGGCCTTGTACTATTTGCATTTTTACTCAGTTTAGTCACAGATCACAAAATAAATTAGTAAATTGAGCAACAAGGCTTCCCATTTGTGAAACCCCAACGTTCAAAGTAATCATCTATGCTTAAATTCACAAATTCCTAAAAATGTAATAATTTCCCTGTCAATGAATGAAAATAACAGTGCTACAGTATCCATTTAGAACCCCCTCCATGCCAAAGGCCCTGGACTGGGTTTGAATTTAGAGTTAAAAAATACATAATAAATGTATGAGTTATGTTGGTGAATTTTCCCACCATCTTCCCCTCCTGCAAATATTCAGATTGCATGACGGAGATAGGGGAGAAATTAAGAGGAGGAATCTAATAACCCAGCAGATTAACCAGCAGTCAAGTACACTCAAATTTAAATGGCCACTAGAATAATGTCACAGGTAAGGTCTCTCAAGGCAAGCCAGGAGAGAATCTGGCTTAGATCCCTTGGCCAATGTGACAGCCCAAACAGGTTCGTTCTGTATCACCTAAGACAAAAACCTCTACTGCTTAGAGATAGCAAGCTCATGCCAAATGCCATAAAAATTTCAAACTCAAAATAGCATTGCTCTCCAATAGATGCTGAAGTGACTCACAAGGACACTAACTCACATTTTTAGTTCAGGGTAGAAAACTTGGTCAAGGACTTGGAAGCAAAACCTGTATTATTGAGAGATATGCAAGAGTTTTCCTGTCTACACAGTGCTCTAGGCAAGGTCTTATCTCTCAGTGGCCTTCCCTCAGGTAATATTTAGTTTCTCCATCTTAAGGAGAGATAAAGAAGATGTCGCCACCACTGAGATTTTAACTGGCATCCTGGGAAATTTAGGTTTGCAAATCCTGAAACCAAAGCCCCAGAACTTCAGTTCTTTCTAAAAGGGAGGGCTCTTGAGTGGAATTAAATCCAGACATCTGTGGTAAGGAAGCCCAGACCAAGCCTTTGGACCACCTAAGCTGAGTTAATTATAATAGCAGTAGCAGTAGCAACAAGTACAAAAGCCCTGGGTTTGCCCCTAGGCTATGCAATATCTATCAACATTACTGCAAAATGGAATGCACAACTTTTGAGTATTTTTAACAATAGTATCAGGTAATAATGAAAGGTAATGTAAAAAGCAAGCTAAGCAAAAGGGTGGGGTGGAGGACGGGGCAGGGGAAAAGCCAATACTCAAACTCTTTGACTTTGGAATGTCCAAGTTGTTCTTTTTCAACCAGAATCCCTGACCACTAGAAGCAAGTCCACAATGAACTTCATCAACTGAAATCCAAATATCAGGCAGAAATAGTTTGTTTTTATTGTGCTTGGTTTCTACCAAAGGTTGTGAATTATCAAACATGCCACAGGGAACAAGGTACATGATCTAATAAATATGATACAAAAGCTGCCATAAGCACAAATGACTCTGAAAAGCTGATGGTTTTATCGGTAACTACTTTGTTTTTTAATAACCACTGGTTTAAAATATAATTTACTGCTGATTTTTTGAAAAAGAGTGCTCAGAGTTACAAATAAATAAATAAATCATAGCAGCAATGTAACCCTAGGAATATATTCTTGTCTGGTGAGATATTTTCTTTATGTGTCATAAAAATAAAGATGAAAAACTACCATTTCTTGAGCTGGACACACATTGTTTCTGAAAAGGTAATAGAACTCCACGTTACCTCTACCAAAGGGTGCCAAAAAGAAAAAAAAAAACAACAACTCAAAAACCCCTATCTGATTCATCATAATACATTCCTCCCTGATGCTAATCTCATTTCTTCACTGTGATACTCTTCAATAATAGTGGTCATCTAAGTACTGTTAATCCTTTTAGCAAGCACTAATAATTATGCATTAGTACAAATAACATTAAAGCCTTTTTTCAAATAATTACATATATAATGGATGTGTCTTTTAAAAGTTGTTTACAGCTAATTAACCAATGAATAATTGTTTTCTCCTCCTGAAACAGGGAAAGCTTATCTTGGAGTCACAGTTAAAAATGCTTTTTTTTTCCAATTTTACAGATGTTGTTAGCAATTAAAACTGTTAAAACACTATTAAAAAGAAATTCTTGTATTAAAGGGCTTACTCATTCCAGTTGTTGCAGTTTCTTCGCTACTGCATCCTTTAACAATCATTTCCAGTTTGAAAGGGCACTGGTGGCCCAAACACAGAAGACCCCTCTCTCAACAGTTCAGACCCTTTAGTATTGCAACACTGCGTGCTTGTTGCTATATGACTAGTTTAATTGTGGGCTGTAATAAAGGTCATAATTAATATCCCAACACAGACACTAACAAACAATTTTAAATTGCCAGCATAATCAAATGATGCAAACATCTATGAGCTACAAAAGTTCATTGCCGCAACTGACAATTTCTTAATTGTATTCAGTCATTCATGGAAATTTTATTAACATCGAACTGATGTATCCTGCCCTTACTCTGTCACAACACCAGGGATCTAATTTCATTATTTTCCACAAGATTT